>NC_061513.1:114047792-114074622 GCF_022539505.1 Lolium rigidum | reverse complement strand
GCTGGGCAATGGGGAGGTCTTTGCCGCCATTATCAAGTTTGACTCGGCGCCTCTCTCGGAGTCCCAGCTCTCGGATGAACTGAAGCATCTCGTCGACGAGCTTTGGGACTGGCAGGTGCAAAGGCTCTCCGACACCGAATTTTCGGTTGTCTTCCCCACACGCCAGACCCTTCGGCTCATCACCGGGAGCGGGAAGCTCCACCTCCCTCTCAGCAAGACCGATACCCAGATCCGCGAGGCCTTCCTTGACCCCAAGCCCACCCTGGTTCTTCCTTCCACGTGGGTCCGTCTGTCGGGGGTACCGGAGGACCTGATGACGCGGGATCGCCTCATGGCGGGATTCACCATGATCGGGAGGCCGATTGACGTTGATGAGCTCTCCATTCAAAAACGCGACCGCGAGCCGATCCGCATGCGCTTCCACTGCCGCTACCCCGACCGCATCAAGGGCTCGGTGCAAGTCTTTGTGAACGGCGAGGGGTACATCGTCGGCGTTCAGGCTGAGGCCCCTCCTCGTGGTACTCCGGGTGCAGGGTCAGGGGGCCCTCCACCGCCACCCAACGACGGTCATGATGATGACGAAGACTCCGATGAGATCCCCTCGGATAGTGAATGGAACAAGCACCGCCGCAGCCAAGACAAGAACAAGGAGACTTCCCAGGACAAGGGTGGAGCATCTGGACCCTCCAACTCCAACCCGCCGCCGGTTCTGTGCAAGCAGGGGCTGCCAGTGACCACTACCCTGGCCACGGTGGAGCGCAGCTTTGATCAATATGGCTCCAACTTGGCTGCCGCGGCGGAGCTCCTCCCCTCCCTCTCCCTCCTCGAGCCCTCCAGGAGCAAGCTGGCTGTCCACCTGATCCCGGCGTGCGGCGTGGATGGGATCCGCCCTCTCGCTACCGACTCCCTGGATTCCTTGGACTCGGCTGATTTGGACTCGCAGATCACTGACCCAGCCCCCTCATGGGTGGACGACAGCCAACAGGCGGAGGGCCCGCCGACCAAGATGGCCAAACTCTCTTCGGCCAACACCCTTGGTGGCTCAGCTGAAGTGGAGGTGGTCGACGCTTCGGATGAAGAAGAGGAGATGCTACCCAACGACGATGGAGTCCGCAAGAACCTGCTGAAGGAGCTGTCCGAGGCTGCTGCCCCTTTGGCGCAAGCTCGCCGCTCTAAGGCCGTCTACTCCAAGCGGGCGGCCTCGGCGACACCTGCGGTGAGGAAGAGCGCGAGGTCCCAGGGCGCCACGGCGGGCACCTCCGCCCTCCTCCGCGCACAGAGACTCACGGCGGAGAAGAATCTGGAAGGAAAGGCCGGCCCCAACAACTACCCTAAGAAAGGTAATGACTTTGCTATCCTTGATCTTCTCTCGGATGCTCACTTGTCCTCGGTTGTGCGCGATAGTTGCTTGGTTCTTTCTCCCATGACGGCTGACCCGGGCGAAGCTCTTTCCATCATCCGGGCTAAGGAAAAGGTGCAAGCGGCGCTTGCCGAGACTGCGCGTCGCCTGGAGTTGGAAGCCAAGGCCGCGGCGGCGGCCAAAGCTGCGTTGTCCGCGGCGGCTGGGGAGGCTCCTAGGGGGGAGCCGGCCCATACTCCTGGGGTGGAGCAGCCCGAGGATCTGGCTGCAACTCCGGCCGCGCTGGGCTCGCCTGGGACTGGGGTCCCGGCGTCCTTGGGCACGACTGTAGCGCCTTCTGCGGGGGCATTCGTGGCCCCGGTGCCTACGCGCTCCCGCCCACGAAGATCTTGTGTTAAGGCCCCTGCTCTTACTGTCTCCAAGAGGCAGTACAAAAAACGAGCTTCAAAATGAGAGCTCTTTTCTACAACCTGCGGGGGTTTGGGGGACTAGGGCGTCGCACCCAACTCCGTGATTACATGCAACGCGACCGAGTCGACATTCTTGGCCTACAAGAGACGGTTCGCCAAGATTTCTCGGACTCGGAGCTCAGGAGCCTTGAGTGCGGTGGCCAATTCTGCTGGAACTGGCTGCCGGCTTCGGGACAATCCGGGGGGATGCTCCTGGGGTTCCGCGATGAGTGTTTTGAGGTGGGGACCTGGCGGAAAGGGAGGTTCTTTATTAGCGCCGACCTCTTCCATCGCAGCCGCAGAACTAAATGGACTTGCATCCTAGTTTACGGTCCGGCTGACCACTCTAGGACTAGGGAGTTCCTGGAGGAGCTATCTTCTGAGGTCGAGGGCTGTAGGCTCCCTCTGATCGTTGGAGGTGACTTCAACCTCATCCGCGGCCCCGAGAGATAAGAGCAACGACAATATCAATTGGCCAAGGGTGCGCCAATTCAACGACGCCATCGCTAGCCTTTCCCTTAGAGAGCTCAACAGAACTGGGGCAAGGTTCACCTGGACCAACAAGCAACTCTCCCCCATCCGCTCGGTCCTGGATAGGGTCTTCGTCTCCACTTCCTGGGAGTCGCTCTACCCCTTGTGCTCTCTCACGGCGGTTACTAGGGTGGGATCCGACCATAACCCCCTCCTCCTTGACGACGGCGAACAGGGGATTCGCCGGCCGTCGAGGTTCTTCTTCCAATCCTGGTGGCTTAGGGTAGCTGGCTTCGAGCAGATGATCAAAGGGAAACTGATCTCCTGCATCCAGGAGAGGGGGCCTCACCGTTGCAGCATTGACCTCTGGCAGTGCATTGCGAGGTGTCTTCGGCAGCACCTAAGAGGTTGGGGGGCCAACTTAGGCAAACAGAGGCGGGAGGCAAGGGACAACCTCCTCGCCCAGATTAAGGAGCTGGACACTCTAGCTGACTCATCGGGCCTTGACGAGGAGGGTTGGGCCCTCCGCTACTTCCTCGAGGATCAGATTGTGCAGCTAGACGGCGCGGAGGAAGACTACTGGAGACAACGCAGCAGACTCCAGTGGACCCTAAAAGGTGACTCCTGCACCGCCTTCTTCCACGCCTACGCCAACGGGAGGCGTAGGAAGTGCCTCATCCCTCGACCGAGTGACCGACGAGGGCGAGATCTCAGAACAGGCAGAGCTGATGGGGCACGTTTACCAGTTCTACCAAGGCTTAATGGGCGCTGAGGGGGAGGAAAGGGCTTTCTCCCTTGCTCAGGACCTTTGGCCACCTAATAAGAGAATTTCTGATGAGGAGAACCGGAGCCTTGAGCTTACCTTTACCCCGGCCGAGTTGGATGAGGTGCTCGCCGGCATGAAACCTGACTCAGCTCCAGGTCCGGATGGGCTTCCGGTCCTCTTCTTCAAGAAATTTTGGGATCTCTTGAAGGGTCCGATCCTCCAGATCCTGAACGACTTCGCCCTAGGGAGGGTTGACATCGCGCGCCTCAATTTTGGAGTCATCAGTCTTATTCCGAAAGTTCAGGGGGCAGACACCATCAAACAGTTTAGACCCATCGCTTTAATCAACGTTATTTTTAAATTCATTGCCAAGGCCTACGCTACCCGCCTTGCCCCGCTTGCGCATAGGACGATTGACCGCAGCCAATCGGCATTCATCAAAGGGAGATGCCTGCACGAGGGCGTGCTTGCACTCCATGAGATCGCCCACGAGTTGAGGGTCAAGAAACTCAAGGGCCTCCTTCTCAAACTTGACTTTGAGAAGGCCTTCGATCGGGTAAGTTGGGACTTCCTGAGAGAAGTTCTGTTGAGAAAGGGCTTCTCCCCTATGATCGTTCACCGCTTGATGCAACTGGTCTCGGGTGGCCAGACCGCGATCAACGTAAACGGTCTCATCGGGGATAACTTCAGAAACGCGCGCGGAGTGCGACAAGGGGACCCTCTTTCCCCGATCTTGTTCGACTTCATGGTGGATTCCCTGGCTGCTATCATCGCCAGGGCCACCGAGTCTGGGAACCTCAAGGGTGTGGTGCCCCACCTGATCCCCGGCGGGATCACCCACCTCCAATATGCGGATGACACCCTGATTTTGATCGAGCCATCCGACTTGGGGTTGGCCAACCTTAAGCTCCTTTTACTATGCTTTGAGAACATGTCCGGGCTTAAGATTAACTTCGCCAAGAGCGAAGCGGTCGTGACAGGGGTCCCTGACCTGGAACGTCAGCGGGTGGCTGACGCCCTCAACTGCAAGCTGGGGAGCCTGCCGTTACACTACCTCGGCTTACCGGTCAGCGATCGACCCCTCTCTGTTGCGGATTGGAACTTCCTCACAGAAAAGGTTGGCCACAGGGTGGAGCCGTGGCAGGGTCTGTTCCTTGCATCCGCCGGCAGGCTAGAGCTCACCAACTCCTGCCTCTCTAGCTTGCCGATGTTTGCAATGGGCCTCTATCTGCTACATGACACGACGCATGCGGCTATGGATAGACACCGGTCCCGCTTCTTTTGGGAGGGAGTGGGACCCAAACGTAAGTACCATATGGTAGACTGGGCTTCGGTGTGCAAACCTCGCGAGGTTGGAGGGTTGGGAATCCTCAACACCAAGTTCATGAACATCGCCCTCATGCTTAAATGGATCTGGAAGATCTACCAGAATGAGGAGGGCCTGTGGGCGGTCCTTCTTCGGGCCAAATACCTGGGAGACCATGATTTGTTCTCCCCGGCGGTGCCCACCAAAGGTTCGCAATTCTGGAACGCCATCCAGAAGATCAAATGGTACTTCAAAATGGGTGCGAAGCATCAGGTTAACAATGGGCGGCGGACCTACTTCTGGTTAGACTGGTGGACGGGCACGGGGCCCCTTCGCTTTACTTTTCCGAGGTTGTTCGCCTGCTGCGATAACCACTTCGCGACTGTTCAGGGGGTTAGATCCAGCGGGGGCTGGAGAATTCGCTTTCGGCGCTCCTTCGGCCTTGCAGAGAGAGTGGAATGGGACAACCTCTGTAGGATCTTTGACCTATCGCCGGTCTCGGAGGGCGATGATGTGGTTCGATGGGCGCTTGAGCGATCTGGGGAGTACTCCACCTGTTCGATGTACTCCAAACTGTCCCGGGGTGGGTCGGTCACGCACTTCAAGGAAATTTGGCGCACTAGAGTCCCGCCAAAGATCCGGGTCTTCCTTTGGCAACTCATCCGAGGAAGGCTCCCGTCAGGGGACCAATTAGTTAAGCGACACGGGCCATCGAACGGGCGATGTGCCCTTTGTGGTGAATGGGAAACCTGTGACCACATCTTTTTCACTTGCCACATCGCGAAGTTTATGTGGGCAGGGATAAGGGACCTTCTCTCCTGCTCATGGAACCCAGCAGGGGCTGCGGACTTCATCGCCATTGCCAACGGCTTGTCGGGTAGACTCCGTAGGATAGCTTGGTTTACCTTCGCAGCGCAATGCTGGACGCTGTGGAACATCCGTAACAAGTTAGCTATCGAGGGCTCTCTCATCTCCAGCCCGGCTGATGCGATCTTCAAAATGTCTGTCTACATGCAGAGCTGGAGGGTTCTGGTCAGACCGAGGGACAGAGCACTGCTGGACGTGGCGCTGGACGAGGTTAGGAGGCTACACGCGAGGACCCGGGCTGGAGGACAATGACGCCATCGACGATCGCTTGTTGCCGCTCGCACCCGCTCCTCGTGCTTCACCTTCCCTGTCTATCATTTGTGTTGTTCTTGGTACCAGACTTGGCTTACTTGTATTATGGCATCAGTACTTGAGAGGCATCAGACTTTGTGTGGTGTGTGTTGTATCGCTACTATGTGGTTGCCGTGATGGCTTTATATATAAAGCCGGGCCTAGGGCCTTCTGTTTAAAAAAAATAAAGACTTTCCTAGCTTCTCTAGCTACATCTCCAAATTCTCTAAGAAGGGTTTCTAAAACAAAATCTTTCTTTTCTCCTTCTTCCATATCACCGAGTGTAAGAAACATATGTTGCATTATAGGATTAAGATTAACGAATCTAGCTTCCAACATGTGTACTAAAGAGGCGAGTAGAAATTTCATAAGTAGGAGCAAGTTCTGCCAAGTGTCTATCTTCAAAATCTTTAACCGTACTAACATGAGTGAAAAATTCTTCTATATTATCTCTTCCAATGATAGACCCTTGCCCTACCGGTATATCTTTTAGAGTGAACTTAGGAGGAAACATGATGAAACAGAAGGTAAATAAAGTAAATGCAAGTAACTAATTTTTTTGTGTTTTTAATATAGAGAACGCTAACAAGACAGTAAATAAAGTAAATCTAGTAACTAATTTTTTTGTGTTTTTGATATAAAGAACAAACAAAGCAGTAAATAAAATAGAGTAAAGCAAGACAAAAAAAAAGTAAAGAGATTGGATGTGGGAGACTCCCCTTGCAGCGTGTCTTGATCTCCCCGGCAACGGCGCCAGAAAATATCTTGCTGCCGTGCAGTTGACACACGTCTGTTGGGAACCCCAAGAGGAAGGTGTGATGCGTGCAGCAGCAAGTTTTCCCTCAGTAAGAAACCAAGGTTATCGAACCAGTAGGAGTCAAGGGCCACGTGAAGGTTGTTGGTGACGGAGTATAGTGCGACGCAACACCAGGGATTCCGGCGCCAACGTGGAACCTGCACAACACAATCAAAATACTTTGCCCCAACTTAACAGTGAGGTTGTCAATCTCACCGGTTTGATGTAAACAAAGGATTAAACGTATGGTGTGGAAAATGATGTTTGTTTGCGAAGAACAGTAGAGAACAGAGTTTGCAGTAGATTGTATTTCAGATGTAAAAGAATGGACCGGGGTCCACAGTTCACTAGTGGTGTCTCTCCAATAAGAAATAGCATGTTGGGTGAACAAATTACAGCTGGGCAATGGACAAATAGAGAGGGCATAACAATGTACATACATATCACGATGACTAATATGAGATTTAATCAGGGCATTACGACAAAGTACATAGACCGCTATCCAGCATGCATCTATGCCTAAAAAGTCCACTTTTAGGTTAGCATCTGCACCCCTTCCAGTATTAAGTTGCAAACAACACAGACAATTGCATTAAGTATGGTGCGTAATGTAATCAATACAAATATCCTTAGACAAAGCATTGATGTTTTATCCCTAGTGGCAACAGCACATCCACAACCTTAGAACTTTCTGTCACTGTCCCAGATTCAATGGAGTCATGAACCCACTATCGAGCATAAATACTCCCTCTTGGAGTTACAAGTATCAACTTGGCCAGAGCCTCTACTAGCAACGGAGAGCATGCAAGAACATAAACAACACATATATGATAGATTGATAGTCAACTTGACATAGTATTCCATATTCATCGGATCCCAACAAACACAACATGTAGCATTACAAATAGATGATCTTGATCATGATAGGCAGCTCACAAGATCTAACATGATAGCACAATGAGGAGAAGACAACCATCTAGCTACTGCTATGGACCCATAGTCCAAGGATGAACTACTCACACATCAGTCCGGAGGCGATCATGGTGATGTAGAGTCCTCCGGGAGATGATTCCCCTCTCCGGCAGGGTGCCGGAGGCGATCTCCTGAATCCCCCGAGATGGGATTGGCGGCGGCGGTGTCTCTGGAACTTTTTCCGTATCGTGGATCTCGGTAATAGGGTTTTCGCGACGGAGAGTATAAGTAGGCGGAAGGGCAGAGTCGGAGGAGGCACGAGGGGCCCACACCATAGGCTGGCGCGGGCCCTTCCCTGGCCGCGCCGCCCTATGGCTTGGCCGCCTCGTGGCCCCACTTCGTATGCTCTCCGGTCTTCTGGAAGCTCCGTGGAAAAATAAGACCCTGGGCGTTGATTTCGTCCAATTCCGAGAATATTTCCTTTGTAGGATTTCTGAAACCAAAAATAGCAGAAAACAGAGACCGGCGCTTCGGCATCTTGTCAATAGGTTAGTGCCGGAAAATGCATAATAATGATGTAAAGTGTGTATAAAACATGTGAGTATTGTCATAAAAGTAGCATGGAACATAAGAAATTATGGATACGTTTGAGACGTATCACCCTCTCACGCCGATTGATGAAGAAGTTGTCCCAAGTCGGGCTGTAGTCGGGATGCCACTGGGGATTCCTCCGCTGCTCTGGCGTGAGCTCGAAATAGTAGTGGTTCGTGATGTCCATCTCGCGTGCCACACCTAGAGGGATAGTAGGGACCGGTACGCCTCCGACGCTCAGCAACCAGCCGGTCGGGACGCGGTAGCCCGGCGGGCAGGGGTAGTTCGAGGTGCAAAGCGCCTCCGCCTCCCGGGTGTTAGAGATACGATGGAAGCCATGGGAGAGGGTGATGAGGTTTGCGGATATGAGTCTAGATGTGATATGTAAATGGAGACCAAGCCTACATATATATATATATATATATATATATATATATATATATATATATATATATAGTGAAAAAATGGCGGGAAGACAGAGGCGGGAGGCGGTGGAAAGCGCGCGAAAAAATGATGTGTTGGTAACCTTTAGTCACGGTTGGTGGGTGCAACCGGGACTAAAGTTGTCGGCAGGATGATGATGTGTTGGTAACCTTTAGTCACGGTTGGTGGGTGCAACCGGGACTAAATTAAGCTGTCGGCAGGATGACGACGCGTGGGTGGACTCACTACTCGGTGCGATAAAGCATGTAGAGCACGACGCCCTGTCGAAGGAACAAGACAAAGTACAAGTGGCGCCTTGCCTATAAAAGGAGCATCGATGCACCTTGGCAAGCAGATCAACAAGCCAACCTAGCAGGTAGGGAGAGTTTCATCCCCATGGATGGAGGAAAGGGTTGGGAAATCTCCCATGGCGCAGCTTCTCGAAGATGTCGTTGGTGCACACGCCCTACGGCATCTTCGGAAGTTGCGCCTCGGAAAAATTTCCCTACAAGCCCGTGAAAGACTCCATCTCCTCTAACAGTGTTGGGGAAAGGGTTCTCATTATTACATAAATGTAGAGATTGTCTTGGGAACTATATATGAAGAATACATTATTACATCGCCATCTACTGCTGTGATCTTCTACGCCGTAGCCATGGAGAATCTTCATCATTTAGCAAGATGCTTGGGTCAATTTTCACCGTGAAGGGCGGAATTTCTTTAAACTTATTATAATCTTCTGACATGTCTGTCTTGTCATCCACTCCCATGATGTTTCTTTCCCCAGAAAGAACTATGTGGCGCTTTGGCTCCCCGGTTGATGTATTCTTTTGTTGATTTCTTTTTCTCGATTTTCTAGACATGTCCTTCACGTAGAAAACTTGATCCACCTCGTTGGCTAGGACGAATGGCTCGTCCATGTACGCAAGATTGTTGGGATCCACTGTTGTCATACCGTACTTATCGTCTACCTGTACACCGCTGAGCTTCACCCATTTGCACCGAAACAAAGGGACCTTAAAAGTGGGTCCATAGTCAAGTTCCCATATCTCCTCTATGTATCCATAATATGTGGTGGTCTGCCCATTCTCGTCTTTAATTTTCATCGAAGTGGACACCACTATTTTGGTTTGTGCTCTTTTTATCTTGGTCGATCGTGTAAAATGTATTCCCATTTATCTCGTACCCTTGGAATGTACATATGTTTGAAGATGGTAACCTGGCCAACAAGTACAGCTGCTCTACAACAGTGGTGTCACTCATGAGATATTTTTGCAACCAACTGCCGAAGGTATTCATGTGTTGACGTGTAATCAATGAATCAGGCTTGCACGGGTTTATTTCTCGTAACATTCTTATGTTTCTCGATGTACGGAGCCACCAATCTGGAATTGTATAGAACTGTGTAGTGTGCTTGATTGAAAGAAATCTTGTCCCTGCACACCGTTGCTTTCCTTCCTAGTGTGCCTTTTCCAATCAGCCTCCCCTCATACCGAGATTCAGGAACGCCAATCGGCTTAAGGTCAGGAAGAAAGTCAACACAAAACTCAATGACCTCCTCAGTTCCGTAGCCCTTTGAGATACTTCCTTCCGGCCTAGCTCGGTTATGAACATATTTCTTTAATACTCCCATGAACCTCTCGAAGGGGAACATATTGTGTAGAAATACATGACCGAGAATTCTAATCTCTTCAACTAGGTGAACGAGGAGGTGCATCATAATATTGAAGAAGGATGGTGGGAACAACAACTCGAAGCTGACCAGACATTCGACCACATCTTCCTGTAATCCTGACAAAGTTTCTGGATCCATTACCTTCTGAGAAATTGCGTGGAGGAATGCACATATCTTCACAATGGCTAGTAGAACATTTTCTGGTAGAAGTCCCCTCAATGCAACCGGAAGCAATTGTGTCATAAGCACGTGGCAGTCATGGGACTTTAGGTTCTGGAATTTTTTTCTCCTTCATATTTACTATTCCCTTTATATTCGACGAGAAACCAGACGGAACCTTGATACTGAATAGGGCTTCAAAAAAGATCTCCTTCTCTTGTTTGGTAAGAGCGTAGCTGGCAGGCCCTTCAAACTGCCCTGGATGATTGCCGTTTTGTCCTTTATGACGTTCCTGGTCATCCCGTGCTTCTGTTGTATCTTTTTTCTTCCCATACACGCCCAGAAAACCTAGAAATATTCACACAAAAATTCTTGGTCAGGTGCATCACGTCGATTGCAGAGCGGACTTCCAGGACTTTCCAATATTCTAGCTCCCAAAAAATAGATTTCTTCTTCCACATAGGCGCGTGTCCGTCAGCGTTTTTCGGAACAGGTCGACTGCCTGGACCCTTTCCAAAGATAACATTTAAATCCTTGACCATGTCAAATATATCAGCACCACTACGGGGGACAGGCTTCGGACAGTGGTCTGCCTCGCCATCGAAATGCTTGCCTGTTTTCCTTAAGAGATGCTTGCGCGGAAGGAAACGGCGATTGTACGGGTACACTACTTCTCTGCTTTTTCCCAAATATTTACTTTCAGTCTCATCTAAACAGTGTGTGCATGCATTGTATCCTTTGTTCGTCTGACCTGAAATGTTACTAAGAGCAGGCCAATCATTGATGGTTACGAATAGCAACGCTCGTAGGTCAAATTCTTGCTCGGTGTGCTCATCCCACACACGTACAACTGGTTTGGCCCACAACTCCAAAAGTTCATCAACTAATGGCCTTAGGTACACATGAATGTCGTTGCCGGGTTGCTTTGGGCCTTCGATAAGCACTGGCATCATAATGAACTTCCGCTTCATGCACAACCAAGGAGGAAGGTTGTAGATACATAGAGTCACGGGCCAGGTGCTGTGACTGCAGCTCTGCTCCCCAAAAGGATTCATGCCATCTGTACTTAGACCAAACCATAAGTTCCTTGCCTCACCTGCAAAATCCGGGAACTCTCTCCCGATGTTTCTCCACTGCCGACCATCAGCGGGGTGCCTCAACATCGCGTCTTTCTTACGTTCTTCCATGTGCCATCGCAACAACTTGGCATGCTCTTTGTTTCTGAACAAACGTTTCAACCGTGGTATTATGGGAGCATACCACATCACCTTCGCAGGAACCCTCTTCCTGGGTGGCTTGCCCTCAACATCACCAGGGTCATCTTTTCTGATCTTATACCGCAATGCACCGCATATCGGGCATTTATTCAAATTCTCGTACTTCTCACCGCGGTAGAGGATACAGTCATTAATGCATGCATGTATCTTCTGCACATCTAATCCTAGAGGGCAGACAAGCTTCTTTGCTTCATACATACTGGCGGGCAATTCGTTATTTCTTGGAAACAGCTTCTTTAATATTATCATCAATTTTTCAAATCCCGAGTCAGTCACTGATGGCGTGTATTTCACACGTTCGTTGGGCAACCCCAAGAGGAAGGTATGATGAGCACAGCAGCAAGTTTTCCCTCAGAAAGAAACCAAGGTTTATCGAACCAGGAGGAGCCAAGAAGCACGTTGAAGGTTGATGGCGGCGGGATGTAGTGCGGCGCAACACCGGAGATTCCGGCGCCAACGTGGAACCCGCACAACACAACCAAAGTACTTTGCCCCAACGAAACAATGAGGTTGTCAATCTCACCGGCTTGCTGTAACAAAGGATTAACCGTATTGTGTGGAAGATGATTGTTTGCAGAGAAAACAGTAAAAACAAGTATTGCAGTAGATTGTATTTCGAGTAAAGAGAATTGGACCGGGGTCCACGAGTTCACTAGAGGTGTCTCTCCCATAAGACGAACAGCATGTTGGGTGAACAAATTACAGCTTGGGCAATTGACAAATAAAGAGAGCATGACAATGCACATACATATCATGATGAGTATAGTGAGATTTAATTGGGCATTACGACAAAGTACATAGACCGCCATCCAACTGCATCTATGCCTAAAAAGTCCACCTTCGAGTTATCATCCGAACCCCTCCAGTATTAAGTTGCAAAGCAACGAGACAATTGCATTAAGTATGGTGCGTAATGTAATCAACAACTACATCCTTAGACATAGCATCAATGTTTTATCCCTAGTGGCAACAAGCACAACACAACCTTAGAACTTTCGTCACACTGTCCCGGGTGTCAATGCAGGCATGAACCCACTATCGAGCATAAGTACTCCCTCTTGGAGTTAAAAGCATCTACTTGGCCAGAGCATCTACTAGTAACGGAGAGCATGCAAGATCATAAATAACACATAAGCATAACTTTGATAATCAACATAACAAGTATTCTCTATTCATCGGATCCCAACAAACGCAACATATAGAATTACATATAGATGATCTTGATCATGATAGGCAGCTCACAAGATCCGACAATGATAGCACAATGGGGAGAAGACAACCATCTAGCTACTGCTATGGACCCATAGTCCAGGGGTAGACTACTCACTCATCACTCCGGAGGCGACCATGGCGGTGTAGAGTCCTCCGGGAGATGATCCCCCTCTCCGGCAGGGTGCCGGAGGCGATCTCCAGGATCCCCCGAGATGGGATCGGCGGCGACGGCGTCTCAGTAAGGTTTTCCGTATCGTGGCTCTCGGTACTGGAAGTTTCGTCACGGAGGCTTTAAGTAGGCGGAAGGGCAAGTCGAGAGGGGGCACAGGGGCCCCAGATGACAGGGCGGCGCGGCCAAGGGGGGGGCCGCGCCGCCCGAGGGTTTGGCTCCCCTGTGGCCCCACTTCGTTTCGTCTTCGGACTTCTGGAAGCTTCGTGAGAAAATAGGCCCTCGGGCTTTTATTTCGTCCAATTCCGAGAATATTTCTTTACTAGGATTTCTGAAACCAAAAACAGCGAGAAAACAAGCAATCGGCACTTCGGCATCTTGTTAATAGGTTAGTTCCGGAAAATGCACGAATATGACATAAAGTGTGCATAAAACATGTAGATAACATCAATAATGTGGCATGGAACACAAGAAATTATCGATACGTTGGAGACGTATCAGCATCCCCAAGCTTAGTTCGCTCGTCCCGAGCGAGGTAAAACGATAACAAAGATAATTTACGGAGTGACATGCCATCATAAACTTGATCATACTATTTGTAAAGCATATGTAGAGAATGCAGCGATCAAAACAATGTGTATGACATGAGTAAACAAGTGAATCATAAAGCAAAGACTTTTCATGAATAGCAATTCAAGACAAGCATCAATAAGTCTTGCATAAGAGTTAACTCATAAAGCAATAATTCAAAGTAAAGGTATTGAAGCAACATAAAAGAAGATTAAGTTTCAGCGGTTGCTTTCAACTTGTAACATGTATATCTCATGGATATTGTCAACATAGAGTAATATAATAAGTGCAATAAGCAAGTATGTAGGAATCAATGCACAGTTCACACAAGTGTTTGCTTCTTGAGGTGGAGAGAAATAGGTGAACTGACTCAACATTGAAAGTAAAAGAATGGTCCTCATAGAGGAAAAGCATCGATTGCTATATTTGTGCTAGAGCTTTGATTTTGAAAACATGAAACAATTTTGTCAACGGTAGTAATAAAGCATATGCATCATGTAAATTATATCTTATAAGTTGCAAGCCTCATGCATAGTGTACCAATAGTGCCCGCACCTTGTCCTAATTAGCTTGGACTACCTGGATTATCACCGCAATACATATGCTTTAACCAAGTTTCACAAAGGGGTACCTCTATGCCGCTCGTACAAAGGTCTAAGGAGAAAGCTCGCATTTGGATTTCTCGCTTTTGATTATTCTCAACTTAGACATCCATACCGGGACAACATAGACAACGGATAATGGACTCCTCTTTTAATGCTTTAAGCATTTGACAACAATTAATTCTTTTCTCATTAGAGATTTGAGGATATTTGTCCAAAACTGAAACTTCCACCATGAATCATGGCTTTAGTTAGCGGCCCAATGTTCTTCTCTCACAATATGCATGCTCAAACCATTCAACTCAGTGTAGATCGCCCTTACTTCCGACAAGACGAACATGCATAGCAACTCACATGAAATTCAACAATGAGTTGATGGCGTTCCCCGATAAACATGGTTATCGCACAACAAGCAACTTAATAAGAGATAATGTGCATAATTACATATTCAATACCACAATAGTTTTTAAGCTATTTGTCCCATGAGCTATATATTGCAAAGGTGAATGATGGAATTTTAAAGGTAGCACTCAAGCAATTTACTTTGGAATGGCGGGAAAATACCATGTAGTAGGTAGGTATGGTGGACACAAATGGCATAGTGGTTGGCTCAAGTATTTTGGATGCATGAGAAGTATTCCCTCTCGATACAAGGTTTAGGCTAGCAAGGTTATTTGAAACAAACACAAGGATGAACCGGTGCAGCAAAACTCACATAAAAGACATATTGTAAACATTATAAGACTCTACACCGTCTTCCTTGTTGTTCAAACTCAAAACTAGAAATTATCTAGACCTCGGAGAAACCAAATATGCAAACCAAATTTTAGCATGCTCTATGTATTTCTTCATTAATGGGTGCAAAGCATATGATGCAAGAGCTTAAACATGAGCACATCAATTGCCAAGTATCACATTACCCAAGACATTTATAGCAATTACTACATGTATCATTTTCCAATTCCAACCATATAACAATTTAACGAAGGAGAAACTTCGCCATGAATACTATGAGTAGAAACCAAGGACATATTTGTCCATATGCTACAGCGGAGCGTGTATCTCTCCCATAAAGTGAATGCTAGGATCCATTTTATTCAAACAAAACAAAAACAAAAACAAACCGACGATCCAAGAAAAAGCACATAAGATGTGGCCGAATAAAAATATAGTTTCAGGGGAGGAACCTGATAATTTGTCGATGAAGAAGGGGATGCCTTGGGCATCCCCAAGCTTAGACGCTTGAGTCTTCTTGATATATGCAGGGGTGAACCACCGGGTGCATCCCCAAGCTTAGAGCTTTCACTCTCCTTGATCATGTTGCATCGTACTCCTCTCTTGATCCTTGAAAACTTCCTCCACACCAAACTTGAAACAACTCATTAGAGGGTTAGTGCACAATATAAATTGACATATTCAGAGGTGACACAATCATTCTTAACACTTCTGGACATTGCATAATGCTACTGGACATTAGTGGATCAAAGAAATTCATCCAACATAGCGAAAGAGGCAATGCGAAATAAAAGGCAGAATCTGTCAAAACAGAACAGTTCGTATTGACGAATTTTAAAATGGCACCAGACTTGCTCAAACGAAAATGCTCAAATTGAATGAAAGTTGCGTACATATCTGAGGATCATGCTCGTAAATTGGCATAATTTTCTGAGCTACCTACAGGGAGATGGACCCAGATTCGTGACAGCAAAGAAATCTGGAACTGCGCAGTAATCCAAATCTAGTACTTACTTTTCTATCAACGGCTTAACTTGGCACAACAAAACTCAAAACTAAGATAAGGAGAGGTTGCTACAGTAGTAAACAACTTCCAAGACACAAAATAAAAACAAAGTACTGTAGGTAAAAACATGGGTTGTCTCCCATAAGCGCTTTTCTTTAACGCCTTTCAGCTAGGCGCAGAAAGTGTGTATCAAGTATTATCAAGGGGTGAAGCATCAACATTACCTTGGGCTTTACCCTTACCTTTCTTATTGTTTTTCTTTCCCTTTGGTTTAGGAAATATACGAGTTTCTCCCGGTATAGAGGTGAATTTCAAAGTGCCTTCTCCAACATCAATGACTGCTCCCAATAGTTTCAGCAGGGATCTTCCGAGTGTGAGTTTTCTTGTTTCAACAACAAGATAATCAATAGATATTGTTCTTCCACAAATAGTTGTATGCACACCTGCGGCTATTCCTTTAGGGATTATAGTAGAGTTATCAATGAGAGTTATCTTTTCTCCTCCTTCCTCAACTCCCCAAAGTTTCAAAGATTTATAAATACTTTCAGGCATAAGGCAAAATTCATACATAATATCACAGTAGGCATGGAGGGTTCGATCACCGATAACAATTTTAACAGCAGGATCCCACAATGAGAGTTTAGAGTTCACTAAGACTTGTTCAAGACGATTACGAACGTGGCAATAGTTATCATTCAAGCGAGATGTACTTATCTCCAGAGTATTTAATCTACTATATATGCTAGCGAGGACTGAATCAAAGTTATTAGCTGAATCATATGATGCAACCAACTTCTTTATGGCATTAAAAGCTTGATCCCCATTGCAATGAAGGAAATCTCCTCCCACTAAAGTATCCAAAGCATATCTATAGCGAACCATAAGACCAAAATAAAAATTGCTAAGGAGCAAACTTAGAGTCATTTGAGGTTCGGTTTTACGATAAGAAGTAAAAATTCTAGACCAGGCATCCTTAAAACTCTCCTCATCCCCTTGTTTAAAAGTGAAGACTAATTCTTCAGGCGAAGAAGTAACAGGTTCAGAGCTAGACATGGTAACAAAAGTAACTAAATTTTTTTTGTATTTTTAATATAGAGTGCAAGACAATAAAGTAAACTAGATAAAGTAAATGCAAGTAAACTAATTTTTTTGTGTTTTCGATATAGCAAACAAGATAGCAAATAAAGTAAAACTAGCAACTAATTTTTTTGTATTTTGATTTAGTGCAGCAACAAAGTAGTAAATAAAACTAAGCAAGACAAAAACAAAGTAAAGAGATTGAGAAGTGGAGACTCCCCTTGCAGCGTGTCTTGATCTCCCCGGCAACGGCGCCAGAAAATATGCTTGATGGCGTGTATTTCACACGTTCGTTGGGCAACCCCAAGAGGAAGGTATGATGAGCACAGCAGCAAGTTTTCCCTCAGAAAGAAACCAAGGTTTATCGAACCAGGAGGAGCCAAGAAGCACGTTGAAGGTTGATGGCGGCGGGATGTAGTGCGGCGCAACACCGGAGATTCCGGCGCCAACGTGGAACCTGCACAACACAACCAAAGTACTTTGCCCCAACGAAGCAAGTGAGGTTGTCAATCTCACCGGCTTGCTGTAACAAAGGATTAACCGTATTGTGTGGAAGATGATTGTTTGCAGAGAAAACAGTAAAAACAAGTATTGCAGTAGATTGTATTTCGAGTAAAGAGAATTGGACCGGGGTCCACAGTTCACTAGAGGTGTCTCTCCCATAAGACGAACAAGCATGTTGGGTGAACAAATTACGATTGGGCAATTGACAAATAAAGAGAGCATGACAATGCACATACATATCATGATGAGTATAGTGAGATTTAATTGGGCATTACGACAAAGTACATAGACCGCCATCCAACCGCATCTATGCCTAAAAAGTCCACCTTCAGGTTATCATCCGAACCCCCTCCAGTATTAAGTTGCAAAGCAACAGACAATTGCATTAAGTATGGTGCGTAATGTAATCAACAACTACATCCTTAGACATAGCATCAATGTTTTATCCATAGTGGCAACAGCACAACACAACCTTAGAACTTTCTGTCACTGTCCCAGGTGTCAATGCAGGCATGAACCCACTATCGAGCATAAGTACTCCCTCTTGGAGTTAAAAGCATCTACTTGGCCAGAGCATCTACTAGTAATGGAGAGCATGCAAGATCATAAATAACACATAAGCATAACTTTGATAATCAACATAACAAGTATTCTCTATTCATCGGATCCCAACAAACGCAACATATAGAATTACATATAGATGATCTTGATCATGATAGGCAGCTCACAAGATCCGACAATGATAGCACAATGGGGAGAAGACAACCATCTAGCTACTGCTATGGACCCATAGTCCAGGGGTAGACTACTCACTCATCACTCCGGGGGCGACCATGGCGGTGTAGAGTCCTCCGGGAGATGATTCCCCTCCCGGCAGGGTGCCGGAGGCGATCTCCAGTGATCCCCCGAGATGGGATCGGCGGCGACGGCGTCTCGGTAAGGTTTTCCGTATCGTGGCTCTCGGTACTGGAAGTTTCGTCACGGAGGCTTTAAGTAGGCGGAAGGGCAAGTCGAGAGGGGGCACAGGGGCCCCGGATGACAGTGGCGGCGCGGCCAAGGGGGCCGCGCCGCCCTAGGGTTTGGCTCCCCTGTGGCCCCACTTCGTTTCGTCTTCGGACTTCGGAAGCTTCGTGAGAAAATAGGCCCCTGGGCTTTTATTTCGTCCAATTCCGAGAATATTTCTTTACTAGGATTTCTGAAACCAAAAACAGCAGAAAACAGCAATCGGCACTTCGGCATCTTGTTAATAGGTTAGTTCCAGAAAATGCACGAATATGACATAAAGTGTGCATAAAACATGTAGATAACATCAATAATGTGGCATGGAACACAAGAAATTATCGATACGTTGGAGACGTATCAGTCACACCGACCTCTGCCTTCCATTTCAGCAATTCCAATATGCTACTCAGCTTTCTGTGCCCATCTTCACAACCTGGGTACAACAATTTGTGGTGGTCCTCTAACATCTTGTCGAACTGCAACCTCTCCTTATCCGTGCCACAGTCTCTTCTTGCATCAGAAATGGCCCGACGAAGATCATCATCAACATGATCATCTGCTGCCTGTTCTTCACCTCCTTCTTCTTCATTGTCTTCCATTGCGGTATCATCGCATTCAGAGAACATAGATCGGTACTGGTCATCGTTATCTTCTTCTTCATCGCCGTCTTCCATCATAACCCCTTCTTCTCCGTGCTTGGTCCAAACATTATAGCTGGACATGAATCCAAACCGAAGCAGGTGGCTCTTAATGTCTCTTGAGCAAGAGTAATCCTTCTCGTTCTTACATTTCAGACATGGACATCACATAAAACCTTGCTTCGACTTATTGGCCTCGGCCACAAGCAGGAAAGAATTCACGCCATCTCTGAAAACGGGAGCACATCGGTTACTGTACATCCATGGATGACTCATCTGCATCATAAGTACAATTATGTATCAGATGCAATCACCTTGCTAAAATTAGTATTGTACGAATTATGTATACGAGAAAATAATTGCTAACCTTTTAGGATCAAAATGAGAAGAAATCTTATCAAATAAAATCAAGTGACATCCCTTACAAACATTTCATCAAACACCTATTGTGCACATGAAGAAAAAAAGAGGTAGCATAACCCCCACCTTTCACCACCAAGTAAAAAAAATGAAGGGAGGTAGGGAGGAGGGCTGGCTGTGTGTATATATAGGCATGGCCCTTTTATCGCGGGTTGAAATACAACCCGCGACAAAAGGGGTGCCAGCAGGAGGCGCACAACCTCAGCCCCCTTTTGTCGCGGGTCGCCATACCACCCGCGACAAAAGGCGCGACAAAAGGCCGGCCCGCTCCAAAAGGTTTCGGGGCGACGTGGCCACGCCATTTGTCGCGGGTGCAGTTGCGCCCGCGACAAAAGGCTCCCACGAAAGCCCTGTTTTCCTCTAGTGCGCCCTTACTAATGCGAGTGGTATAGTTTTCTTGGTTAAAAATTTAAAAACCTTAACTTTCACAAACTTTATATGCAAAGTATTATTCTCCCAACGTCTGAGATTTATTAAAATTCAGATATATGCGTATTATTTAGTGTATAGATATATCCAAATTTTAATAAATCTCCAACAAGTTTCATGGGACGGGGAAGTAGAACAGAAGGAGCAGCACCACTACTTTACATTGGGACAAGGGAGGCGGGCAACAAAGAACAAATATGCACCACACGATCGCGATCGGGGCCAGCAAAAATGACTTAAACGGACATGCGTGCGTACGGCTGTCCCCGGCCGTGTACGTGCATGCTGCCATGCACACTATGCATTGCACGTACTAACCAGGATAGTACAAGAGCCTGCCAGCTATGGACTTGCTACATTTTCAATTAAGAATAGCTTCATCTTTTGCTCGTCGTTTGTTCGTGCCAGCGCTGAAAATGCAGCGTGCGCGATGCATAAATCTTTTTCGATCGTCCTTTGCATATGTTTCCTCTGCACAGTAGACTGTACGCTTTGCCATGAAATTCATGAATGGGGTGGGATAGCTGTGCTTTCTAGTACCGTGGACTGGTACAAGTGAAATGAAGTGAGCTACAGCCCAGTGACTGTAACAGTGATGCGGGCGGGCTATCAGCCTATCACTACTACTAGGTACCACTGAAGCCAATAGAGAGGCTACTCCGATAGGGAAGCGGTAGCTTAACCGTAGCCAGGTGGCTAAGATGGTAAGTGTATCACGGGATCTAAATGTAATGGCCCATCTGAGCCATGTGAGTGCTTTTCTTTCCGTGATGCCAAATGTGGCCAGGGCTGATCAGTTATAGAGGAGAATCACACTACAAGGATTTCAGTTTATTGCAACAACAAAAATTACTTTTCGCCAGATGATTCAGTTTGGATGCTACTATTTACACCTCCTTTTTAAAACTTAAGGCACGAAAGCCTAATTTTAAATTAACAAAGCCATCAACCGGTAGGAGTAGAGCGACCATAACAACAGAAAGAAAAGCAACGAGTTGTTTGGTTACCAGCTTACAAGACAACAAAGGGAACAACAGAGAGGAAGAAAACTAAGCCACACTACACTAGCTACACTAGGCAGAGAGCTTGAACTCGTCGATGGAAGCATCGTTCGCTATTGCAAGACACGACACTGAGACTGACCCAAAGCAATAGACCTCCCATGCCAAAGCAAAGCGCACACATGAACGGCAGAGCGTATAGTTGTCTTGCAATATAATTTTTGATGGAGACGCCTCTGATACGTCTCAAACGTATCTATAATTTTTGATGCTCCATGCTTGTTTTACATCAATTCATATATGTTTTGTTTACACTTCGTTGCACTTTTACATGATTTCCGGCACTAACCTATTAACAAGATGTTTCCCTGTTTTCTGTTGTTTTTGTATTTTAGAAAAGTTGTTCAGGAAATATTCTAGGAATTGGACGAAACAAAAGTTGAAGTCAATATTTTACCAAAACGAAGACGAAGTCCAGGGGGGTGAAGAGGCGCAGTAGGGCGGCCAGACCACCCCTAGGCACGGCCTGGACCTGGCCCGCACCTAGGGGGGTCTTGGCCCACCACACGCCCCACCGACCTAATTCCTTCGCCTATTTATACATCTTCTCGGGAAAACCCTGGATACCCGAACCTCCATCCACGAAAAGTTCCGTCGCGGCCGCCATCGCAAACCCATCTCAGGGGTTTCTGAAGCTCTTCCCGGCACCCTGCCGGAGGGGAAAATCATCACCGGAGGCATCTATATCGCCCTGCCCGCCTCCGAAGTGATGTGTGAGTAGTTCATCCCTGCACTATGGGTCCATAGCAGTAGCTAGAACGTTGTGTTTTTCACTTTGTGCTTCATGTATCGATCTTGTGAGCTGCCCTACATGATCAAGATCATCTTTATGTAATCCTATATGTTTGATTTGCTGGGATCCGATGAATATTGTATACTATGTTGAGATAGATTATATATTCATGTCATATATTATTTATGATCTTGCACGCTCTCTGTTGCTAGTAGAAACTTTGTCGAAGTGGACACTTGTGACTCCAAGAGGGGTATTTATGCTTGATGTCTACGCACGCTTCTTTTCCTGTAGATAGTGTTGGGCCTCCAAGAGCAGAGGTTTGTAGAACAGCAGCAAGTTTCCCTTAAGTGAATCACCCAAGGTTTATCGAACTCAGGGAGGTAGAGGTCAAAGGTATCCCTCTCAAGCAACCCTGCAATTAAGATACAAGAAGTCTCTTGTGTCCCCAACACACCTAATACACTTGTCAGATGTATAGGTGCACTAGTTCGGCGAAGAGATATTGAAATACAAGTAATATGGATGATTATAAGTAGTAATTGCAATCTGAAATAAAAATGGCATCAAGCGAACATGTAGCAGAACTTGTTGGAAACGGTGTTTGAATGCTTAGAAACAAGGCCTAGGGATCATACTTTCACTAGTGGACACTCTCAACAATGATCACATAATTGAATAAATAAATGCTACTCTCAAACACTCTCTTGTTGGATAACAAACACCATTCATTGTGTAGGGCCGCAAAAGCACACCTCAAGCCGGAGTAAACAAGCTCCACAACGTCATAAAGGAACCACACACGATGCGCACACTGTCACCATCACACCGTGGAGAGTGACTCCGGAGTTCATATTCATAGTAACCTCTAGAGTGCATAATAAACAAGAGTAACATCTACATATTCAACTAGATTACAAAGCTCATGATCACATAAAGATCACACCATGGGAGAGAGAGATGAACCACATAGCTACTGGTAGAGCCCTCAGCCTCGGGGGAGATGATACGTCCCAAACGTATCTATAATTTCTTATGTTCCATGCTACTTTTATGATAATACTCACATGTTTTATACACACTTTACATCATTATTATGCATTTTCCAGCACTAACCTATTGACAAGATGCCGAAGAGCCAGTTGCTGTTTTCTGCTGTTTTTGGTTTCAGAAATCCTACAAAGGAAATATTCTCGGAATTGGACAAAATCAACGCCGAGGGTCTTATTTTTCCACGGAGCTTCCAGAAGACCGCAGAGCATACGAAGTGGGGCCACGAGGTGGCCAGACCACAAGGCGGCGCGGCCAAGGAGGGGCTCGCGCCGCCCTGTGGTGTGGGTCCCTCGTCAGCCCTCCGACTCTGCCCTTCCGCCTACTTAAACTCTCCGTCGCGAAAACCCTATTACCGAGAGCCACGATACGGAAAAAGTTCTAGAGACGCCGCCGCCAATCCCATCTCGGGGGATTCAGGAGATCGCCTCCGGCACCCTGCCGGAGAGGGGAATCATCTCCCGGAGGACTCTTCATCACTATGATCGCCTCCGGACTGATGTGTGAGTAGTTCATCCTTGGACTATGGGTCCATAGCAGTAGCTAGATGGTTGTCTTCTCCTCATTGTGCTATCATGTTAGATCTTGTGAGCTGCCTATCATGATCAAGATCATCTATTTGTAATGCTACATGTTGTGTTTGTTGGGATCCGATGAATATGGAATACTATGTCAAGTTGATTATCAATCTATCATATATGTGTTGTTTATGTTCTTGCATGCTCTCCGTTGCTAGTAGAGGCTCGGCCAAGTTGATACTTGTAACTCCAAAAGGGAGTATTTATGCTTGATAGTGGGTTCATGCCTCCATTGAATGCAGGACGATGACGAAAGTTCTAAGGTTGTGGATGTGCTATTGCCACTAGGGATAAAACATCAATGCTTTGTCTAAGGATATTTGTGTTGATTACATTACGCACCATACTTAATGCAATTGTCCGTTGTTTGCAACTTAATATCGGAAGGGGTGCGGATGCTAACCTGAAGGTGGACTTTTTAGGCATAGATGCATGCTGGATAGCGGTCTATGTACGTAATGCCCTGATTAAATCTCATAGTAGTCATCATGATATGTATGTGCATTGTTATGCCCTCTCTATTTGTCAATTGCCCAACTGTAATTTGTTCACCCAACATGCTATTTATCTTATTGGAGAGACACCACTAGTGAACTGTGGACCCCGGTCTATTCTTTTACATCTGAAATACAATCTACTGCAAACTCTGTTCTTTACTGTTCTTCGCAAACAAGCATCATTTTCCACACTGTACGTTTAATCCTTTGTTTACAGCAAGCCGGTGAGATTGACAACCTCACTGTTAAGTTGGGGCAAAGTATTGTGATTGTGTTGTGCAGGTTCCACGTTGGCGCCGGAATCCCTGCCAGCAGATAAAGCAAAAACGGCTCCCATAGAAAGTACATAATTGAAATGTGCAACCACATAATAAGTATCATGTAGAGCAATGTCTAGCCCAGAGTTTGCGAGAACTATTCCAGTGAGCCCTCCTACGGTGAACAAAAAGATGAACCCTACAGCAAATAACATCTTTTTTTTACCCCATTTTTTTCCGTTGTTGCTCTTCAGAAAACGCTTAGAGTAGTTTCATTGGCCCTCGTCGATGGGACAAACGCTGCCAGTGTATGTGTTACATAAAATGGCAACTAGCATTTTGTCATGGAAGTTCATGAAAGAATGTTCTTGTTTTTCGTTGCCGCACTACACTCCGTCACAAACAACCTTCACGTGGCCCTTGACTCCTACTGGTTCGATAACCTTGGTTTCTTACTGAGGGAAAATTTGCTGCTGTACGCATCACACCTTCCTCTTGGGGTTCCCAACAGACGTGTGTCAACTACACGCCAGCAGGAGTACTACTCCCTCCTCATCATGGGAGACAGCAACGGCGATGAAGATGGCGATGGAGTCGATGGAGATGACTTCCGGGGGCACTTCCCCGTCCCGGCGGCATGCCGGAACAGAGACTTCTGTCCCCCGAACTTGGCTTCGCGATGGCGGCGGCTACGTAACTTTTCGTGGAATATGACTGATCGTCTTAGGGTTTTCGCATCTAGGAGAATATATAGGCGGAAGGGCAGCGTCGGAGGAGTCCCGAGGGGCCCACCCCACATGGCGGCGCGGCCAGGGGTGGGGCCGCGCCCCCCTATGGTGTGGGAGCCCCTTGGCCCCCCTCTGGCCCTTCTCTGTCTCTCTGGGTCCGTCTCGGCAAAATATTGACTTCTGTCTTCGTGGGGTCCAATTCGAGAATATTTCCGTGTAGATTTTGTGAAACCAAAAACAGCGAGAAAACGAGGAACTGCACTTCGGCATTTTGTTAATAGGTTAGTCCCGGAAAATGCATAAAAATGATATAAAGTATGAATAAAACATGTAGGTATTGTCATAAAACTAGCATGGAACATAAGAAATTATAGATACGTTGGAGACGTATCAAGCATCCCCAAGCTTAGTTCCTACTCGCCCTCGAGTAGGTAAACGATAAAAAGAATAATTTCTGAAGTGACATGCGACCAACATCATCTTGATCAATACTATTGTAAAGCATGTGAGATGAATGAAGTGACTCAAAGCAATGGTCTATAGTTTGCTAACAAAAAGATAATGACTAAACAACTGAATCATATAGCAAAAACTTTTCATGAATAGTACTTTCAAGACAAGCATCAAAAAGTCTTGCATAAGAGTTAACTCATAAAGCAATAGATTCTTAATAGAAGGTTTTGAAGCGACACAAAGGAAGATTTAAGTTTCAGCAATTTCTTTCAACTTTCAACATGTATATCTCATGGATAGTTGTCAACACAAAGTAATATGATGAGTGCAATAAGCAAGCATGTAAGAATCAATGCACACAGTTGACACAAGTGTTTGCTTCTAAGATAGAAAGAAGTAGGTAAACTGACTCAACAGAAAGTAAAAGAAAGGCCCTTCGCGAGGGGAAGCAGGGATTAAATCATGTGCTAGAGCTTTTCAAGTTTTGAAATCATATAGAGAGCATACAAATAAAGTTTTGAGAGGTGTTTGTTGTTGTCAACGAATGGTAGTGGGCACTCTAACCCCTCGTCAAATAGACTTTCAAAGAGCGGCTCCCATGAAGGACGTTATCTCTACCAGCAAGGTAGATCATCCCTCTTTTCTTTTGTTTACACATGTACTTTAGTTTTATTTATGGATGACACTCCTCCCAACCTTTTGCTTTCACAAGCCATGGCTAACCGAATCCTCGGGTGCCTTCCAACATTTCACATACCATGGAGGAGTGTCTATTTGCAAAATAAAGTTGCTTACTGATGAATCAGGGAAAAACATGTGAAGAGAATTATTAATGAAAGTTAATTAATTGGGGCTGGGAACCCCGTTGCCAGCTCTTTTTGCAAAATTATTGGATAAGCGGATGAAGCCACTAGTCCATTGGTGAAAGTCTGCCCAACAAGATTGAAAGATAAAACAACACATACTTCCTCATGAGCTATAAAACATTGACACAAATAAAAGATAATAACTTTTGAATTGTTTAAAGGTAGCACATGAATTATTTACTTGGAATGGCATAAAAATACCACATAGTAGGTAGTTATGGTGGACACAAATGGCATAGGTTTTGGCTCAAGGTTTTGGATGCACGAGAAGAATTCCCTCTCAGTACAAGGCTTTGGCTAGCAAGGTTGTTTGAAGCAACACAAGTATGAACCGGTACAACAAAACTTACATAAGAACATATTGCAAGCATTATAAGACTCTACATTGTCTTCCTTGTTGCTCAAACACTTTTACCATAAAATATCTAGACCTTAGAGAGACCAATCATGCAAACCAAATTTCAACAAGCTCTACGGTAGTTCTCCACTAATAGGTTTAAACTACATGATGCAAGAGCTTAAACATGATCTACTTGAGAGCTCAAAACAATTGTCAAGCATCAAATTATTCAAGACAATATACCAACTACCACATGAAGCATTTTCTGTTTCCAACCAAATAGCAAGAAACTCTCAAAACAAAATATACGTGAAGTAAGAGAGTACTTTCTATAAAATAACTAATAGCTCTGAACAAGAGATACATCAAAACCAAGAGCTAGAAGCTACACAGTGCGAAAACTGAATACTCAACAAATATAAGTGAAGAATAGGAGTATTCAAATGAAAAAGCGGAGCGTGTCTCTGATACGTCCAAAACGTATCTACTTTCCCAAACACTTTTGCTATTGTTTTGCCTCTAATTTGTGTATTTTGGATACAACTAACACGGACTAAGGC
>NC_061513.1:114032914-114047692 GCF_022539505.1 Lolium rigidum | reverse complement strand
CGATGCCGATGCCGATATCGGCATGGTCGAACGGCTATGCTCGCCGCCACTGCTAGGTCAACGTCGGGATGCACAAAGTTTAGCATAAGAGTCACTTTAGATTAAGCTGCAAAAATAGTCACGTGCCATGGGCTGAGGCGGCCCCTACAGAGCGGCTCTATATTATATTCTCTAAATAAAATAGACGACCACAGCGGTCATTGGCTGCGGAGGCCCCACAGAGCGGCAATATATAATTTTCTATAAATAAATAGACGACCCACTGGTCATTGGCTGCGGCAGCCCCATAGAGCGGCCCCATTTGTCATTGGCAGCACCGCGTATACAATCGGGAAATAAAACGGCCCACGCGTCAGCGGTAGATGGATCCACCCGTCAGCACGAGACGGTCAGCGAGGAACTGACCTCACGGTAACGGTAAGGCCTCTGACCTGACGTCAACCCGCGTCTTCGAGGGGTTTCAAACTAGAGGCAGGGGAAAACTGAGGAAAAACTAACGCGAGCTGGGGAAAACTGAGTACAACTAACGAAGCAGGGGCACGAAAATAGAAATCCCTAAAAACTATCGTGGTGAAGAATATGTACTTATGTGTCTTATTTCTTAATAAGTTGCTTGTTGAGCGGTAACCATATTTCTGGGGACGCCATCAACTTTTACACCTTTGTTTAATATCATGTGAGTTGCTATGCATGTTCGTCTTGTCTGAAGTAAGGGAGATTTTCATGATCAAATGGTTTGAGTATGCATATTGTTAGAGAAGAACATTGGGCCGCTAACTAAAGCCATGATTCATGGTGGAAGTTTCAGTTTGGACAATTAATCCTCAATCTCTTATGAGAATTTTAACTCGTTGTTGAATGCTTATGCATTAAAGAGGAGTCCATTATCTGTTGTCTATGTTGTCCCGGTATGGATGTCTAAGTTGAGAATAATCAAAAGCGAGAAATCCAATGCGAGCTTTCTCCTTAGACCTTTGTACAGGGCGGCATAGAGGTACCCCTTGTGACACTTGGTTGAAACATATTCTATGCAATAATAATCCATGTTAATCCAAGCTAATTAGGACAAGGTGCGAGCACTATTGGTATACTATGCATGAGGCTTGCAACTTATAAGATGTCTTATACATAACACATATGCTTTATTACTACCGTTGACAAAATTGTTTCTTGTTTTCAAAATGAAAAGCTCTAGCACAAAAATAGTAATCCATGCTTCCCTCTGCGAAGGGCCATTCTTCTGCTTTATTGATGAGTCAGTTTACCTATTCCTTCTATCTTAGAAGCAAACACTTGTATCAACTGTGTTCATTGATTCTTACATGTTTACCTATTGCACTTGTTATATTACTTTGTGTTGACAATTATCCATGAGATAAATATGTTGAAGTTGAAAGCAACCGCTGAAACTTATATCTTCCTTTGTGTTGTTTCAAAGCTTTCTACTAAGAATTTATTGCTTATGAGTAACTCTGATGCAAGTCTTATTGATGCTTGTCTTGAAAGTATTATTCATGAAAAGTCTTTGCTATATGATTCATTTGTTTACTCATCATCTTCATCATTGCTTCGAATCGCTGCATTCATCTCATATGCTTTACAATAGTATTGATCAAGATTATGATAGCATGTCACTTCAGAAATTATCCTTGTTATCGTTTACCTACTCGAGGGCGAGTAGGAACTAAGCTTGGGGATGCTTGATACATCCCAAACGTATCTATAATTTCTTATGTTCCATGCTACTTTTATGATGATACTCACATGTTTTATACACATTATATGTCATATTTATGCATTTTCCGGCACTAACCTACTGACGAGATGCCGAAGAGCCAGTTGCCGTTTTCTGTTGTTTTTGGTTTCAGAAATCCTAGTAAGGAAATATTCTCGGAATTGGACGAAATCAACACCCAGGGGCTTATTTTTCCACGAAGCTTCCAGAAGACCGAGGGAGAAACGAAGTGGGACCACGGGGCGCCGCCACACTAGGGCGGCGCGGCCTAGGGGGCCCGCGCGGCCCTAGCGTGTGGGGCCCCCATGACTCCTCCGACTCCGCCCTTCCGCCTACTTAAAGCCTTCGTCGCGAAACCCCCGATGATCGAGAGCCACGATACGAGAAAACCTTCCGGAGACGCCGCCGCCGCCAATCCCATCTCGGGGGATTCGGGAGATCGCCTCCCGGCACCTGCCGGAGAGGGGAATCATCTCCCGGAGGTCTCTTCATCGCCATGATCGCCTCCGGATCGATGTGTGAGTAGTCCACCCCTGGACTATGGGTCCATAGCGGTAGCTAGATGGTTGTCTTCTCCTCATTGTGCTATCATGTTAGATCTTGTGAGCTGCCTATCATGATCAAGATCATCTATTTGTAATGCTGCATGTTGTGTTTGTTGGGATCCGATGAATATTGAATACTATGTCAAGTTAATTATCAATCTATCATATATGTTGTTTATGTTCTTGCATGCTCTCCGTTGCTAGTAGAGGCTCTGGCCAAGTTGATACTTGTGACTCCAAGAGGGAGTATTTATGCTCGATAGTGGGTTCATGCCTCCATTGAATGCAGGACAGATGATGAGAAAGTTCTAAGGTTGTGGATGTGCTTGTTGCCACTAGGGATAAAACATCAATGCTTTGTCTAAGGATATTTGTGTTGATTACATTACGCACCATACTTAATGCAATTGTCTCGTTGTTTGCAACTTAATACTTGGAAGGGGTTCGGATGATAACTCTGAAGGTGGACTTTTTAGGCATAGATGCATCTTTGGATAGCGGTCTATGTACTTTGTCGTAATGCCACGATTAAATCTCATAGTACTCATCATGATATATGTATGTGCATTGTTATGCCTTCTTTATTTGTCAATTGCCCAAGCTGTGAATTCGTTCACCCAACATGCTATTTATCTTATGGGAGAGACACCACTAGTGAACTGTGGACCCTGGTCCATTCTTTACATCTGAAATACAATCTACTGCAATTGTTCTTTACTGTTCTTCGCAAACAATCATCATCATCCACACTATACATCTAATCCTTTGTTTACATCAAGCCGGTGAGATTGACAACCTCACTTTTACGTTGGGGCAAAGTACTTTGATTGTGTTGTGCAGGTTCCACGTTGGCGCCGGAATCCCTGGTGTTGCGCCGCACTACACTCCGCCACCAACAACCTTCACGTGTTCCTTGACTCCTACTGGTTCGATAACCTTGGTTTCTTACTGAGGGAAAACTTGCTGCTGTACGCATCACACCTTCCTCTTGGGGTTCCCAACGGACGTGTGTCTCACGCGCATCAACGTCCCAGAGTGCATGAAGAATGGGACTATTGTGATGCCCAAGGCCATCAAGGATGTTCTTACAATGCATGAAGCCACCTGATACGTCTCCGACGTATCGATAATTTCTTATGTTCTATGCCATATTATTGATGATACCTACATGTTTTATGCACACTTTATGTCATATTCGTGCATTTTCTGGAACTAACCTATTAACAAGATGCCGAAGTGCCGGTTCTCGTTTTCTAGCTCGTTTTTGGTTTCGAAATCCTAGTAACGAAATATTCTCGGAATTGGACGAAACAAAGACCCGGGGGCCTATTTCGCCACGAACCTTCCGGAAGACCGAAGAGCATACGAAGTGGGGCCACGAGGTGGCCAAACCACAAGGCGGCGCGCCAAGGGGGCCCGCGCCGCCCTGTGGTGTGGGCCCCTCGTCGGCCCCCGACTCGCCCTTCCGCCTACTTAAAGCCTCCGTCGCGAAACCCCGAGGCGAAAAACCACGATACGGAAAACCTTACCGAGACGCCGCTGCCGCCGATCCCATCTCGGGGGATTCGGAGATCTCCTCCGGCACCCCGCCGGAGAGGGGATTCATCTCCCGGAGGACTCTACACCGCCATGGTCGCCTCCGGAGTGATGAGTGAGTAGTTCACCCTCGAACTATGGGTCCATAGCAGTAGCTAGATGGTTGTCTTCTCCTCATTGTGCTTCATTGTTGGATCTTGTGAGCTGCCTAACATGATCAAGATCATCTATCCGTAATACTCTATGTTGTGTTTGTCGGGATCCGATGGATAGAGAATACCATGTTATGTTAATTATCAAGTTATTACATATGTGTTGTTTATGATCTTGCATGCTCTCCGTTACTAGTAGAGGCTCTGGCCAAGTTTTTGCTTTTAACTCCAAGAGGGAGTATTTATGCTCGATAGTGGGTTCATGCCTGCATTGACACATGGGACAGTGGCAGAAAGTTCTAAGGTTGTGTTGTGCTGTTGCCACTAGGGATAAAACATTGGCGCTATGTCCGAGGATGTAGTTGTTGATTACATTACGCACCATACTTAATGCAATTGTCTGTTGCTTTGCAACTTAATACCGGAAGGGGTTCGGACGATAACCTGAAGGTGGACTTTTTAGGCATAGATGCGGTTGGATGGCGGTCTATGTACTTTGTCGTAATGCCCAATTAAATCTCACTATACTTATCATGTCATGTATGTGCATTGTTATGCCCTCTCTATTTGTCAATTGCCCGACTGTAATTTGTTCACCCAACATGCTTTTATCTTATGGGAGAGACACCTCTAGTGAACTGTGGACCCGGTCCATTCTTTTAATACTGAAATACAAATCTGCTGCAATACTTGTTTTACTGTTTTCTCTGCAAACAATCATCTTCCACACAATTCGGTTAATCCTTTGTTACAGCAAGCCGGTGAGATTGACAACCTCACGCGTTTCGTTGGGGCAAAGTACTTTGGTTGTGTTGTGCAGGTTCCACGTTGGCGCCGGAATCTCGGTGTTGCGCCGCACTACATCCCGCCGCCATCAACCTTCAACGTGCTTCTTGACTCCTACCGGTTCGATTAAACCTTGGTTTCTTGCGAGGGAAACTTGTCGCCGTGCGCATCACACCTTCCTCTTGGGGTTCCCAACGGACGTGTCAACTACACGCATCAAGCAAATTTCTGGCGCCGTTGTCGGGGAGATCAAGACACGCTGCAAGGGGAGTCTCCACTTCCCAATCTCTTTACTTTGTTTTTGTCTTGCTTTATTTTATTTACTACTTTGTTTGCTGCATTATATCAAAACACACAAAAATTAGTTGCTAGTTTTACTTTATTTACCGTCTTGCACTCTATATCAAAAACACAAAAAAATTAGTTACTTGCATTTACTTTACTTATTTCATCATGTTTCCTTTTAATTTTACCGCAAAAAACATACCGGTAGGACAAGGGTCTATAATTGGGAGGAACAATATAGAAGAATTTTTCACCCATGTTAGTACCGTTGAAGATTTTGAAGATAGACACTTGGTAGAACTTGCTCCTACTTATGAAATTGCTGTTGCTGCTTTAGTTCGCTTGTTGGAAACTAAATTTGTTAATCTCAATCCTATAATCCAACACATGTTTCTTACACTTGGTGATATGGAAGAGGGGGAAAAGAAAGATTTTGTTTTAGAAACCCTTCTTAGAGAATTTGGTGGTCTAGCAAGAGAGGCTAGAAAGGTCTTCGCTAAATTTAATATGCTTGGTTCTCATACTAATTTTGTTGGTCTCCTTGAAAAAATGGATATGGATAGGATAAGGTACACTAATAATGCTAATGATGGTGGGGAGATCAAAGCACCAATACCATGTAAACTCCTAGCTATGAATGATGCACTAGAAAATAACTATGCTTGGCTTGTTCCTGAAAATTTGTTCGATGAGAGTAGCAAGCCCAAGACTAATGAAAAGGGAGACGCTGAAACTTATGTATCCAATATACTATGCATGGTTGAGAAAACTCCAAACCCCGCTGTAGGTGCACCACCCTTTGATAACACTTGAGTTACACTTTCGCGCCTAGCTGAAAGGCGTTAAAGAAAAGCGCTTATGGGAGACAACCCATGTTTTTACTCCAGTATTTTTGTTTTATATTTGAGTCTTGGAAGTTGTTTACTACTGTAGCAACCTCTCCTTATCTTAGTTTTGAGTTTTGTTGTGCCAAGTAAAGTCTTTGATAGAAAAGTAAGTACTAGATTTGGATTACTGCGCAGTTCCAGATTTCTTTGCTGTCACGAATCTGGGTCTACCTCCCTGTAGGTAGCTCAGAAAATTAAGCCAATTTACGTGCATGATCCTCAGATATGTACGCAACTTTCATTAAATTTGAGCATTTTCATTTGAGCAAGTCTGGTGGCCTAATAAAATCCATCTTTACGGACTGTTCTGTTTTGACAGATTCTGCCTTTTATTTTGCATTGCCTCTTTTGCTATGTTGGATGAATTTCTTTGATCCATTAATGTCCAGTAGCTTTATGCAATGTCCAGAAGTGTTAAGAATGATTGTGTCACCTCTGAACATGTGAATTTTTATTATGCACTAACCCTCTAATGAGTTGTTTCGAGTTTGGTGTGGAGGAAGTTTTCAAGGATCAAGAGAGGAGTATGATGCAATATGATCAAGGAGAGTGAAAGCTCTAAGCTTGGGGATGCCCCGGTGGTTCACCCCTGCATATTCTAAGAAGACTCAAGCGTCTAAGCTTGGGGATGCCCAAGGCATCCCCTTCTTCATCGACAACATTATCGGGTTCCTCCCCCGAAACTATATTTTTATTCCGTCACATCTTATGCACTTTGCTTGGAGCGTCGCTTGTTTTTGTTTTTTGTTTTGTTTGAATAAAATGGATCCTAGCATTCACTTTATGGGAGAGAGACACGCTCCGCTGTAGCATATGGACAAATATGTCCTTAGCCTCTACTCATAGTATTCATGGCGAAGTTTCTTCTTCGTTAAATTGTTATATGGTTGGAATTGGAAAATGCTACATGTAGTAACTCTAAAATATCTTGGATAATTTGATACTTGGCAATTGTTGTGCTCATGTTTAAGCTCTTGCATCATATACTTTGCACCCATTAATGAAGAAACACTTAGAGCTTGCTAATTTGGTTTGCATATTTGGTTTCTCTAGAGTCTAGATAACATCTAGTATTGAGTTTTGAACAACAAGGAAGACGGTATGGAGTCTTATAATGTTTACAATATGTCTTTTATGTGAGTTTTGCTGTACCGTTCATCCTTGTGTTTGTTTCAAATAACCTTGCTAGCCTAAACCTTGTATCGAGAGGGAATACTTCTCATGCATCCAAAATCCTTGAGCCAACCACTATGCCATTTGTGTCCACCATACCTACCTACTACATGGTATTTACCCGCCATTCCAAAGTAAATTGCTTGAGTGCTACCTTTAAAATTCCATCATTCACCTTTGCAATATATAGCTCATGGGACAAATAGCTTAAAAACTATTGTGGTATTGAATATGTACTTATGCATTTTATCTCTTATTAAGTTGCTTGTTGTGCGATAACCATGTTTCTGGGGACGCCATCAACTATTCTTTGTTGAATATCATGTGAGTTGCTATGCATGTCCGTCTTGTCTGAAGTAAGAGAGATCTACCACCTTTATGGTTGGAGCATGCATATTGTTAGAGAAGAACTTTGGGCCGCTAACTAAAGCCATGATTCATGGTGGAAGTTTCAGTTTGGACATATATCCTCAATCTCATATGAGAATAATAATTGTTGCCACATGCTTATGCATTAAAGAGGAGTCCATTATCTCGTTGTCCATGTTGTCCCGGTATGGATGTCTAAGTTGAGAATAATCAAAAGCGAGAAATCCAAAATGCGAGCTTTCTCCTTAGACCTTTGTACGAGCGGCATGGAGGTACCCCATTGTGACACTTGGTTAAAACATGTGCATTGCAAAGATCCGGTAGTCCAAGCTAATTAGGACAAGGTGCGGGCACTATTAGTATACTATGCATGAGACTTGCAACTTGTAAGATATAATTTTCATAACTCATATGCTTTATTACTACCGTTGACAAAATTGTTTCATGTTTTCAAAATAAAAGCTCTAGCACAAATATAGCAATCGATGCTTTCCTCCTTGAAGGACCATTCTCTTTACTTTTATGTTGAGTCAGTTCACCTATCTCTCTCCACCTCAAGAAGCAAACACTTGTGTGAACTGTGCATTGATTCCTACATACTTGCATATTGTACTTGTTATATTACTCTATGTTGACAATTATCCATGAGATATACATGTTACAAGTTGAAAGCAACCGCTGAAACTTAATCTTCCTTTGTGTTGCTTCAATGCCTTTACTTTGATTTATTGCTTTATGAGTTAACTCTTATGCAAGTCTTATTGATGCTTGTCTTGAAGTACTATTCATGAAAAGTCTTTGCTTTATGATTCACTTGTTTACTCATGTCATTACCATTGTTTTGATCGCTGCATTCACTACATATGTTTACAAATAGTATGATCAAGGTTATGATGGCATGTCACTTCAGAAATTATCTTTGTTATCGTTTTACTCGCTCGGGACGAGCAGAACTAAGATTGGGGATGCTTGATACGTCTCCGACGTATCGATAATTTCTTATGTTCTATGCCATATTATTGATGATACCTACATGTTTTATGCACACTTTATGTCATATTCATGCATTTTTCGGAACTAACCTATTAACAAGATGCCGAAGTGCCGGTTCTGTTTTCTACGCTATTTTTGGTTTCAGAAATCCTAGTAACGAAATATTCTCGGAATTGGACGAAACAAAGACCCGGGGGCCTATTTCGCCACGAACCTTCCGGAAGACCGAAGAGCATACGAAGTGGGGCCACGAGGTGGCCAAACCACAGGCGGCGCGGCCAAGGGGGGCCCGCGCCGCCCTGTGGTGTGGGCCCCTCGTCAGCCCCCGACTCGCCCTTCCGCCTACTCAAAGCCTCCGTCGCGAAACCCCCGAGGCGAAAAACCACGATACGGAAAACCTTGCCGAGACGCCGCCGCCGCCGATCCCATCTCGGGGATCTCGGAGATCTCCTCCGGCACCCTGCCGGAGAGGGGATTCATCTCCCGGAGGACTCTACACCGCCATGGTCGCCTCCGGAGTGATGAGTGAGTAGTTCACCCTCGGACTATGGGTCCATATATAGCAGTAGCTAGATGGTTGTCTTCTCCTCATTGTGCTTCATTGTTGGATCTTGTGAGCTGCCTAACATGATCAAGATCATCTATCTGTAATTCTATATGTTGTGTTTGTCGGGATCCGATGGATAGAGAATACCATGTCATGTTAATTATCAAGTTATTACATATGTGTTGTTTATGATCTTGCATGCTCTCCGTTACTAGTAGAGGCTCGGCCAAGTTTTTTGCTTTTAACTCCAAGAGGGAGTATTTATGCTCGATAGTGGGTTCATGCCTGCATTGACACACCAGGACAGAGTGACGAAAGTTCTAAGGTTGTGTTGTGATGTTGCCACTAGGGATAAAACATTGGCGCTATGTCCGAGGATGTAGTTGTTGATTACATTACGCACCATACTTAATGCAATTTTCTCGTTGCTTTGCAACTTAATACTTGGAAGGGGTTCGGACGATAACTCTGAAGGTGGACTTTTAGGCATAGATGCAGTTGGATGGCGGTCTATGTACTTTGTCGTAATGCCCAATTAAATCTCACTATACTTATCATGTCATGTATGTGCATTGTTATGCCCTCTCTATTTGTCAATTGCCCGATCTGTAATTTGTTCACCCAACATGCTTTTATCTTATGGGAGAGACACCTCTAGTGAACTGTGGACCCCGGTCCATTCTTTTAATACTCGAAATACAAATCTGCCGCAATACTTGTTTTATCGTTTTCTCTGCAAACAATCATCTTCCACACAATTCGGTTAATCCTTTGTTACAGCAAGCTTCGGTGAGATTGACAACCTCACCGTTTCGTTGGGGCAAAGTACTTTGGTTGTGTTGTGCAGGTTCCACGTTGGCGCCGGAATCTCCGGTGTTGCGCCGCACTACATCCCGCCGCCATCAACCTTCAACGTGCTTCTTGACTCCTACTGGTTCGATTAAACATTGGTTTCTTACTGAGGGAAACTTGCCGCTGTGCGCATCACACCTTCCTCTTGGGGTTCCCAACGGACGTGTCAACTACACGCATCACCACCAAGTATCGCTTTGTGGTTGCTACCTTGAAGCAGATGGGGCTGTTTGATCTCATGTGCTTGACGCCTACTGATGGGTGCTATTGTCCAATCCTTGTGAGGCAATTTCCCTGCACTGTGTTTTTTCATGATGACGCAGCTCGCACTATGACTTGGATGACATGACAAGAAAATATACTTGCAACTATCTTGAGTTCTGTGAAGCCATGGGGTTTGGTGGTGGTCGTGCTCGTGGTTTCAAGATATACTCTCAGAACAAGTTCAATAAAGGGGACATTTCCTTCTACTATCCTCCGGAACCCACAGCTGGCCCTCCCACTATCTCTGGCATGTACTACTCCTACCTTGTACTTGCCAAGCTATTCCGTGAGAATCTCATTAGCAAGTCCGGATGTACAAGTGAATGCTGTGCATACCATCTGAACTTGATGTACTACTGCCACCCTGAGCACCAGAAGATCATTGATGGCTGTGACCTCCTCTATTGTGAACTGAGGCGCTCTGTTCGCGAAAGTATGACTCCAAATTATGCTCAGTACATTCAGCTGCTCATCAACAAGGTTGTGCCAACACCTAAGAATACGCAAGATCAATGGGTCAAGATGGAAGCCTTCAAGGTACCTATCCAAGGAGACAGACCGGACATCCCTACCATGATGCCTTCTGAGCGCCGGTCCAAGGAAAGCCATGACCCTGCTAGCTCCGGCTACTCTAGGCGCCCACAGCATGGTGTCTCACGGTTCCTCTCAGCCTGTGGCAGATGTGCAAAAACACCAATGATGTTGCACATCAAAGTCTTCCTTTGAACCAGGAGACAAGGAGGCACCAAAATGAGTTCATGGCTGCAAGGAATGCCCCTGTTCCTCCTCCTGGCCCTGAGATGGAGCATGTGCATGCACCTAATTGGGAGATGCCTCCCATTACTGATGAGATGCTCTAGAACTTTGATCCCTCCATGTACACTTTTGGTGGTCTTCCTCCTCGGTTTGCTCAGGACCCTGATACTTCTGGACATAGAAACGATGATGATGAAGACGAGGACCAGTCCAATGAAGATGATGACAAAGAGGATGATGATGATGATGATGATGGTGATGGCAGCTCTCCACCCGCCGGGACCGAGTTCTATTGATGGGAGCGCTAGCAACCCTACTCTTATCTTCGCCTTTTTGGTGTTCCGATGCCAAGGGGGAGAAGAGAGTAGAGTCTAGGACCACGGGGTTCCTTGGTTGCACAAGCCATGCTTGACATTTTATTTGCTTCTTATTTGGCTTGTGCTTATTTGGTTGTTTTTTCATTCCAAGAACCATTTGCTACTTTAAGTAATTCGTGTATGGTCATGTACTTATATGCTTAACCTCTATGTTGGGATGGTTATGTGTTATGCTTATATATCTTGATATGCACATGTCCATACCATGCTTGTTTCCTAAAGATATTGGGGGAGCATCTCATATTCCACAAATGGTGCACTTTGCATTCAAACGCAAATTCTTCAAGTGCACACATTATGGGGGAGCTGTATTAATATCTCATATGGAATCAAGGTTTAAAACTTATCATAATATCTATATGTGACTCTAGCTCGGTTTGTCATCGTATACCAAAAAGGGGGAGATTGTAAGGGTATTTTACCCTTATCCATTATTTTGGTAACTATGACACCGTGCTAGAGTATTTGGACTAATACATGTCTACAAGATGATTCCCAGGTATTAGACAAAGAGGTATATTGGTGTATCAATGGAACAAGAAGGCAATGGGAGACCCCCACTTCGATGAAAAATCAACGAAGGATTTCCAGAGTTTGGTCGGGTCCTCGGCCCGGTCGGGACCGGCCCACGGCACCGGCCAGCCCGGATCCGACCGGCCCCAGCGCTTGAGCCAACCGGGCAGAGTCCAGTAAGGGTGGGCGCGCACCCGGTCACTGTCCGGTCGCGAGCCCGGTTTGGACAGGCCGATCCGGTCGCTGGCCCGGTCGGACCGGGTGTCGGACCGGGCGCCCCGGCGTCCAACCGGCTCCCTCGCATGTGCCAACTGGACGAAGTCCAGTATGCCAGAGAAGCTGCTCTGGTCAGGATCCGGTCCCAGATCCGGTCTAGACCGGCCGGTCCGGTCCTTGGCCCGGTCGGACCGCCCCCCGCGCCGGCCTGTCCGGTGCCAGATCCGGTTGATCGGGTTTCTCGGGGAATCTGCTGACGTGGCAAGTGAGCAACGGCTAGAATTCAAGAAACACTATAAATACCCCTTCTCCTACCTCTGAAGGTGTAGGCACTACACTACAAGCTGTTCTTGAGCTCTCTGTCTCTCATACTCCATTGCTAGAAACACCAAAAGCCTCAGATCTCCCTCCTCCTCCACCCAAACTCAAATCCCTCCGGGGAAACGATAGAGGAGGACCCGATCTCATTGTTCTACCAAGCCAAATCTCATTCCCCCTTGTATTCATCAAGAAGCTTGTTCTCTAGGGTTCCTTGGAAACCCTAGGTGGGCAAGAGTGGTCCGGAAGCATCCGGGTTGTGGATTTGCTCCTGACAAGATTGTGAAGGTTTGGAGGCTACCTCAAAGTCTACCACAAGTGAGAGAGCTATTCCTTCTTGGGATAGGCTCCGGAGAATAGGGTGAGCCTTCGTGGCGTGGGGAATCCTTTGTGGGACCTCCACCCCTCCAAACGTGACGTACCTTCTTGCAAAGGAAGGGAACACGGGAATACATCCTCGTCTACGCGTGCTATCGGTTACCTCTAACCGAACTCCTTACTTGTGATATAACTGCCTGTGAGATCCTTCATGCTTGAGTTACTTGTATCCTCATATAGGTTGTTTCACCTAGTTTGCATCAGGCTCATCTTTATATTCCGCAAAGCCTAGTATTGCAAAGAAAGAATTAAAATCTGTAGAAACCTATTCACCCCCCCTCTAGGTTTACCATCTCTGAACTTTCACTCCACCTTTCCCCCCTCCACCTTATCTCCTTACCTAGACCACTCCAACCACTCAGCCTCCTCTCCACGCCTCTCCACACAACGAAAGAAACAAAGAGGGGGAAAACCCCATCGCTGCCACCCCTGCATCATCGTCACCGGTCCGTCTCCGGCCACCTCTCGCAGAGTTGAGCACACCTCCAGCACCGCCTCGTCATCCCAGTCCTCCTCGGCCAAGAAAATCGAGCAGGGAGCTTCTCAAATCGACGCCATGGTCATTTTTCTCCCCGCAGGCCGCAGCGCCTCATCGATGATTTCGTCACCTTCGGTCCCCTCCGCCCTCGCCGGCTCCTCCTAGAGCATCACGACGAGGATACGCCCCTCTAAGACTTCTTCTCGCTCTTCTTCCTTGTCTGGTTCGTTCCCCCGACGGTGAGGCTCGTTTTCGTCCGCATGTGCTCGTCGCCGGCCTAACTCCACTGACCCCTTCGATCGATCGATGGTGCACCTCCCTCGGCCGCTAGCGCGTCTCGAAGAGCCCCTCTCCGGCGAGTCCGTGTTCGACCCGGTGCCTCCTCGTCATACACGCCACCGTCTGCTTTGCCTCCGACCACCTCCTTCTCGCCGCGCCATGCCATCAACAACCGCCAACCTTCCAACGGCGGAACCGTCCACCTCTGCCTCCTCCCGGATGAGCATTGTCCCCAGAACCTGGTCGTCGTCGCATGTTCTTCTGCTGCACATCGTTGTCGCCGCCTATCTTCAATTTCGTCAGTTTGACATACAACATCTCAACCAGGTCCTTCCTCGTCAGCGCCACGTTGGATTCCTAACCCCGCCGTCAGCCACTCGGGCTACCCGTACCCTCGGTGAGAAATATCTCCCGGATCTGGATCTACACCTTTTGCAGTTACGCCCCTGCGTGTTCAATTTTCTAAACCCGGCATCCCTGCCCTTGCGGCTTTTCACGAAACCCCCTTGAGCTCCTGTGTTTAAACCTAGGCTCCTTCTCTGGTTTTTCAGCGCCTAGTCAGCAACTCCTGGTCTCGCACGTCTGCTCGGTGAGAAAAGTCCTGGTCCTTTTTATGTTTTTCTGAAAATGGCAGAAATTGTTTGGATCTTGTAAAATTCATATCTTTCAACCCCTAACTCGAAATATAATAGTGTTCTATATGAAAGTTTATAATAAAAATGCACTGAACATGAATATGACATCCATATACATGTTTGCATATCACATCATATTGAACCGTGATAGTTATGCATGTTCACCTATCATATATGCGGAGTATTTCAGAATACCGACTAGGTTTCCCCGCTTCGTTTAAATTGGAAGTAGCTCACCCTTTCTTTGTCTTGCCATGCTAACCAACTTTTAATATTGCCGGTACAAAAATAACTTGAACCATATAAATGTGTGTCGGGATTGTGATTCCGCTTAAATTGGATAAGTTGCATCGCATCATATCTGCCATGTCATGCATATCATCTTGAGCATGCCGATTCTTTTGCCATAGTATTAAGTGGTGCATTCGTTGTTTGTTCTAGTATTTTGCTTCCTCCTGGATAGAATCATCAAGTGTTGTTGTGAGATACGACAAGTTCTCCGACAAGTGCATCCGCTATTTGTTCTAGTGCTTTGGTTTTCACAGGCGAGCCCACCTCCTTCACCTATTTTACGGTTTCATTATCGTTGCTCTCCTGCTATTTTATGTTGCGTTCTTGATCGAGTCACGTGTCCTATTTCACTATTACCCATATGAGCCATGTTACCTATCCGCTACCTATCGTCGTTGTTTGTTGGTTGAGCC
>NC_061513.1:113965966-114030314 GCF_022539505.1 Lolium rigidum | reverse complement strand
AGACATCCACAACCTTAGAACTTTCGTCACTTGTCCCAGATTTAATGGAGGCATGAACCCACTATCGAGCATAAATACTCCCTCTTGGAGTTAAGAGCAAAAACTTGGCCAGAGCCTCTACTAATAACGGAGAGCATGCAAGATCATAAACAACACATAGGTAATAACTTGATAATTAACATAACATAGTATTCTTATCCATCGGATCCCGACAAACACAACATATAGTATTACAGATAGATGATCTTGATCATGTTAGGCAGCTCACAAGATCCAACAATGAAGCACAATGAGGAGAAGACAACCATCTAGCTACTGCTATGGACCCATAGTCCGAGGGTGAACTACTCACTCATCACTCCGGAGGCGACCATGGCGATGAAGAGTCCTCCGGGAGATGATTCCCCTCTCCGGCAGGTGCCGGAGGCGATCTCCGTAATCCCCCGAGATGGGATTGGCGGCGGCGGCGTCTCGCAAGGTTTTCCGTATCGTGGCTCTCGGTACGCAGGGTTTCGCGACGAAGACTTTAAGTAGGCGGAAGGGCAACGCGGGGGCCACACGAGGGCCCCACACACCGGGGCCGCGCGGCCTAGGGCTGGGCCGCGCCGCCCTGTTGTGGCGGCGCCTCGTGGCCCCACTTCCTTTCCCCTCGGTCTTCCGGAAGCTTCGTGGCAAAATAGGACCCCGGGCGTTGATTTCGTCCAATTCCGAGAATATTTCCTTTGTAGGATTTCTGAAACCAAAAACAGCAGAAAACGAAGAATCGGCTCTTCGGCATCTTGTTAATAGGTTAGTGCCGGAAAATGCATAAATACGACATATAATGTGTATAAAACATGTAGATATCATCAATAATGTAGCATGGAACATAAGAAATTATCGATACGTCGGAGACTATCAATGACTAACTCCGAGGCGGCACGATTGAAGGCTTCACAACGAGTGGCGGTGATGATGTCCTCGATGATGCGGCCGGACACTAACCATAACTGACTCGACTCGGAGACGTTCTTCTCCAGTTGGTGATACGGATACATCTTAAATGTATCTACTTTTTCAAACACTTTGCTCAAGGATTTGCTCCGAAATCTCACCATATATACTTGGATAAAACTGCTGAATCTGACGCTGTTTTTAGCAAAAGTCTTATTTCTATCTGTTTTCGCAGAAAATAAAATCGAAGAAAAATACCACAATTTTTTTTCACCAAACACATGGGGCCTGGAGCTTGAAATCACACGAGAGGAGCCACGAGGCTCAAATGAGCACCAGTGGCGTGCCTACCTGCATAGGGCGTGCCACTAGGGCCCATTTGGCCCTCGAGCATCGCCTCGCGTCTTCCTTTCACATACCCTCTTATAGACCCTAAAAACCCACCCTGCCAGAAGTACATAGCTTTTCACGAAACAGAGCGTTGCCACGACCACGATCTTCGTTTTGGGGTCAGATTGATCCTGCTCTCCACGCCGGAGAGGGAGATTTTGAGGGATTCTTCACCATCACCGCCACCAACGTCATCACCAACAACCATGTGCTCACTCTCCATCATCATGAGTGAGTAGTTCTCTGTAGGCATGTGGGGTGGGTGGGGTTTAGATGAGATTGATCATGTAATCATCCATATGCATCGAGATTTGAGGTGTTTGTCTTGAGGACATTCATGTATAAGTGTTGGTACATCTATGCTATGTTTAATGTTTATTGCTAGGGTCCAAGTGACATGATTTCAGTACTGAACCTATATTGCTCCATCATATATATGAGTTTGGTATTTATCTGCAAGGTGTATTGCTCATTATTATATTGAACCTGCGAATACCTAAAGTGATAGCTAGAAAAAAACAATGAAATATGTGATAGTTCGAGGATATTGTGTGTTCATGAAGTTTAATTCTTTGCTCCGGGGTATTCAAAAGAATTGACCTTAATTGCATGTAATTTTAAGTTGGCTCCGGTGAAATGGGCATGCAGAACAAAAAATATTATGCTAATTCTCTTATTAGTATGCATAACTAAAGAGCAATAGCCGACCAAATGGGTCAACGTATTGGATGCCATAGACATGGTGAGTCGCCTTCGCTTCGTCATATAATCAATAGCTTTTTGCGTCGAATTTAAGTCGTCCGGTTAGAGTTGCATTTAGCTCGTGACAGATTCTGAGATTCTAAAGATCGAAACTTCGTTTTGGATGTCTCTTCTCCATTGAAAAATTTCTACCACATGAAATAAATTGTTGAATAGTAGTTTAGAATTTTAAAGACTTATATTTTGTAATACATGTATAATATTCTCTCCGTTCCAAGATATAAGCCATATAGTTTATGGCATAGAAATTAAGGAATGTGCATTTAGAAAAAAAAATCATGTTTGGCCGGCAATTGACATAAGTTAATACAACTTATATTTAAAAATATTGTCCATACAAGCAGGGCACCACAATACAACTTATATTTTGGAATTTTTCTCAAAAACACTATATGACTTATATATAGGAACGGAGGAGGGAGTAAAATAATGACGGTACCTGACTACCTGTTGCGTAGAATTCAAAACCACCGCCCATTCCAATAGTCCTAGTGCACATTACAACCTCTCGGGTTGCCTCGCTCGGGCGACTCCGGAGGCTCCCCAAACCCTAGCCCAACTACCTCCTTCACACCCTCTCCCCCGGTCGCTGACGCCGACAATGGTGGCGGTGCTCGGCCGCCAAAGGCGGAGGGCGTTGGGGCACACCCCCAGCGACGCGCATCGGGCGACGAGCTGGCTAGGCGGCGGTGGTTGGTGAGTTGGTGAGGCGGCCGTGTGAGGGCTGGTGGCTGCGGGGGCGAGCTTCGGGACCCCGTGTTGTGCGGCTGGCCCATGCGGGCTCGATCCGGGCTGGAGCGGGCTCGTTTCGGGCCGACGCTTCGGGGCCTCGCGCCTTTGCACCTTGTTCGCCGCTCAGGAGTGGGCACCGCAGGCTTTTGTGGTGGTCGCCCTCTGCTGCCAGTGGTGGACGGAGTTGTTGCTCCGGTGGTGGGGCCTACTCCGCCTAGATCTGACCATCTCGTTCTCGATTCTAGCGAGTTTGGCTCCTGCGGTGGTGCTCAATGTTGTCCTCACCGGCCGGGGGAAACCCTTAGTCTGATTTGTCGGACTATGCAACGGTGATGTGACACGTTGTTCCCTTCTTGGAGGCGTTGTCTAGGCTACGTGGGGTGTCCCAATGTGGCATGTGGAGATGGTGGTCTTGCCAGTCTCTCCTGCGAGGCCGGGTGGTGATGCATTGCTTGTGTTGGCCTCTACTCAAGATGTGGGGCTCCAGAGAGCTATGTACGTTGTTGCCAACACTTCCTTGTCGACTCCTTTCCAAGCTTGGACGGTCCCTGCCATCCGCTCGCCACTCTCTCTAGGCAGTACGGGTACGTTAGCCCGGGCAGTTTCGAAGTTTTCGGTCATGCTTGGGTGGTGTTTGATTTGGTCGTGGCGTGGTCTTGAGGCTCAGGGTTTTGTCTCCTCGCCATTGCTGGCTCAAGGGTGGACAATGTATGCTTGTTGTCATTCTTTATGGAGTGCCTTGCAAGCCGCTTGGCATGCCCGTGGTGTGTTGTAGTCATTGTTTGGTGTTTTCTTGTAACTTTTTTTTTTGGAAACAATGGTGTTTTCTTATAACTTAATAATAATATAAGAGCGTGCAGATTCTGCTGCGGGTTCTAATAATGAGAAAAAAAAAATCCAGTAGTCCCTCCTCGCTCAAAGGTCCACCAGCTGTCTCTCGGCGTGTGCGGAGTGAGCAGATCAGGTCAGGTGGAACCACCCACTCAGCACCGGCCGGTTCCGCACCAATCCAAGCCACCCCAAAACCCCAGGAAGAATCCCGGCGAGGATCCCTAGGCCCTAGCCCTAGACCCCTCGCCGCCGACCATGCCCGCCACCGCCGCCGCCTCTGGCGCGGTCGCGGCGTCCTACACCAACTACATCCCCGACTCCGTCAAGCGCTTCGTCTCCGACCTCTACCGCCACATCCGCGACGGCGACGCGAACGGGGCCCTCGCGCTGTACGAGGAGACCTTCCACCGCCTCTGCGCCGGCCCCTACCGCGACGCCCCGTGGCCGCCCGCCGAGGCCGTCGCGGCCTACTGCGACAACGACCACTTCTTCCTCATCCTCTACCGCGAGCTCACCTTCCGCCACGCCCACGCGCGCCTCCCGGGCCTCCTCACCCTCAAGCACCGCGCCGACTCCTGGGACAACTACTGCTCCCTCTTCGGCGTCGTACTCCAGGGCGTCGTCGACGCGCAGTTTCCCGACAAGTGGCTCTGGGACATGGTCGACGAGTTCGTCTACCAGTTCCAGAGATTCTGCCAGTACCGCGCCAAGCTCAAGGACAAGTCCCAGGAGCAGATCAACCTACTCAAGCGCTTCGACCAGGTCCGCCCTTAGTTTATACCCCTTTTGCTCTGCCAGTACCGGATTAGAACGAATTGTGGTCCGCGCATAGTGAATACATGGTTTTCTCTGGTGGAATTCCAGTTTCTCCCGGATGTATAGTTTACTGACTGCTAGCGTCACTATTCTCTTCAATTTTTTGATCTGTGACATTTAGGATGTTGTAGATCTGATTCATGTTTATTACCGGATTCTCTATTAATACTAGTCGCAATTTTATTTGTGAGTTACGTTGATGTCAGAAGTGGTTTGTGCTAGTGGTAGTTTACTGCACGGATAGTCCCAAATTTATCTGCGAGTTAATTTTGTGGTGACAGATGTGATTTGTGCTATTAAAGGGTAATTCACTGGATGGTACATAGTAATCTGATTTACTTATGTGGTGTCTGCAGACAGTATGTTCAAGCGTACTCTCAGCTATTTCCTCTGGTTAAGTTAGTTTTCATGAGTCATAAGTGCGACAGGTGGTTCTTACTTCATATTGAGTCGTTCCTTGTGAGATGATTTTCCTGCTACTATTTAACCAATGGTGCTTGGGATTCCTTCCAATACGTCTATCAGTTAGATTAGGTTAACATTGGTTATTGCAGCTTGAATGTGATGGGTCTTCTGGTGGTGGTTTCCTAACTTATAGTCTACTCTGTTATTGCAGGCATGGGATGTGTATGGGGTTCTCAATTACTTGAAGGCACTGGTGGAGAAGTCGATGATCAGAGAGATCTTGGAGAGGGAAAAGGAGGGACTTGAGCACTTCACGATGCAGAACGACAACGATGGTGGGAGCAATGTGTTGAAGATGCTGGGGTACTACAGCATGATTGGGCTGCTGAGGGTGCATTGCCTGATAGGGGATTACTCTACTGGGCTCAAGTGCTTGTCGCCTATAGATATTAGCCAGCAGGGTGTCTACACCACTGTGATTGAGAGCTGCATTTCCACTATCTACCACTATGGTTTTGCCAACATCATGATGCACAGGTGTGCAATACACTAGCTTGAACATTTTCACTATCCATTTATTGTCTTGTTTGCATTCTACTAGCACTGAAGTGTTCTTATTTCTGATGATGGGATACGGTAAAATGCAGCAAATGTAAAAATTCCATGGACGGTCCTACTGCTGTGTATTGAGCTTTGAGTGAGTTAGCAAAAATGTACAATTTTACTTTAACATTGTGTTGGCTTATGCATAAACCTTTTGTTGCAGTTTTCCTTTTTGTCCCCTGTCATGTTTCACTGTTGGTAATTTTCTGTCAGGAAATTATTCATGTTTCCTGTGCTTAACTCAAAATGTTACTTTCATTTCCTTTTGATGAGTGGTATTATTACCTGATAAATTATCCAAGTTTTCTGTGCTTGAACTCGAAAGTGCTCGGCTATCATTTTCTTCTGTTGAGTGATATAGTTACCTGATAAATTAGTCATACTATCCATGCTTAACTCCAAAGTGCCTGGCAATAATTTTCTTGTGATGAGTGATATTACTGGATTAATAATTTGTAGCATGCTATTTAGGTATGTATACACAGATTATTATGTTTCTATGTGAGGTTCAAGGGGCACATGTTATTAGTGCATTACTGCATTTGCACCACCTTGATTTGTTCAAGCTGGAACTGCTTTAGCTGATGCACCATGTTTTTGGACTGATCCAGGTATTCTGACGCGATACATCAGTTCAACAGAATTCTGCTGTATATGCTAAAGTATAAGGAATACCACCAGAAGTCTCCGCAATATGACCTGCTACTGAAGAAGAATGAGCAGATGTATGCACTTTTAGCGATCTGCCTCTCATTGTGCCCACAGAACAATCTAATAGATGAAAATGTTAGTATTGAGCTGAAGGGAAAGTATGGTACCCAAATGACAAAGATGCTTAGATGTGATGGTGAGAAATATTATGATGAACTCTTTTCCTTTGCCTGCCCCAAGTTCATTGCTGCATCGCCCTCAGTTTTCTACAACCAGGTATTGTCTAAAGCTAAGATAGCACTAGTATTCTTATTCTGTATATATTTTTTGTAGCTATATTATCCTAATTGGGCAAGGGATCAAGGCTTTTCTAGGTTAGGAACATAAAATCTGTATTTTCCTGTTTATCTAGGAAGCTTTTAGTTCTATTTGTACTGTATCGGTATATGTTTGCTCAACTTTTGGCATTGAAACGTCAAAAGTAATCAGCTGATATGCCAATGTCATCCTTATAACATTTTTGGTTGTACTGTGGAACCTGTAGCATACCGGGTAAATTAAGCATTAGTCCCGTAGCATACCAGGTAAAATAAGCATTAAGAAGCTTAATGTAGCTGTGATCATATGTTATGAACTTTTTGTCACAAATGAATGTTTTATGTCAACATATATGTACCGGTTTGACTTTACTCCTAAACTGGCCAGGCAGTTTTTCTGTATCAACACTCTTCTGGCATGGCATACACTTGTGGTTTATGAAATTGTAGAGAAGTTGTTTCAGTTATATTTCTTTGGCTCAGGTGCAATTTCACTTGTGTCAACAAATCAAGCTCTAGTTTTATTGTAGAGAAGAGGCATATAAGCCTGCTTAGAAATAAGCTCTAGTTTTATGGACCAGAATGTTAAATTGCTTACTGTAACAGGATACATATCGTCTTCAATTGAAGCTGTTTCTTGCTGAAGTGAAGCAACAACAGTTACTTCTTGGTGTCAGAAGCTTTCTAAAGTTGTTTTCAGTGATAACCATTGGTAAACTCGCCCAGCACATGGGATTGAATGAAACCAGTCTAAGGTCTGTATGATCATTTATTTATATTTTACGGCTAATGTTTGGAGTTTATAGGAATCTTAACTTAAGTTGTATATGTGACAGGGAAATCCTTATGGCGTACACACACAAAACACATGCAGTTGACAATGATGGACATATCATATCCAATGCAGACTTTGACTTCTATATTGACGAGGTAGCAAGATTGTTTTGTACCAACTACGACCTTATTTTTTGGCGTCTTATGGATCTACCTGTATTCTTATTGTCTGTGCATGCACAGAGAGGCTTCTGCTTAATATTTCCATCAACTTGCTTGGAGAAAGGATGATGTTTATTTTGCAAGTTTCTGAAGTATCATCTCCATGATTGATCTTGATATTTTGAATTTCTGAAGCTTTATATTTTTTTTGAGGGAGAAGCTTTATGCTTAGATTCAGTATATGGGCACCAAATTGAGCACATTTTGCATTTACGCATAAGAATCATGTAATCTTAAAATAAACAGTTCAGTTCAAAATTATGTGCATGGGGTTATCAGTTATGGGTTGTTTGTTCATGTCTGCACTTTTTCTCCATGAATATACAATGTGGCTGTTTTTTTTTTTTTCCAGAACCTTTCTACTGTCTGGTCTTGAAATGATCACTACAATGCAACTATGCAAGTATATGCTTCATTTTATTATTAGCACACGTGACTACTCCATATGATTTGTTACATCGTTTGATTCATGCAGGACACAATTCATGCTACTGAACCCAAGTCAATCAAGCACCACAATGATTACTTTTTGAAGCATATTTTGAAGGTATCCTAAGATCCATGTCCCTTTTCCTCTGTAGTTTCATTCGATACCTCCTATATTCTTCTTTTTTGTGCTGAATTCTCTCAGTGAAATCCATAATCTAACTATCTTTATCACCATCTTCTGCAGTTTGAGGAAGTGATTGGCGAGTTGGCTCAATTGCAAGGTTACTGAGCCTGCAATTTCCATGGATGAAGAAGCCTGCCTGTTCTTTTTACGACGAGATGCACTGCTGTTGGCTAAGGCTAGTACAGATGATTTTGATGTTGCCTTGAGCTGTCCTTTTTGACTGCGCTTCCGTGAACGGAATCCTCACCAACTAGAAGGTTCTGGATTAATTAACGATGCTAACTCTTTCAGCCATATGTGATGACGGCACGTTCTGCTCATTAACATTGTTTCTGTGTCACAGAATTGGCACATCCAAATGGTTCTGATGTTTTTTCTTTGCGGGTACAAATGGTTCTGATGTCTATGTGTCACGGAATTGTCTTTTTTTTATGGGGTCACCGTATTATCACGTGTGGATAGTTCTGATGTTCATCTAATGAATGGTTCCACTGTCTGCTTTCTGTGGCGTTCTGGCCTATGTTCTATGGATTTTCTCTGTTCTCATTCCGCTGCTCACCAACGTGTACAGCCCTGGTGGATATCTTGATCGCCGTATCAGTTCGTTCGCAACAAAATTAGAAGTACAATATTTAGGATAAATGGTCCACTTCTTTTGTTGCTATCATCTTGGCTAGCTGATACAGGGACTATTCCAATGTTTGATTCGATCTCGCAGCCACGAGCCTGCTTCTATATAAGTGTATCCCAAGCATCACTCGGACACATAGCAATTGCGCTAGAGAAGGGGCCGAACGCCCAGTCAATCTCTTCTTCGTTGTGCCTCCGTGGTACTACTGATGTCTCCCAGACACACTTCAGCATCTTCGATCAAGCCTCCCTGCAAGGTTGAGACGACAACAAGTTGCTTCGAGACTCTGCAAGGCTTGGTGCTCGTGCTGGATCTTGTCTCCCTGCAAGCAAATGTTTTTTTTACCCATTTTATCACTAGGCATTACATCATGGAATGGAACCTATGTTCCTCAAATCAGGTGACGTCGGCAGTTTGCTGTAGTTATTTTTTTAAGCACGTGCAAAACGTGCCTTACTTTATAGAAGAAAAAGCATAGCAATATATAAGAAAGCACAACAGTGCTGAGACACACACCACCCCCTCCGTCTAGGCCTACTCTCTCGCTATACCTAGCCTCCCTCCTCTCTTGCCCTCTCCCAGAGGTGGAACTCATCTCTGATCTCAACCACCATTTGGTCCACCGATCTCTGCTCCCTCACGTTTCCGAAGGCCCTCGCGTTCCTCTGCTTCCAGATCATCCATGTCGTGCTGATGACCATCGAGTCGAAGCGCTTCCTGTCGATTCTCCTTACTCGCTTGCGGGCCTCCGTTCACCAACGTTGCAAGTTTCCAACGAACCCTTGGTCGACGATCCGTAGATTCGCGTTGTGTAACACCCTGCACCACACCTGTCTCGTATAGGGGCATAAAACCAGGATATGATCTATATTATCCTCCTCTTGCAGACATGTATAACACGCATCTGGGCCTGGGCGTTACTGGAGCCCATGTCTCGCCTTCTATCTGAGGTTCACAGCCGATACTTTATAGCTAGCCATGCAAACACTTGCACTTCATGGGGGAGAAAGAACCCCACACCGGCTTGCTCATACTACGCTTCCGAGACAAAGCATCTTATATGTGCCCTTTGCCTTGTAGATTCCGATTCCACGCCTTTCCAGGATATGTGGCCAGGACTCGAGACGTCTCTCTCCACCGTTTCCACTGCCTCCCACAATCTCATGCATTGCATCCAAAGCTCCACTGTCATCTCTCCTTGTATGTCATCTATCCATCCGTCTTCCCGCAACACCTCCGCCACTCGGCGAGTGTTCTTTCTCCTGGTAGGGACCATGGCGAACACCTCCGGTGCCAACTCCTCCGCTGTGTATCCACTAATCCATCGATCCCTCCAAAAATAGGTCAACGGCCCATCACCCACAAAAAAACGTGCTAGGCTTTGGAACACTCCAACGGCTTCAGGGTCATTCAACCCAGGTAGGCCTTGCCACGGCCTCTCCTGGTCCGTGCGTCTCAGCCAATGCCATCTCACTCTAAGGGCGAGGCCCTGCAACTGCAACCTGAGATCCTTTACTCCCAACCCACCAAACTCTTTTGGCTTGCAAATGCTCCTCCATGCCACTAAACACTGTCCACCGCGGACTTCGTCCTTACCGGCCCAGAAGAAAACTCTCATCCATTTGTTTATCTCCTCCAACAACCATACTGTCGTTGCCTAATCGACGGTACCTCGGAGGAGGGATCCTCACGAGGGGGAGAAGAAGTAGGGGCCATAGGGCGGAGTGCACACGGGACGGTGGTACGCGAGTTACCCAGCTTCGGAACACCTGCACGATGACAGGGCCTACCGCCGCTTGTCCGGAATTATCCGGGCGCTTTCGCGTTGTTACAATGAGTTGTGGTCGTGCCTCTAGGGCTCCCGGATCCGGCTTATAAAGGCGCACGGATCTAGGGTTTACATGGAGAGTCCTAGCCGGATTACGTACAGCCTAACTACGGTACAATATCTTGCCGTGCACGCCACGGATCCGCCTTCCATATACGTCGTACCGGATTCGGGTTCCTCATGGGCCTCCATGGATCCGGGTTACTCCTATGTCGAGACGGATCCGGCCTCGCCGATCCTGGGCTGGACTTCTTCCTTCATGATCAACAGCAACTGGGCCGCCCGATGGGCCACATGCCTCATCACCACCATCTGTGGGCCACCCGGGCTTGCCGGAATCGGACCATGTCGATGGTATATGTAATATCCCAGGTAATGGGGTTACAAAAATAGAGGAAACAGATGTGTGCATTGCATTCATGCATAGAAAATCCGGGGAATTTTCGCGCTTTAAAGTAAAACAGTCACAGTAACTGAAGTTTCACTCGACCTTGGTGGAATTGAAGTAGATCATCAAGTCAAGTGTTATAAACCTCAATGTGACTTTGCTAAAACCTGGTTTTGGGTAGAGATGATCTCGATCTATAAGGTTAGATCAAATGGAATTAAAACCAACATAATAACTTATTAATCATGGATCAATTACTTGATCCCATTAAAGATCATAATATGGTATCCTTGTCATAACATATGAACACCTATTCAATTGCAAATCAAGTAACAATAAAAGGGAGAAACCATTCTAGACTTATCTTTTCCATGTCTTAAACTAATCCTTGATCCTACCATGAACCTCATGGTATTCATCCTACTTTAATCTTGGAAACAAGACAAAGAGATCCAACTAAGAAATATATATCCTTCTCATTCCATATTAGTATACATCAAACCAAGAGAGATGAGAGTTCTACAATAATTATTAGAGAAGCAACAAATCTTGAGCTAAACCTTGGATATGCATCCAAGTATTCAGATCATCATCTTAAAGAGAAACCCTAGGATATTATTCAAAGTCCTTCCCAAGTGAGAGAGCCCATTCGTATCAATTCTAGCTTTACCTATTAATGAATAGAGGACAATCTTTGAACTAAAGTATTGGGTTGTAAACCATTTCATCTTGGAGTGGTGAGATAACCAAATACCAAGTGGAATAAGACTATATCCATGAATTAATGAAATAAGGGTTGGACTAATCCAACAAAGTTAGACCATTGAATCCGTAGCTCAAGCAACCTAAATAAATAATAGGGGTACACCATAAACCCTAGAATAAACCATTCCTATATGAGAGAACTCAAGCTATGGAGTTACACTAAAAATAGATGAGGCAATACCTGGATTTGAGAGAGAGAACTATTCTTATGACCAGATGATCATATCATCATTGTTGAGTAGAACCCTAACATAATATCTCGGGCATTCTCCTGGGATACAAACTTTAGAGGCAACCATAGTAGTCCCATCCATGAAAGTAAAGTATAAGTACTATACCTTAGCTGATCAAGACAATACTTGATCATGGAAGTGAGAACCCCATTTAATGAGAGATCCTTAGGAAGCCAAACCTTGATCATTATTAATTTAGTGATGATCATAAACCCTAAGAACTTGAGGTATTGAGAATAAACCCTAATAGGATAAGTAGATCTCATTCCCACATGAAATTACTGGGAGATCACTAGTAAGCAACCCTAGACTTATATCCCAACCCTTACTTGTGAACCACTTGGTGCTCACAATCAGAATCCTACCATATCTATATTTCCTAAATTAAACAACCTAAGAAAACCTTAGAGTTAAACTCTATACTATATATGGTGAGAAGCCATATATCCATATGACCAAAGTTAACTATAAAAAGAACTATAACCAATGTAGTTATTTAAATGATAAATTGAGGTTAACAATAGAAGCCAATTGGTAGAAAATAAAACCAATTCTAAAATCCTTAGTGATTAAAGAAGCACATAAGATATAAAGCAAGTAACCATATTATCATGGTTAGGGGAAAATAACCTAGCACATGCAATATGGTGTCATTTCATCTCTATAACCCAGAAATAGAACTCAAACCTAAATTTGTGCATCACTTGGGTGATCACAACTCAAACCTAAGTCATAATTAAGATTCAAACCATGTGTCATTAGGTAAATAGCATTTGAACCCTAGAATTGCACATCCGATAAACCTTATGCCTCAATGTTTGAACATAAGAAAAACCTTGTGCTACAATATATGGTCAAGACCATATGTTAAGTGATCAACTATTTATCTTGGTAACCAAGATCAACCATGATTGAAACAATACCTACATATATACTTTCAAAGATAAGGATAAGTATTAACCTTAACAAGTGGTTTATCATAGATACTATGAAACCCTAATACATTGGTGCTCACATAAAATTATGTGCATGTGACCAATTCCCTAAAATTGAAACCAAGTCTTAACACAACCTTTAAAATACTTTGAGTTGAAAGTATCAACAATAATGATCCAAATAATTGAATCCACAAGGAAAAAGAAAATTAAAAATAAGAATATAAGCTCATGCCTATTTATTTTTAATAAGCCAACAAGCATGACATGTAAACAAATGTAAAATACTTGCTTCATATTGGAGTGTGGTGCAATACATCACACTACCTCTTAATTGAATTCACATAATAAGAAACCTGCAAGAAAATTTTGAAAACAAATTAGATTCAAAACAGAATTCAAATATGAATTCAAATGAGCAAATTGAAAACAGTAAAATAAAAAGAAAATAGAAAAGGAGAGGAGAAGGACTTACCTGGACCCCGTCGCCCGAAGAAGCCCAGCAGAGTCCACTCGAGCAGCCCAAGCAATGGCCCACGAGGCAACCCAAGTACTCACGAGCCCAACCCGGCCCATGTACCCCTTCGTGGGGATAAGACCGGAGACGAAGTCTTCGTCTTCGTCTTGGCCACCGTCGACGCACGCGAGGGCGCCGACGACGACGGCGAGCTCCACGTCCGCGATTGCCGCCGTTGTTGACCGCCAGCCGCACGGCGGTGAAACTATAAAGCGCGCAAGAGCCCTCCATTTCTCTCTCTCGCTCAATTTTCGTCGCCATGGCCGAAACCCTAGCCGTCGGCAGCCCTAGCAAACCACCGTTCCCGACCACCTTGGAGACCACCGATGAGCTCGGGAGGAGCACCGCGAAGTCCTCGTTCATCCGGGTGTAGCCGCACGCCGAGGAAGCTCGGAGGGGAAGAATTAAGCCGTTCCCTTTCGCAGATCGCGAGGGAAATGGCGACCGCCTCGTCGCTACCGTCCTCGATCGACCTCATCGACCAGCCTAGAAAGCATCGGGGTGAGGTTTCGCATCCCATAAGCATCCTATTGAGCCCCGGATCGTACCATAGCGCCTTGCCACCGTCGACCTCTCGTTCGCCGCCGCGGTACCTCGCCGTCGAGCATGCTCCGGTGGTCATTAGCGGCGGCGCGACCACCATTCGACGTCTTTTAACTCACTGGATCGAATAGAAATAGTTCCGTGTCCGCGCGAGCCCGGAACGGCGGCGCCGCCGCCGACATCCCGCCGTGCAGAGAGCCTCCACGCCACCTCGTCGATTTTGACCTCGGCCAAAGTTAACGTGGCATGTGACCTGGCCAGGACCCCACCAGCCATAGATCGTGGGTGTGTTCTGCCCGGTACATCTAATAGATTTCGTTTTAAATTTAAATCTCATAATTCCGAAACTTTGAAGTAATTTAGAAAATTCATATTAACTCAGAAAAATGAAAATGAGATATAAAAATGTTCCTAAAAATAAAATCTATCCAATAAAAATATAAAAATGAAATATTTATTTTTAATCAAAAATTCAATTATTTTATACTTGTTATTTAAACCTTTAATTTTAATGCTAAATTCAATTAAAATTCAATAATTAGTAAAAAATTCCAAAAGTAAATAAAAACCAGAAAATAAATAAAGAAAACATTAAAATTAATCTTCTTTATTTATTATTTGTTAAATCTTTATTAGAGAGATTTAAACCCTAATTAATAATTACCTAATTATTAATTGTTTAAAAATAATAAAATGCCAAATTCAATATTATTTTTATTTCCAAGTTATTAATAACTTCAACTTTAAATTGAAGTTATTAATCATAGAATTACATGATAATTAGAAAACCCTAATTTCATATTGAATGAAGATTACAACATCATAATTTCATGTGGAACCCTAAAACCCTAATTCAACCATGCACCAAACCCTAGTTCCAATAATCAATATGAAACCTAAATTGCTTACCCTAGGTTAGAACATGTGATCATGGTACTTTAATTCAAATCATAGAGCCACCATTAGCAACTAAAGAACATACCTATGCCCACGTAAAATGTAGAACCCTATCACTAGCAATTTAGTATTCCATGTATGCATATCACTAAACCTAGTTGATCAAGTAGGATCAACCAAGTTTAAACCCTAGCTTCTACCTGTCAAAACCATCATCCTTATTCATCCATGTTTAGCATCACACCATTGTGATGAACCCAAATAGCATATAGGCCCAATATTTATCATTACATAACCATAGTCCATCGAACCCTACAAATACTTCATAATTATGAATCATCCTATTTAGGAAACCACCATCCCTTACTTAGTGAATCCAATGGCTAATACAAGACAACCTCAACCTTAATTGTAATACTTCTTATTATTTAAGAAGTATGTTCTTCAAAAGTTATTCTTTTGAAGAAAATAAGGAATCATCACCAACCCCGCTTATAAGAACCTATAAACCCTAGCTAGCAATCACCAGCCAGATGAATCAACCTTGATAGCAACCATGTATAAATACTTTCTTAGGATGCCTAGGCTTAACTCAGCCTTACCAGCCCTAGGTATTGATGAATCCAACAATGTTGTGATCCATCTACTACTTACTTCGAAACCAATTAGAATCATAGAAAACCATAGAACCCCACCAACCTAGACATCATACTTGTTCATTATTATAGAACATGTTCTTCAAAAGTTATTCTTTTGAATTATATAACAAGTAATCATCAACCATGCACTAAAGGACTTAAAATTGATAACTGTTCTTTACTTATTATACAGCTACTATTCCTTGGTGTGTAAGATTACTACTATGCATATTACCACTTGCTTATGATTCTAAAACAAACAACCCTAAATCAGAACCTTGTTTGTGAATCACTCTAAAAGTGCAACACACCCTAAACCAATCATTACCACTCACTAATCCTAAATCATTGGGGTTAGGTCACGCTTAGAACGATTGCATCTCATACTTATGCATTATTGCATCCTTGCCAATCTTTTAAACATCGTCCTTACCGGACGATGATGCTATTTCAGAATTTGGAGTTATTGCGTATCGAAGACCTTGTCTGCATAATCTTGCAGCCAAGAAAGGCAAGTTCATCACTTGCTCATGTCATTTGAGTATTTCTATCAAATTAATTGCAAAGTACTACGGTTATCACTATTGCATAAAAATCAAAACCATTACTTTCATAACTATGAATATGACTATGTGGTGGGCAATGGAACCATGGATTGTGTTGATATGGTGGAGGTTCCATTGCAAGGGTTAATATCCATCTAGGATTAAACAACAAATGTCGCCAGTGATTCTTGTGCCGTAATACCCGTGTTAACCATAAGATCCGGAGTGGGACGGAGTAGTCAAAAGTGTTTCCACCTCTCGTTCATCAACGGATGCGCTTACCGTAGCAGATTGTATCCGGCGGAACAACCGGAGGGTGGGGATCCCATTCTAATTCCCCACGGTAAAGCATTGCTTGCCGTAGCGGTTGTGTCTTGCGGAACAACCGGAGGGTGGGGATCCCATTCTAATTCCCCACGGTAATGCGGTCTATGATGGGTTGCGGCTACCGGCGTAGGAGTGTATGGTAGAGCCCAAGACCTGTTGTCGTGGTCGGGGTCCACCCCGAAATTACGGGAATAATGGGACCGGCGTGGACCCGTGGTCGGGGCATGCAACAACGGGTGGGTGTTCGAGGTAGCGGAGGAACATGATTGGCTAGACCTTATACCGGGCCTCACACCATAGGAAGTGTGGACAAGCACACGAGCTTGGTTGGCACCAAGGTTAAGATCTCTTATGGGTAAAGCAACACACCTCCGCGAGTGTAAAGAACCGTGACCTGTCACTCCCTGTTCCGGATATGGAACTGCGAACACGGCCGGAAAGGAGCTCCATGAAGTTCTAGTAAACCGGTGAAGGTCGACGGACATAGTTCTTCGGAATAAAAGCAACCTTTTGAAGAAATGGTTATGAAAACCTGCATTGGTATTAGACTTTCCGGTCTAATGCCGTAGCTAGTGCATTAAACACCTCTTTCCTATAATGAACTTGTTGAGTACGCTCGTACTCATCCCACTCTTAAATCCCCGCTTAGATATGGAGGCATCGAAGGAGGATCTACAGAGTGCAACTCGAAGGCCGAGGAGTCAACAACTACTTCAAGAGACAGGACCCTGTCGGAGGAATCGAGATACCACATCCAACAAGGAGAAAACATAGTTTAGCCATAGAAGGGAACTAGCTTCCTAAACCTAGCTCCTATTTAGCTAGAATCTATTCATAGCCCTATAGCTAGTCAAATACTCTACAAATAGAGTTCGTGATAGGATTAGACTACGAGTCGTTCTTCCGGAGTTTATTTGCGGCTTTACCTCATTGTAAAGTAGGAGGTTGTGATGATCTTATGTAACGAGTCAATGTTGTAATTCTATAGACATGCCTTGGACCCGCATATGTTTCGTTGTACCACTACGAGCGATATAATACCCGTGGAACGGTGTTTCATTGGTGTTATATCGGACTTGCATACTACACCATGCAAGTGGTATGCCGGGTCACCACAGTTGGTATCGAGCAAATGCTTTGACCTTAGGATTAAAACCCTTTAAAGGAGACCTATAGGATTGGTAGTGTCTATAGGAAGTGTCCTAGGTAAACCAAATACTTTTTATGACTTGAGATGGATATTCACTTGAGAATAATCCTGACACACTTGAGTCAACATTTCCTACCTATCCTTCATAAGTAAAGATAGTTAGCTAATCCCAAACATGTAGCACATCATCAAGTCCTTAAAACCATAGATGAGTAGATCGCAGTTGGTATACAATACTTGGTAGTCCAAAGAGAGGATACAACCATAAGGAAGATATCCTATTGGAAGATGTGTACCAACATATGATATGGTTAAGTAAGAGTTATCCAGACTCTGTAATAGGAATAATTCCAATTGAAGAAGATAGGTAAATAAAAAGATATCCCATTAGCAGGTATAATCATGGGTAAGCAAATTATTCAAACTTAGGAGACAATTGATAGCAAGTGATAACTATGAGTCATTTGAGGTAGTATAGACCATGATGAGTCAATCATGAGTGGTAAGGAAGAGAAATAGGAATAAAATATGTCTACATACATAGTAGAGATAGTAATCACATATAATTCACTTGAGATTCATTATGTGATGTACTAGAACATCATTAATACTTAATAGGAGTACAATAATAAGTCAGGTGTTCAATAATAGTGCTAGATTTGTGCTCCAAAACCATGGGAAGTGTGCCAAGCACATCATGACCATAGTCTTATGATAATATAAACACTTGGAAGTATAGGAGCTATATTTCCATAGTATGTGTTTAGAGTAGCAATGATAGAACCTAGACATATATCTCTCATTAAATAGTCCTCAACAAAATGGAAGTTAAGCTTGAACTTCCAAAGGAAATGAGGTGAACCTTAACCATCCCAAACCACTTTGTTTCAAGATTATCTCATTGCAAATGTGCAATTAAGGTAAAGGTTGAGACAAAATAGAAGAATCCACATATTCGTGCTAAGTATCACGATATAAACCTATCTTATGTGGTGTTATATACTACACATCAGAGCCTGATGTTTAGAGATGTCATACTCAACTATTTTATTCGGGCTTATGATGATGTGTATTATAAAAGCACAAAGCTGAATCTTCTTGGATTTTATTGGATTTTCATTGATTGACTAGATCCATACATGAAGTTTGACTTTGATATGCAAATGCATGTTGCAATATCAAGTTCTTACTTAATGCTATAGATCTAGAGGGCAATGGTATTCGTGCGAGGAAGTGACGAATTCTAAAGATTCTGAAGACAAGATGAAGGTTCATCAGAAGAAGGAAGTAAAGTTGTGGGAAGCAACCACAATACTCTGAAGGAAGTACTAATCAACATTCATGCTTTACCTCAACAGAGGAGTACTTTAGTACATAAGAAGCATGAAGGTGAGAAATATGATGACTGTGGAGTAGTAGAAGTAGAACCATAGTCATTATGGAAAAGGGAATGCATGGGAAACCAATCAGAATACTATATTCATAGTGTTAACTAGTGGTTTTCTTGCTAAATAAACCCTAAAGGAAGGAAGGTGATATATAAAATCATAGCAGACATAAGAAGACCATAGTCGATATCAGAAGGCCACAACTGGTATAAGACCAATACTGCGAGATGGAGTAGAAGATGTCTCGTCCAGTTGATCAGAACCTATAATAGAATCCATTTTTAGATATCAAATAGCCACAATTGGTATAATAACCACAGCTGGTATCAGTGGGTATTACAAGTAGTCCACGATTTAATTATTTGTAACAAAAGCTTGTGAACAAATAAAAATCATGTCAGCCAGATAGCTAGATCTATAAACATTTAGTCAAAGGATTCATGTTGGATGTGCACGATTGAGTGGATGCACCACAGATATTCTTCACCAGACCTAGAAGAGTACAAACCATAAGCTATACTTAGACCAATATTCCAACCATCAATCCAATGGTTGGAAGAAAAGGAGTTGAAGACCATAAGAAAACTCTAAGGGGTAGAGTAAAGATTGAGTTGGATATACAATAACTCAATACTTTGAGCATAACAGAAGAAGAAGGTCTGAACTGAGAGGAAGTTCGATCTTATTTTCATAAGATTATCGAACACTACTTTCAGAAGGATGTCAGACCAGAAGCCGAGGTTCATACCTTGAGGACGTAAGAAGTGGATTATAACTTGAGCAAGTAAGTAATATCTACTCAGAAGTACTTAAGCTCAAGTAAGTTAAGCATAAAGAAGTTGGACGAAGAAAATACTATATACCAAATATAGCTCAAGGAGGTTAAAGACTGAAGGGATTTGACCATACCAGAATCAGAGACTACATGGAAGATTCCTTTCATGGAATCTAAAGAAACCAAAACAATTATAGGTATCAACTATAAACCATGATTGGATAGACTAAATGAGTCTAATCCATTCTTCGTGAAATAAACATTAGGACCATTTCCATGGTTAGTATCTTATTAAGCACTATTACTGCAATTTTGGTAGTAAGGGAAAAACAAAGACCTATTTTATCAAATAGGAGATTGTTATCCAATTAGTCCTCAATTAAGACTGTCAGGACAAGAATAAGTCCCAATCATTGAATATTCAATGAGAAAGGAAACAAGCTTATAATATTGGAGGAAATCATGAAAATAAAAGAAGTAATAGTTGTTTGATGTCAAACACTAATGGATTCCAGGAAGAATCTGGACAAGGGATGTATTCAATTATATCCAGTAAGATCACCATGGAGTTCAAGAAAAGATTTAGTCTGCACAAGTCAGATCCACACTCCGAAACGTGAGAGAGTTCAAACTTCGAGGACGAAGTTTAGTTTAAGGGGTAGAGACCGTAATATCCCGGGTAATGGGGTTACAAAAATAGAGGAAACAGATGTGTGCATTGCATTCATGCATAGAAAATCCGGGAATTTTCGCGCTTTAAAGTAAAACGATCACGATGAATCGAAGTTTCACTCGACCTTGGTGGAATTGAAGTAGATCATCAAGTCAAGTGTTATAAACCTCAATGTGACTTTGCTAAAACCTGGTTTTGGGTAGAGATGATCTGATCTATAAGGTTAGATCAAATGGAATTAAAACCAACATAATAACTTATTAATCATGGATCAATTACTTGATCCCATTAAAGATCATAATATGGTATCCTTGTCATAACATATGAACACCTATTCAATTGCAAATCAAGTAACAATAAAAGGGAGAAACCATTCTAGACTTATCTTTTCCATGTCTTAAACTAATCCTTGATCCTACCATGAACCTCATGGTATTCATCCTACTTTAATCTTGGAAACAAGACAAAGAGATCCAACTAAGAAATATATATCCTTCTCTATTCCATATTAGTATACATCAAACCAAGAGAGATGAGAGTTCTACAATAATTATTAGAGAAGCAACAAATCTTGAGCTAAACCTTGGATATGCATCCAAGTATTCAGATCATCATCTTAAAGAGAAACCCTAGGATATTATTCAAAGTCCTTCCCAAGTGAGAGAGCCCATTCGTATCAATTCTAGCTTTACCTATTAATGAATAGAGGACAATCTTTGAACTAAAGTATTGGGTTGTAAACCATTTCATCTTGGAGTGGTGAGATAACCAAATACCAAGTGGAATAAGACTATATCCATGAATTAATGAAATAAGGGTTGGACTAATCCAACAAAGTTAGACCATTGAATCTGTAGCTCAGACAACCTAAATAAATAATAGGGGTACACCATAAACCCTAGAATAAACCATTCCTATATGAGAGAACTCAAGCTATGGAGTTACACTAAAAATAGATGAGGCAATACCTGGATTTGAGAGAGAGAACTATTCTTATGACCAGATGATCATATCATCATTGTTGAGTAGAACCCTAACATAATATCTCGGGCATTCTCCCGGGATACAAACTTTAGAGGCAACCATAGTAGTCCCATCCATGAAAGTAAAGTATAAGTACTATACCTTAGCTGATCAAGACAATACTTGATCATGGAAGTGAGAACCCCATTTAATGAGAGATCCTTAGGAAGCCAAACCTTGATCATTATTAATTTAGTGATGATCATAAACCCTAAGAACTTGAGGTATTGAGAATAAACCCTAATAGGATAAGTAGATCTCATTCCCACATGAAATTACTGGGAGATCACTAGTAAGCAACCCTAGACTTATATCCCAACCCTTACTTGTGAACCACTTGGTGCTCACAATTGAATCCTACCATATCTATATTTCCTAAATTAAACAACCTAAGAAAACCTTAGAGTTAAACTCTATACTATATATGGTGAGAAGCCATATATCCATATGACCAAAGTTAACTATAAAAAGAACTATAACCAATGTAGTTATTTAAATGATAAATTGAGGTTAACAATAGAAGCCAATTGGTAGAAAATAAAACCAATTCTAAAATCCTTAGTGATTAAAGAAGCACATAAGATATAAAGCAAGTAACCATATTATCATGGTTAGGGAAAATAACCTAGCACATGCAATATGGTGTCATTTCATCTCTATAACCCAGAAATAGAACTCAAACCTAAATTTGTGCATCACTTGGGTGATCACAACTCAAACCTAAGTCATAATTAAGATTCAAACCATGTGTCATTAGGTAAATAGCATTTGAACCCTAGAATTGCACATCTGATAAACCTTATGCCTCAATGTTTGAACATAAGAAAAACCTTGTGCTACAATATATGGTCAAGACCATATGTTAAGTGATCAACTATTTATCTTGGTAACCAAGATCAACCATGATTGAAACAATACCTACATATATACTTTCAAAGATAAGGATAAGTATTAACCTTAACAAGTGGTTTATCATAGATACTATGAAACCCTAATACATTGGTGCTCACATAAAATTATGTGCATGTGACCAATTCCCTAAAATTGAAACCAAGTCTTAACACAACCTTTAAAATACTTTGAGTTGAAAGTATCAACAATAATGATCCAAATAATTGAATCCACAAGGAAAAAGAAAATTAAAAATAAGAATATAAGCTCATGCCTATTTATTTTTAATAAGCCAACAAGCATGACATGTAAACAAATGTAAAATACTTGCTTCATATTGGAGTGTGGTGCAATACATCACACTACCTCTTAATTGAATTCACATAATAAGAAACCCGCAAGAAAATTTTGAAAACAAATTAGATTCAAAACAGAATTCAAATATGAATTCAAATGAGCAAATTGAAAACAGAAAATAAAAAGAAAATAGAAAAGGAGAGGAGAAGGACTTACCTGGACCACTGTCAGCTCGAAGAAGCCCAGCGAGAGTCCACTCGAGCAGCCCAGCAGTGGCCCACGAGGCAACCCAGTACCACAGCCCAACCCAGCCCATGTACCCCTTCGTGGGGATAAGACTGGAGACGAAGTCTTCGTCTTCGTCTTGGCCACCGTCGACGCACGCGAGGGCGCCAGCACGACGGCGAGCTCCACGTCCGCGATTGCCGCCGTTGTTGACCGCCAGCCGCACGGCGGTGAAACTATAAAGCGCGCAAGAGCCCTCCATTTCTCTCTCCGCTCAATTTTCGTCGCCATGGCCGAAACCCTAGCCGTCGGCAGCCCTAGCAAACCACCGTTCCCGACCACCTTGGAGACCACCGATGAGCTCGGGAGGAGCGCACCGCGAAGTCCTCGTTCATCGGTGTAGCCGCACGCCGAGGGAAGCTCGGAGGGGAAGAATTAAGCCGTTCCCTTTCGCGATCGCGAGGGAAATGGCGACCGCCTCGTCGCTACCGTCCTCGATCGACCTCATCGACCGGCTAGAAAGCATCGGGGTGAGGTTTCGCATCCCATAAGCATCCTATTGAGCCCTGGATCGTACCATAGCGCCTTGCCACGCGTCGACCTCTGTTCGCCGCCGCGGTGCCTCGCCGTCGAGCATGCTCCGGTGGTCATTAGCGGGCGGCGCGACCACCATTCGACGTCTTTTAACTCACCTGGATCGAATAGAAATAGTTCCGTGTCCGCGCGAGCCCGGAACGGCGGCGCCGTCAGCCGACATCCCGCCGACAGAGAGCCTCCACGCCACCTCGTCGATTTTGACCTCGGTCAAAGTTAACGTGGCATGTGACCTGGCCAGGACCCCACCGGTCATAGAGCTGTGGGTGTGTTCTGCCGGGTACATCTAATAGATTTCGTTTTTAAATTTAAATCTCATAATTCCGGAAACTTTGAAGTAATTTAGAAAATTCATATTAACTCAGAAAAATGAAAATGAGATATAAAAATGTTCCTAAAAATAAAATCTATCCAATAAAAATATAAAAATGAAATATTTATTTTTAATCAAAAATTCAATTATTTTATACTTGTTATTTAAACCTTTAATTTTAATGCTAAATTCAATTAAAATTCAATAATTAGTAAAAAATTCCAAAAGTAAATAAAAAACCAGAAAATAAATAAAGAAAACATTAAAATTAATCTTCTTTATTTATTATTTGTTAAATCTTTATTAGAGAGATTTAAACCCTAATTAATAATTACCTAATTATTAATTGTTTAAAAATAATAAAATGCCAAATTCAATATTATTTTTATTTCCAAGTTATTAATAACTTCAACTTTAAATTGAAGTTATTAATCATAGAATTACATGATAATTAGAAAACCTAATTTCATATTGAATGAAGATTACAACATCATAATTTCATGTGGAACCCTAAAACCCTAATTCAACCATGCACCAAACCCTAGTTCCAATAATCAATATGAAACCTAAATTGCTTACCCTAGGTTAGAACATGTGATCATGGTACTTTAATTCAAATCATAGAGCCACCATTAGCAACTAAAGAACATACCTATGCCCACGTAAAATGTAGAACCCTATCACTAGCAATTTAGTATTCCATGTATGCATATCACTAAACCTAGTTGATCAAGTAGGATCAACCAAGTTTAAACCCTAGCTTCTACTTGTCAAAACCATCATCCTTATTCATCCATGTTTAGCATCACACCATTGTGATGAACCCAAATAGCATATAGGCCCAATATTTATCATTACATAACCATAGTCCACTGAACCCTACAAATACTTCATAATTATGAATCATCCTATTTAGGAAACCACCATCCCTTACTTAGTGAATCCAATGGCTAATACAAGACAACCTCAACCTTAATTGTAATACTTCTTATTATTTAAGAAGTATGTTCTTCAAAAGTTATTCTTTTGAAGAAAATAAGGAATCATCACCAACCCTGCTTATAAGAACCTATAAACCCTAGCTAGCAATCACCAGCCAGATGAATCAACCTTGATAGCAACCATGTATAAATACTTTCTTAGGATGCCTAGGCTTAACTCAGCCTTACCAGCCCTAGGTATTGATGAATCCAACAATGTTGTGATCCATCTACTACTTACTTCAGAAACCAATTAGAATCATAGAAAACCATAGAACCCCACCAACCTAGACATCATACTTGTTCATTATTATAGAACATGTTCTTCAAAAGTTATTCTTTTGAATTATATAACAAGTAATCATCAACCATGCACTAAAGGACTTAAAATTGATAACTGTTCTTTACTTATTATACGACTACTATTCCTTGGTGTGTAAGATTACTACTATGCATATTACCACTTGCTTATGATTCTAAAACAAACAACCCTAAATCAGAACCTTGTTTGTGAATCACTCTAAAAGTGCAACACACCCTAAACCAATCATTACCACTCACTAATCCTAAATCATTGGGGTTAGGTCACGCTTAGAACGATTGCATCTCATACTTATGCATTATTGCATCCTTGCCAATCTTTTAAACATCGTCCTTACCGGACGATGATGCTATTTCAGAATTTGGAGTTATTGCGTATCGAAGACCTTGTCTGCATAATCTTGCAGCCAAGAAAGGCAAGTTCATCACTTGCTCATGTCATTTGAGTATTTCTATCAAATTAATTGCAAAGTACTACGGTTATCACTATTGCATAAAAATCAAAACCATTACTTTCATAACTATGAATATGACTATGTGGTGGGCAATGGAACCATGGATTGTGTTGATATGGTGGAGGTTCCATTGCAAGGGTTAATATCCATCTAGGATTAAACAACAAATGTCGCCGATGATTCTTGTGCCGTAATACCCGTGTTAACCATAAGATCCGGAGTGGGACGGAGTAGTCAAAAGTGTTTCCACCTCTCGTTCATCAACGGATGCGCTTACCGTAGCGAGTTGTATCCGGCGGAACAACCGGAGGGTGGGGATCCCATTCTAATTCCCCACGGTAAAGCATTGCTTGCCGTAGCGGTTGTGTCTTGCGGAACAACCGGAGGGTGGGGATCCCATTCTAATTCCCCACGGTAATGCGGTCTATGATGGGTTGCAGCTACCGGCGTAGGAGTGTATGGTAGAGCCCAGCACTGTTGGCGTGGTCGGGGTCCACCCTGAAATTACGGGAATAATGGGACCGGCGTGGACCCAGGGTCGGGGCATGCAACAACGGGTGGGTGTTCGAGGTAGCGGAGGAACATGATTGGCTAGACCTTATACCGGGCCTCACACCATAGGAAGTGTGGACAAGCCTGCAGCTTGGTTGGCACCAAGGTTAAGATCTCTTATGGGTAAAGCAACACACCTCTGCGAGTGTAAAGAAGCGTGACCTGTCACTCCTCGTTCCGGGATATGGAACTGCGAACACGGCCGGAAAGGAGCTCCATGAAGTTCTAGTAAACCGGTGAAGGCTGACGGACATAGTTCTTCGGAATAAAAGCAACCTTTTGAAGAAATGGTTATGAAAACCTGCATTGGTATTAGACTTTCTGGTCTAATGCCGTAGCTAGTGCATTAAACACCTCTTTCCTATAATGAACTTGTTGAGTACGCTCGTACTCATCCCACTCTTAAATCCCCTGCTTAGATATGGAGGCATCGAAGGAGGATCTACGAGTGCAACTCGAAGGCCGAGGAGTCAACAACTACTTCAAGAGACGGGACCCGTCGGAGGAATCGAATACCACATCCAACAAGGAGAAAACATAGTTTAGCCATAGAAGGGAACTAGCTTCCTAAACCTAGCTCCTATTTAGCTAGAATCTATTCATAGCCCTATAGCTAGTCAAATACTCTACAAATAGAGTTCGTGATAGGATTAGACTACGAGTCGTTCTTCCGGAGTTTATTTGCGGTTTTACCTCATTGTAAAGTAGGAGGTTGTGATGATCTTATGTAACGAGTCAATGTTGTAATTCTATAGACATGCCTTGGACCCGCATATGTTTCTGTTGTACCACTCTGAGCGATATAATACCCGTGGAACGGTGTTTCATTGGTGTTATATCAGACTTGCATACTACACCATGCAGTGGTATGCCGGGTCACCACAGTATACCTATGAAGTATATCCACAACAGTAGCCCCCGGAGTTCTCCAAGATTCACCGTTCTTCCATCCAGCTCAGCTTGCGCATGTATCTTCATCCTTTGGCTGGAACGAATAATAGAGAGTCTTGAAGGACTCCAAACTTCATATCTCCAACCAAGTATTGGTCAGAAACTTCATGATCCAATGGTCAGATTCTTCGGAGACACCATCCAACGTAATCTTCGGTATGGATCCGACTAGCCAAATGTAGGTTCGGATCTGACCAGTCAAAATATAGGTGTGGATCCGACTACCCAAAAATTAGGTGCGGATCCGACTACCAAAAAATTAGGTGCGGATCCGGCTACCGAAAATTAGGTGCGGATCCGGCTACCAAAAAACTAGGTGCGGATCCGGCTACCAAAAAGTTAAGGTGCGGATCCGGCTACCAAAAAGTTAAGGTGCGGATCCGGCTACCAAAAAGTTAAGGTGCGGATCCGACTACCAAAAATTAGGTGCGGATCCGGCTACCAAAAAATTAGGTGCGGATCCGACTAGTTAGCCAGATTTTCGCCATCTTTGAAATTTTTCTTGACATAACCATATGTATGTAGCCCCCGAGCATTGAGTCGGCTTGCTCCAAGGAGACTCGATGCTCAGAAACTTAGCCCCCAAGCGTCAAGGTGGAAATTTTTCGGTTAGTTGCTCCAAAGAGAACTTCATCGATGTAGCCCCGAGCGCCAAGGTGAATTTACTTGAAAATCCGGCTTGGAGCTCTTAGAGTAGCTTTATCTTTACATGTGACCAAGGAATAGTATAAATCCCAAGCATCTAGGCGGAAATTTCCAGCACTAATACTCGAAAGGAAACACACTTTTCACTTAAGATCAAAATCGCAGCCCCGAGGGTTGGTTCCGGCTAAGCATAGCGGAATCAAGACTCAAGTTGCTTTTCCAGCTGTGCATGCTACGGATCCGCCTAACCTTATCTCATTGGATCCGGCTATCTTCCCCGGGGCTTCGCTACCGTGCTAGATCCGCTTGAAAACACCTTAAATCGAGGACTATTGTACGTCCAAGTGTCATGTACCTGATACATAAACATAAAAACATATTTGTATTAAATTGTTTCTTTGATCATGTTCAACGAACAAATGTAAGGCGGAACAAAAACGGCCTTTGAACAAATGTTTTAAAGCTGAAACTATGCAGCAGGTTGAACAACATAAAGCTGTCAAGGCGGAAAAAACTCGACTATCTTGAACGGTTAATGTAATTTATATGTTTTAAGCAAGTGCTTGGTTATCCGTTCTTCTGGTTTATATGCTTGACTTTTCGCGAGACGGCAAACTTTAAACACGAGAACATCTACTGAGGCGATAGCGCTTAATAGCGAAACAATCAAGAACCTCAGAAACAGAGGCCGGCTTTAAGTACCGAAATGTCACTACTAAGGAATCCACATATAAACAACAGAAAACGTGTAGGCCAGAAAACTCAAGCTAACGCCCGAAGGCGGAAATTTTTGCAGCGTACTGGAGAAAAAACAGCACAAAGTTTTTCACGAGCGCGAGGCAAATCGTGGGAAAGATATGACCAACAGTGAAAGCGGTAAAAGACTCAGGATATGAGTGAACCAATCTTAATCTCACGATCATAAAATATTAAAATATGAAATATAAATAGGGACTTAGCTGTTTAAATGTAGCTGCGTCGGAAGCCAAGGTGGAATGAAACCGGCCACAGCAAAAGTGCGGACTTAACAGTCCTGGAATCTGGCCGTGACAACTCATCGCGAAGTAAAGCCGGAAAAATTGGCGTAGATGTAACGATCCGGAGCTGCTTTACGCAGAATCCTCACACGTTGAATCTTCGATCGGTCGGAAAGTATGGCATCCTGGCCAAGAAATTCATGCACGCGGTGATCCATACGTGAAGCCTTGATTTTTTTACTCATGCGACGTGTGCTCCGGCAAAACGTGACCAAGATCGCTCGTTTCCACCTTCGTTCCTGTGGATACGCGTTCCGCCTTTGTCCATGTGTGTCATGCAACTAACGAACCGCGACGGCAGAGCCGGTTAAGACGGGGTTGGAAACAAACGCGGCGGCAAAGCCAGCTCAGGCGGAATCGAAACAATCCGCAGCGGCAAAGCCAGCTACGACAGAGTCGGAAACAGACCAACACCATGCCATGGCGGAATCAAAACACACCGCGGCGGCATAGCTAGCCAGCCATAGCGGAACAGCCGGCAGTTTAATTGTTCTTTGCTTCACGTGGAGGAGTAGCCATGTCGGAAGCATCTGTGCTTGCATGGATTTTACGGAGCTTGTACGTGTACTCTTCCGAATAGATCTTCACGTGTACGAAAGATGACTTTTCCTCGGTATTCCGTATACGCAGCATGTATTTGGCCAGATGGATCCGGCTATGCCTGGTACCCACGCGCACAAGTCCGAAGTTTTCGTCGAGCTGCAAGCCCCCAAGTACTGAGAAAAACCGTCGTTTCTCAGTTTGAGCATACGGATCAGCTCCGATGCGGATACGCGAAGATTTAGAGCTATGAATCTGCGCTGCAGCTCAGCTTGTCAAAATCACGCAGCCAGCAACCGAGCCCTGTCGGAACCGCGCAGCACCTGAGCTCTGACAAGGCAAAACTACAACTTGGCGGAACCAAGCTCCCATCGAAGACGACAAGGGATCTCACCCGGATCCATGTTTCCAGGAGATCCGAGCCGGAAATCTCAACGGGAGATTTTCAGACCGGTTGGTCGCGATCGTATCCAGCCCGTAGGCGGTCCGTGCGCGTTTTACCGCAATTGCAGAGCCATGCAGAAATTTTCGAAATTTCAATGCAAGACGAATTTTCAAAAATTATAAGGCGGATCCATCCTTAGGAGTTTCCTGCTCAAATTCTTCTTCCGCTGACGTATCCTGCTCAAAGGCGGTCCATGCGGGAAATTCCGAGCGATTCCGGCCATGGGCGGATCCTGCTCAGATCGGATCTCCGCGAACGTCTCCGGCTCGATGGCGGTCCGTGCGGAACTTACCAATGTGCTTCCGTCCAAATCGACGACTTTGCAGATGAAGATGTGTATCCCGCCGATCGGGACGATGGAGAGCTTGACGGGGTCGGTCCTACCCGGAATCCGCACTCGTTCCGAGGGACGATCGGAAAATTCCCGGCGTACAAGACGCGCCCCAAGGCGATGGTGTCGCCGATGCCTCCGAAGGTAGAACCCTCCCGGTTCTGGCCTCCAGACGCCGCAGGCCCCACGGTGGGCGCCAACTGTCGTTGCCTAATCGACGACACCTCGGAGGAGGGATCCTCACGAGGGGGAGAAGAAGTAGGGGCCATAGGGCGGAGTGCACACGGGACGGTGGTACGCGAGTTACCCAGCTTCGGAACACCCGCACGATGACGGGGCCTACTTCGCTGCTTGTCTGGAATTATCTGGGCGCTTTCGCGTTGTTACAATGAGTTGTGGTCGTCGCTCTAGGGCTCCCGGGATCCGGCTTATAAAGGCGCACGGATCTAGGGTTTACATGGAGAGTCCTAGCCGGATTACAGACAGTCTAAATACGGTACAATATCTTGCCGTGCACGTCACGGATCCGCCTTCCATATACGTCGATCTTGGATCCGGGTTCCTCATGGGCTTCCATGGATCCGGGTTACTCCTATGTCAGTACGGATCCGGCCTGCTGATCCTGGGCTGGACTTCTTCCTTCATGATCAACAGCAACTGGGCCGCCCGATGGGCCACATGCCTCATCACCACCATCTGTGGGCCACCCGGGCTTGCCGGAATCGGACCATGTCGATGGTATACCTATGAAGTATATCCACAACATATATAGTTCTCCCTTGACCACTGTGAAAGCTTTGGAGCGTCGAATTACTCGCCTTGCCTCGACTGGATCATCGGGTATTTCTTTCCTGAGTATATATGATATGTATGGCTGCATCCATGGTATCTGTATTACCATGACCAGGTCTTGCTCTTCTTCTTCTTCTTCTTGCTTTTCCTTGGTAGCCCCCGAGGGTTTCTTCTCCTTCTTTTTTGATTTTGTCGACTCAGTGGATCTCTCTGTTATCTCTTCCCAAAATACACCTGGTGGGACGCCAAGGCACTGCGACCCGATGTTTGCCAGAACGTCGGCTTCTTCGTTGCTCAATCTACTAATATGATTTACTTCGCATCCATCGAACAACTTCTCGAGCTCATTGTACACCTCCTTGTATGCCATCATGCTATCATTGATTGCGTCACATTGGTTCATAACTTGCTGAGCTACCAACCGTGAATCGCCAAAGATTTTTAATCGAGTTGCTCCGCAGTGCTTTCGCCATCTTCATCCCGTGTATGAGAGCCTCATATTCTGCTTCATTGTTAGACGCGTTAGGGAACGTCATCCGAAGGATGTACTTCAACTTGTCGCCTTCGGGTGATATGAGTACTACTCTGCGCCAGCCCCTTCTAGTCTCTTGGACCCATCAAAGTTCATAGTCCAGGTTCTCGATAAATCCGGGGTCCTGTATTTTGCAACTCCATCCACTCTGCGATGAAGTCCGGTAGTATTTGCGACTTTATTGCTTTTCTTTTTCATACGTGATGTCCCGAGGGGAAAGTTCTATTCCCCAAAGGGAGACACGGCCCGTAGCTTCTGGGTTGTTCAGTATATTTGACAAAGGAGCTTCATTGACCACTATGATTGGGTGTGCCGAAAAATAGTGGCGCAATTTTCGTGCTGTCGTGAATACTCCATATGCTAGCTTTTGGTACTGAGGGTACCTTTGTTTTGAGGGAGACAAGACTTCGCTCATGAAGTATACTGGTCGCTGTACTCCATGGATTTTCCCTTCTTCTTCTCTTTCGACAACTAACACCGTGCTAACCACTTGGGGTGTGGCTGCAATATACAGCAGGAGGGGTTCCTTTTCCTTTGGAGCCACCGGGATTGGTGGTGTCGATATTTTTCGCTTCGGATCCTCGAAAGCTCTATCGGCCTCTTCGTTCCACCGGAATTTATCTCCTTGTTTTATCGGCGCATAAAATGGTAACGCTTTTTCTCCTAACTCGGCGACGAATCTGCTCAAAGTCGCGACTCGGCCGGTTAGTCGCTGTATTTCTTTCAACTTTGTTGGCTTCCTCATTGTTACTATGGCTTGTATTTTGTCGGGATTTGCTTCAATCCCTCTTGCTGAAACTAGAAATCCCAGAAGTTCTCCTGCTGGGACTCCAAAAGAACACTTCGTCGGGTTTAGCTTGAGGCAGAATTTGTCGAGATTGTCAAAAGTTTCTTTGAGATCCTCGATCAGCGTTGTCCCCTTTTTTGATGTTATGACGACATCATCGATATATACTTGCACATTTTTCCCGATCTGTGTTGCTAAACACTTCGCATCATCCTTCGATATGTTGCTCCCGCATTTTTTAGACCAAAAGGCATTGTCTTGTAGCAAAACACGCCGTAAGGTGTAATAAACGCTGTTTTGGCTTCATCATCTTCTTTTAATCTGATCTGGTTATAACCGGAGTATGCATCCAAAAAGGAAAGACGTTCACGACCTCGCCGTGGAGTCGATGATTTGGTCGATCCTTGGGAGGGGAAAGTGATCCTTAGGGCAATGTTTGTTTAGACACGTGAAGTCGACGCACATGCGAAGGACTCGTCGTGTTTTTCTTCGGCACCATCACTCGGGTTAGCTACCCATGTGGCTTCGTAGATATCTCTCCGATAAAACCAGCTTCCTCTAGTCGATTTATTTCGATAGCATGGATTTGCGGTTTGGTTCCGAAAAACGCCGCAAAGGTTGTCTGATTGGTTTCGCTGTTGGATCCAAATTTAGGTGGTGCTCGGCAAGTTCCCTGGGTACTCCTGGCATGTCAGCTGGACACCATGCGAAGATTTTCCAGCTCTCACGGAGGAACTCGACGAGCGCGCTTTCCTATGCGATATCCATGTTGTTTGCAATGGATGTCGTCTTTTTTGGATCCGTCGGGTGAATCCGCACCTCCTTAGAATTTTTCTCTCGTGTTGAAAGTTGATTCTTTGTTTGGTCTTCCAACGTCCGGCGAGACGTCGTAATCAGCTCATGCTTTTTGACGCCAAGTATTCAGCCTGCATCCCGAAGGTTTCGATAACCGATGGAAATCCTTGTCGCATTTATCGGCTAAAGCGAAACTCCCTTGACCGTGATTGGTCCCTTGGGTCCAGGCAATCTCCATAACAGGTATGTATAGTGTGGTACTGCCATAAACCTAGCATATGCTGGTCGTCCCAACAAAGCGTGGTACTGCGATGGAAAATCCACGACTTCGAACTCCAGTTTCTCGATTCTATAATTTTCTCGGGTTCCAAACTGAACGTCGAGGTTGATCTTCCCCAATGGGTAACTTGGTTTCTCTGGTGTGATGCCGTGGAACCTTGTGTCCGTTGGCTTCAGGTTTGCTAAGGATATGTTCATCTTCCTCAATGTATCCGCATACATAAGGTTTAAGCTGCTGCCACCATCTATGAATACTCGAGAAACGTCAAATCCTGCGATAACCGCCGGCGTATAAGTGCTGACCGCCCTGGTCGAGGGACCCGTTGCGGGTGGTCCGCTATGGTGAAACCGATGTCTTGCCCCGACCAATTGAGGTACTCAACTGTTGGTGGAGGCATTTTCTCTGCCATGAACACCTGTCGTGAGATTACTTTTTGAGCTCTATTGGACGGCCTTCCCTTCTGAATCATCGACACTGCTCCGTTGGAGTTAGGATCAACATAGGGTGGTGGTGCAGGTGCTGCCGCTATTCTGAGCTGGTGTTGATTGCCTTCTGTAATCGCGGGAGGTGGCGGTAGATGAACTTCGCTCCTAGGCTCCCGAGGGTTTCTCTGTGCTGCTCGTGCGTGAGCGTTTCTGCACATCTGAACATTGCTTGAAAATTTCGACAATCTTTCTGCAGGTGTCCTGACTGTCTTTTCCCATTGCTATCGAGGAAAAAATGCATCTGGCACGGTCCATTTAACATTTCTTCGGGGGACACGAAAGGTCTTGGAAACCTCGGCCCACTATTTTGCCTGTTGCGGGAGTCGTCTCTATTGTCGCTTCTCTGTTCATTGCTTCTTTGATAATCGTCTCTGTTGCTTCCTCCTGTATTTGCCCGAAATCCTGCCGAAATTTGCCCTGGGGCGTCATAATTCGGATATCGCCGAGGAAATCGTCGCCTCGATCGATAATTTCGACCACGGTCTTCTTCTCGGTGACTCGTGTCGTTTATTGTGGACAGCGTCTTCTCCGTCCGCCCATCTATTTGCTATTTCCATCAACGCGGATACTGTTTTTGGATTGGTCCTTCCCAAGTCCTCGACAAAATCTCCACGCCTGATTCCCGCGACAAACGCATCTATTGCTCTCTCGTCAGATATATTTTCTGCCGAGTTTTTTATGATGTTCCACCTTTGGATGTATTTTCTCATTGACTCATCTGGTTTTTGTCGACACGCCCTCAGCTCTTCTAACGACGCAGGCTTCTTGCATGTGGACCTGAAGTTCTTGACGAATACGTCCTCGAAACTTTCCCAGCTGTCGATGGATCCTGGCGGTAGTTTTTTGATCCAAGATCGTGCGGCTCCACTTAAGTGCACCTGAATACTTTGCATCGTTGTTGCTCTAGTTCCTCCAGTTAGCTTCACCGTCTCGAGGTAATCTATTAACCAGTCCTCCGGATCTTGCAGGCCATCGAACTTTTTGAAGTGATCGGGTAACTTGAATCCTGAGGGGACTCGAGTTTTTCGGACTCTTCTCGTGAAGCACGGTAGACCGCACATATCCTCGTCATTAAGCTCCGGGACTGCCGATGATCCCTTCCGCTTTGCCTCGCTCTATCGACCCTTGCTTGTGCTCCTCGTATCTCTTGCTCCACTTGGTCCTTCCGGAGCTGCCGCCGTTGCCGCCGCAGGTCGTGGACTATTTTGCCTTGCCGCTTCTTCGGGAGGCGTTGCTACGAACGCTGTCCCCATAGCTCCAACCCTCGCTAACGCCATATTGTATAATGTTTCCCTTGGATCTCCCGGGGTGGTCCGGATGCAAGGATGTAAGCTTGTGTCGCCATATACCCAGCCTTCGGTGTCTTAGGGATAATATTTCCTCTTGTATCTATTGTCATAAAAGACATGTCGAGGTTTTGAATCAAGTGCTCTCTTTCTGCTTCGGGTATGTGTTGTAACCTTGATCTTCCTCTATTCCGAGCCTCTCTGTGGCTATCACCCGAAACTCTAGATTGTCCACTTAGATCCGCCCTTCTCCTGCTGGATGCGTAAGCCGCCTCCTTTCTCCTGTTCAACTCAGCCGTCCGTTTTTCTATTTCTCGGGCAGTTCGTGCGAGCATATATTGATAAGCTTGCAGTTCTTGAGCCGTAGCTGTCGTCGTCATTGGTTCCGTACCATCTATGGCTTTTGCCGCTCTATCCCGAGCTGCTCGTGGAAGTTGAACTCTGACGCGTGGTGTGGGCCCGACATATTTAGTGCCCATACCTCTCCTTAAATCTGAGGGATCGACAAAAGGATTTCCCAACTCGTCGAAAGCCTCGGATGTTTCCTCTTGATTTTCTATAGCATAAATCTGATGATGTTTTGTACTCAGATCTATGTTGGGTTTGGTGACATCATTGTTGAGATTGATGAAGACCTTGCCCACTGTGAGAGATTTGTCGATGAAGTCGTAATCGTCGACATCGCTTGAGCCATCGCTTATATATGAGTCCGCAGATGACTCAAACGATGCGTTGTCGAAGATCTTGGCGAGTTTCTCTCTTGCTCGATGCCGACGTAACGTGTTGCCGAAGTTTCTTCTTCGACTCAGTTGACGATGCATAGCTTGAAAAATCAGAATCGACCGCCGACGATCCCGACGAAATCGGAATTTCGACACGATACGACCCTTCCTTCTCGACGCGAAAGTGGAACCTTCCGAACGTCATCTCCAAGGGCTCCGCCAGATACGCATATGCATCCAAACGGGAGGGTGGGTGAGGAACAAAATCAACAAGACCAAGCAGCGATCCGTTTACCTCGATCCATAGTGTTGCTTCCGGTTGATGATGTCGAAGATCTTGAACGTGCCATCGAGATCAGCTCCTTACGCCTCTAATTCCCACAGACGGCGCCAATTGACAAGGGATTAACTTGTCAATGCCTATGGATTGTAGGCTAGGGTTTAGTTAGAAGTAGAGGGTAAGTAGATCTCGAAGGTTTCAGCCGAAAAGTACTCGACGAATATGAAAACTAGGGTTTGCAGACAATGATTCGATGATCTCCTCGTCCTTCAACTCCCCCTTTATATAAGAGGTGGAGCCGAGGGTTTCGTTTTGTACAAGTTACAAAGTCCGGGACGGTTTCTAACTCATCCCGCCAGATTACAAATAACACTTCCTATTACAACTCTATCTTTTCCTTTAACACATCTTGGGCTTCCGAATCTTCTTATCCTTCGGGTAGTGGGCCTTCAATAAACCCCGGGTACTATATTCGGCAGGCCCATTTGGGATGCCTTTGTCACCGGAGCAGAGAACCTTCAAGGTGAGCTGCCCCCCGGGCCTTAGTCGGGTGAGAATAGCAGCGAGCTGATCACGTCGATCATCCTTGGTTTCCAACTCGCAACGCCGTATCAGCCGATTCAACAAAATCGGCTCTTTAAAGTGAGGGAATTTCAGGGCGAGCCGCCCTCCCCCGAGCTTCTTCAGTCCAAACCTTGCGCCTTGCTGATCAGATCAGCTCATCATCTTTGGCAGGCTGAAGCAACTCCCGGTGAGAACGTCTTTACATTTCTGATGCCCTCCAGATTCTGGGCGCAATATCTCTTGGAGGGAACTAGCCCCCTGCTCTTAAGTCGATGTCTGTGCATCGGCTATGCTTGAAAATTTTCAAATTTTTTCGGCCGACTTTTGTATCGGCCCCCATATTCCAATACCCATCAACAGAAGATGAAATGCTTCCGTTGCATGTCCTCGTATTTTATCTACCTGGGTGCCCCCCGAGCCGATTCTGTCAAGAGAATTGATGGTATCGGCTCTGCTGGATAACATGTTGAACCCAGGCAGAATGGTGGGTGAGGATATCCACGGCCGATCATCGGAATCGGCCTCCACGTTATTTGCTCGGTGAAGGTTTTGTAATGCTCCTTCATAGACCCTTGGGGCCGATCACAAGGATCAGCCTCGCCAACTTGCACATCGCTTGGCTTCAACTACATGGTCAGGCCGGTGGATAAAACTAGCTTAACCCTTCCCTTTGTCACATCGATGCGCTCGCGAGTCGTCCAATTTGATGCCCGAGAGGGGTTCTTGGCCTCGCCGCTTCCCATGCGTTCATGCCAGCCGTTGAAACTTCAGCCGAGTCGTCGGCTTGGACGACCTCTACCTCATCACCATCCCACTGTATTATGCATTGGTGCATCGTGGAGGGAATGCAGCAGTTGGCGTGGATCCAATCTCTTCCCAGCAAAAACGAAGCATAACCGCTCGTGCTATCAACGATAAAGAACGCCGTAGGGATGGTTTTTCTTCCTACGGTCAGATCCACGTTCGAACTCCTTGTGCCTCGGACGCTTGGCCGTTGAAGTCGCTCAACGTTACGTTGGTCTTGATTAGATCCGAACTCGAGCGTCCCGACCGACGTAGCATAGAGTACGGCATGATGTTAATCGCCGCTCCGGTGTCCACCAAGCATCCCGTTTACTGGCCTCCCATCGATATACCCTCGTAAGTACAGGGCCTTCAGATGCCTGTAGCTCCTGTCCCGTGGCTTCTCAAAGATAACCGGCCGTGGGCCGCAGTCAAGTTGTGCCACGGATGTCTCATCTAATCCTGGAGCACTGAACTCCGAAGGGAGGATAAACACCATATTTGTGCCAGCCGATGTTTCATCATCGGCTTTTCTCTGTTCGGGCGCCACTCTCTTCTTTGTGGCTGCCCTTCTTCGTCCGGGGTTCGCAGAATTTTGGCGGCCGGATCAGGCCGTGCCTTCCTTAGCGTGCGCAGGTATAATCTTTCAGTTTCTTCCAACCCACGCAGACGCTGGACTCTTTGCTCCTGGGAACGGCTGAGCCCATCAGGGCACCATCTGGGCTGATGATATTTGTATTCTTCACCACCGTCCTCTAGCTCCTCGAGATCTTCCATCTGAGGGGACTCAGCACGCTTGTTCCGATGCGGGAAAGGCCCTAGCCGGCTGAACACAGACACGTTAGCGGCACCCTTCTTCCTTTGTTTGCATTTTGGGCAGTCCTCGATTGTTGGCAATCGGCTCATCCCTGAGTCCCAGCAATGTTTGAAGAACGGGCAATCCCAGTGCTCATCCGTGTCACTCTGCCCCCTTGGCCTCCCTTCGGCGCGACGATCGTACCCGTTGTTGCTTCTGCCATGTTGGCGGTGCCTTCCGATCTCGGCATCAGACCGGAAATTCCTTTCATCGTCCGCGTCGTAGTGCCGACGTCGGTCGTGGTGTTGCTCGTATTTGTTGAGAGGGTGCTTGGAGCGTGGGCGCTGATACCGCATGCTTCTTATTTCCTCCCTTGTCAGGTACCGCCTGTCTTCACCTCGGGGTTGGTCGCGCGGATTGGCTCCCTCTTCATCCTTGCCACGGGAGTGGCTGCTTTCTGTTTCCTCTTTGTCATGGCGGCTTGCAGATCCTGCCATATTGACACCAAAGGAAAACTTTGGTTGATCTATGAGGTGGCTGAGATCCACCGTGTCGACACCGGGCCCCGGACGTGGGTTTCTACCGAGCTTGATATCGTGCGGCCGGGTCTTCTCAGCGGAGCCGATGAGTTCGGTCCCAAGGGTTGCCTTGATCCCGTCATGTTTCCTTCTGAGCTCCTTGGGCAGATCCCCATGCTTTAGAGACCTGGTGCGCTCCTCCGATGGGGTGGAGAGATCTATCCCATCGAGTGCGCCTTCGGGCGTGGAACCCCTCCCCCTGACGCCATGGGAGTGGGTTCGGTGGGAAGAGCCGAAGAGTTCGGCTTCGAGGATGGCTTTGATCTCATCGCACGTGACTGGCGTGCCGTCCGCCATCTTAGATGTAGATGGCGATGTGGTTGATGTAGACGATGGTCCCACCGGGCGTGCCAGAATGTGTTGACTGCCAAAACCCACCGGCGGGCAGCGGCCTTGTCAACACCGTAGAGCCGGGAAGAGCCTAGAGCTGCGGCTGGCTGAGACCCCTCCGAGCGACGGCCCGCAATGCTCTTCTGGTCACACGCGGCGTTGCGAAGTGCAAGGGCGTGCCACCCGACCTATACCTGGTCAGGAAGGTGATGGGGATGCCTCGCTTAGTTTCCTGCAGGGCATACATGTAAACATTAAATACGAGCCTCGATCGGCTCTCGGGTTATCCCGTGAATCGGCTCAAAGAGCCGATCCACCCATGATTCGTACGGGGTGCACGAATACTTGGTGGTCCCGCTTGATCAAGATAGAGCTAATGAGATCTACGACGATTTAGGGTTTTCACCGCATAATCGGATCATCCTACTCCAGGTTGGGCCTCGCAGCCACGCACGGTGCTCGTAAGCCGATCCTAAACAAGGCCAAAAAACCAACATGAAGTTGATCCTCGGAACATCCCGTTTAAGACTTGCGAACGCCACCCTACGTGCCACTGGATCCTCCCCCCCTTTGTAAGGCCTAACTATTGCAGATATTAAACTAATCCTTGTAGAACAAGGAGCAATCGTAACGGATCAGATCTACTAAATAATGATCAAGCGGGGTGCCGCCCCACACCTAAGATAGGCGTGAGGGCGGCTAGATATGCAAGGGTTGCACTACGTAAGCATGCTTAAACGAGGAACAATGCTAACCCTAACACATCTAATGATAACTACGTTGCTCGCCATCAAAAGCGCTTCGATACGAGCAACGCATGAACAACGTGGGGCTTGTGCTGCCTAGATCGCAAGATGCGATCTAGGCAGCATGTCGCTTACCCGATAGAAACCCTCGAGACGAAGGAGTTGGCGATGCGCCGAGATTGGTTTGTTTTGGGGTTGAACGTGAGTTGTTGTTTATTCCATAAACCCTAGGTACATATTTATAGTCCAGGGGACTTTCTAATGTGGGCGTGCACTAAACCGTGCACGAGATAAACTCTAACTTCTAAATTGATACACAATCTGTTATACTAAGATACACGGGCTAACTAGCCCAAATTCTCCGTGCAAGGCCGCTTCATAGATCCTCCATATGTAATCTTCCAAGCCCATCTTGATCGCGGCCCACCTCCTGATTTAGCCAAAATCTGATGATAACACATGTGTGGAGACAGTGAATTTCTCGGTGAAAGTCAACGGAAATCTGTCGGAAGTATTTAAACCAACAAGGGGGATCCGTCAGGGGGATCCCATATCACCTTATCTTTTCTTGATATGTGCTGAAGGTTTTTCTTGTATGCTCAAATATTATGGTGCTGGTCACCTTTCACGTGGAGTACGAGTAGGGATTCATTGTCCATGGATATCGCATTTGCTCTTCGCGGATGATTGTCTTGTGTTTACTCGAGCAACCGGCGAGGGTGCAAATAGATTAAAGGAGATATTGGAGCGGTATCGCTTGGGATCCGGTCGGATGGTCAATAAGCGTAAGTCGGCTATATTCTTCAGTGCGAACTCGGTTGAGGATATGAAACTGGTGGTTCATCAGGAGACAGAAATTCCTACTGAGGCACTGGTGGAGAAATACTTAGGGCTCCCTACAGCCCTAGGTAGATTAACGGATGATCAGTTTGAGCATATAGTGACTTCGGTTAAGAAACTTGTGGCAGGTTGGGCTCCAAGACTTTTAAATAGTGCTGGGAGGGAGGTTTTAATCAAGTCGATATGTCAGGCTATACCGACCTACTCGATGAGTTGCTTTAAATTGTCAAAGAAAATGTGTAAGAAGATTGCGGCTGTGGTGGCAAGGTTCTTTTGGGGAGGCGATGAAAGGAAGAGGAAAATGCATTGGGTCAAATGGCCTGACCTTGCTATTCCTAAATCCTGTGGAGGTATGGGTTTCAAGGATTTCTCACTCTTCAATAAAGCTATGTTAGCGAAACAAGGGTGGCGACTGATATCTAACCCAGAGTCTCTATGTGCAAGAGTATTAAAAGGGAAATATTACAATGATGGTCAGTTCTTAACAGCCAGAAACAAAAGGAATTCGTCTCATACATGGAGGGCCATCCTATATGGACGTGAGGCCTTGAAATTGGGCCTAGTTAGACGAATTGGTGATGGTGCGAATACAAGAATCTGGGAGGATCCATGGATTCCTTCAAATCCAGGGAGGAGACCAATAGTGCATAAACCCTTGTCAGATGTCACTATGGTTCAACAACTCATGGATCCCAACTCGGGTGAATGGTTGGAGGATGTCTTGGCGGCAAAATTTGAATCAATTGATGTAAATGCAATCATGAAAATTCATATTGGTCGACTAGAGGAGGATGTATGGGCTTGGCACCTGGAAAAACACGGAAATTTCACCGTTCGGTCAGCATACAGGGCCCTGTTGCAAGAAAGTGGGAGAATTAACCAGACTATGAGCTCGGGTGGGGGTGAGTATGGGTTCTGGAAAAAACTTTGGAAATTAAAGGTACCACCCAAGGTTCGTAACTTCTGGTGGCGTGTTATAAAAGGATATATTCCGTGTCGAGGGGTGCTGAAGGCCAGACACATTGAAAGGCTGGACCGATGCCGTGCTTGTGGAGAGGTGGAATCCATTCATCATGCTTTGTTTGATTGTACTTGGGCAAAAATGTTCTGGCAGGAAATTAGAGTGGTGTTGTCGGTTAAGATCCCGAGCCTTCATCCTGCCACCTGGGCTATCGATATCATTGACAGCAACAAAGTGGAGCCAAGGGTGGCGGCTATTATTTTATGTGGAGGATGGGCAGTTTGGGCAGAAAGGAATGCGAGGGATCATGGCGAGAGTACAAGATCAATCGCACAATCTGTGAAGTGGACGACAGATATTACAAGAGATCTTGCAGAATCGATACGAGTGAAAACCAGTGGACATCCTAAGAGGATATCTAAGTGGAGGCTGAAAGGATCGTATGCCGCACCTAGAGGGGGGGGTGAATAGGTGCTAACCAATTTTTAGTTCTTTTTCAATTTAGGCTCGACACAAAGGTAAATTCTCTAGATATGCAACTAAGTGAATTTACCTATATGACAAGGATATCAACTAAGCAAGGTATAGCTACACAATAGTAGATAGAGTGGGATAGAGGTAACCGAGAGTGAAGCACGCGATGACACGGAGATGATTCCCGTAGTTCCCTTCCTTTGCAAGAAGGTACGTCTACGTTTGGAGGAGTGTGGTTGCTACGCAAGCCAAACCAACAGCCACGAAGGCTTCACTCGGATCTCCCGTGAGCAACGCCACAAAGGCCTAGCCCACTTCCACTAAGGGATTTCCTCGAGGCGGAAACCGGGCCTTTACAAAGTTCTTGGGGCACACATCCACAACCAAATTGGAGGCTCCCAAATCTGTAACAATACAACAATCAACAACAACACATCAACAACAAATCAACTAGGGAACCAAATAGGAACACTAGCATGAGATCCCTCAAACAAGAGAGGGGGAAATGAAGAACGCTTCGGTGAGGATGTAGATCGGTGTCTTCTCCTTCGAATCTCCAAAGATCAAGAGCTTTGGTTGGGGGAGGAAGGAGATCTTGCAAATCTTGTGTTCTTGAGGTGGCTCTAATGGTGGTGAAGCTTGGCAGATTTTTCTTGCAATGATTGAGCAACTTGTCCCTTTGAAGGAGAAAGCTATTTATATGGGAGGAGCTTTCAGATCTGACCGTTGGGGACGAAAACCACTAACACCGGAAGTTCCGGCCAGGATGGCCGGAAGTTCCGGCTTCCACCGGAAGTACCGGCCACTCGGGCCGGAACTTCCGCCCCTGTAAAAATACCTGCAAAGCACATGAAGGGGCGGAACTTGGGCGGAACTTCCGGTGGCCGGAAGTTCCGGCCAAGTTCCGGCCAAGTTCCGGAAATTGGCAAAAACCTTACAGAGACATACTGAGCCACAAACTCGCAATTCCGGAACTTGCCCGGAAGTTGGGCGGAAGTTCCGCTGGCCGGAACTTCCGGCCAACTCCACCGGAACTTCCGCCCCTGAAGAGAAAACTGAGTCCAGACTGCGCTGAGAAGCTACTGCTGAAAAATGACAGGCCGGAACTTCCGCCAGACTTGGCCGAACTTCCGCCGGATCCGAAAACTCCGAGAACCTTCGTAACAACAGAAACCAATACACCGATCCATCAATTTTTGATGGCTTGTACCTGTCTACATAAACACACATAAAAATATACATAGTGTTGACGTCAAACACACAAAACCCAAAAGGGCGGGAAATGTTCTTTCAGAGGCGACCAGAGGAAGGTGTGATTAAAGTTAATGTCGACGCTGGTTTTGATCTTAACACTGGTGAAGGCTCGTCTGGCCTGATTGTTCGTGACCATGACGGGGCTATGTTAAGGGGTCAAGCCATTTGGTATAGTCATGGGGCTAATAGCCTGACTATGGAAGCTCTAGCGGTAAGAGACGGGGTCAAGTTGGCAAATGATCTCGGTATACCTCGTATCGAGGTTGAAACTGATGCTAGTGTAGTGGTGAAACTATGGAACGAGCGCCGACAAGGAAGGTCGGAAATCTGGTCGATTTTACAAGAAATTGAAGAGCTGAGCAGTAACATGGAGTCCTTCCAGTTAGGCTACATTGGGCGTGAAGCGAATGAAGGAGCACATCTTTGTGCTAAGCAGTCTTCGGCTAGTCGGCGTAGGTGTCTTTGGATTAATTATATCCCTACTTTTCTAGTTCAATGTCTGCAAAATGATTGTAAGCCTGATGAGTGATGAATGAAAGTTGTTCATTCGCAAAAAAAAAAAAAAAAAAAAAAAAAAAAAAACTAGGCTAATATAGGAGTGTCGCTAATTCAAGTGTGCTTTGAGAAAATTAGATTTCTAGGGAATGATAGGAGCTCTGCCTTTGCATTATATTTCCTCCTTTGTCGGTGCGACCTAAATTTTGCCCGAAAGTTTATTGACTAGGGTATCCCTACCCTAATTAATCTTTGTTGTTTTCATTATACTCCCTCGGTCCTAGTTCATAAGGCTTACGCGTATTTCTAGGTTGTCAATTAGGCTAACATAATATCAATTGTGCAATACAAAAATTATATGATTAGAAAGTAGAACATCTAAGGTTTCTAATGATATATATTTTGTAATATATATCTTTTAATATCGTGATCAAATTTACGATCTAAAAATACGTGTAAGCCCTATGAACTAGGACGGAGGTAGTACTTCGTTTACATTCAAAGTTGTACCCTCTGCGCTCGTTTATTTGAGTTGAATAGAGCATGTATGCATGCTAGTGAGGATTGCATGGAATTTTACTTGTTCGGAAATTCCGAATTGCTGGATAAATTTAATTTACACATGGCATGTACTTCCTATGTTTCATATTAATTGTCGCAGATTCGAATGTAACTATTTATAAAATATGTCTATATGCATTCAAATCAACAATAACTAATATGTAGCTGAGGGACCGTTACATTGTTGCTAAATACTAAAGGATGTCTATGGGAGAAGATAATAAGCATACCCGATGCCTCTTCCTGTTAATTGTAATAAGCGCCGATAAACGTTGGGGCTCGCCGTGGAAAGTCGACTTGCTAAGCAGCTTAATTAGTTGCTAGCACGGGTAAGCAGCTTAATTAATTGAAGCTAAGCTAGCTAGCACGGTATATTTATTGCCGGAACTGGTTCAGGCTAAGTCGGGCTATTACTCCGTAACTGAGTAAGATTAAGATTTCTATTCCAGTGGGATTCATAGCAAACGGGTGCGCCTTTCAGCCCAATTCCCAGGCTATGCACGTCTCCATTTTGTAGATGTCTACGTTTCTTATTGAAGTTCTATGTACACCGTGGCCAACATATTGCCACCACCAACTTCAATTTAGTCGTATACTCATGTATCTACTATCTACACTCATTTTAGATCGGAGGGAGTAGATATAGGCATAAGAAGGAAAAAACAGTACAAAAGATCACCCAGGTGAGAAACCAAAAGAATCCGATGAGAAAAGATTTTTCAGCTAAACAGGAGACAAAACAATATAATACAGCCTCAGAATCCTACACTTGGGAGAAGCATTTCCTGGGGGGCGTTGTAATTTGTAAAAACTGTAACACCCTGATCAACGGAAGATCTGATAAACGACAGTACATCTGATAAAATAAGTATTGGAACTTCACCAGTGAGTTAGAACACCAGGTAAGAGGGTCTGCGCACAAAACTAAAATCCTTTTACAGTGCCAACCTTGTGAACTTAACCTTCTACAAAATCCGGCTCTTCTTCATCAGAATCATCATTCTGTATAGCTTGCTCTGCATATTCATCAAGAGATGCAACAGGGAAAAGGTCACCTTCTCTATCTCGGTCTGCAACCTTTGGGACCGATGGCCCGCTCTCCTCGTCCTTGCTTTTGTTCATCTGCAAGCAAATATTAACCAAATGAATACTTGTGGAATTACCAACCCGGAAGGGAAAATGTTGTAACGATTTAACTCGGTAATAAAATTAAAATGAGATATTGAATCAGAGTACCAGTTGTTCAACAGGACCGTTTAGAATCTTATTCGACTTGCACATTCTTAAGCATTGCTATTCCAAAGAAGAATGGCACAACACATGTATGGTGGATTTTGATTCATGCCAACCATTCTATGGCATATTCCGTCAATGTCTTTTTTATTAAAATTGAGGACAGTACACTACTTTTCAATGTAACTACAACACTGTATCTCGTAATGCTACATATGACAAATAACCTAAGCATGGGTATAGTCAAAGTTCTTTTTTCGAGAATTTATAATCAAAGTTCCTACAATGATATTAGATCATTATACCCTTTGGTTACTTAAAGGAAGGAAATGGTTGGTTTCATAGACACCGTAAGATACATGTTTGAAGTGGTTCGCTTAAGGTAAAAAATGATTTGATCTAGGACCTAATAGGATTGTTGCGAAAAGTTAAATCAGTAACAGTTCTCACAGGAGAGACCAAATGGTGCACTTATTTTTCATTTCCAACAGCAGATGCAAATTCAGCAGAATTGTGCAAATCCAGGAGAACGGGACAAGTGAAAATTTTGGAAACTTAATAGCACATGTTTCTGCACCCCATAGAGGATTGTGTGAGGTTTAAACTACAAAATCTACCTACAACAGGATTAAAACAGCCGCGATTGTTGGCTATTAGCATGTTATAATTTTTTACTTTCTTGTTGCAGACAAGCTTATGCCTCAAGGATTGTATTCTAACAGATAATTACCGGACAAATTGTTTGAAGACCCTGCTAGAATTTTGAGTTCCGACCAGTTGTTTATATTTCCATGTTTGGTAATAATGAATTACAAAGTACAAATTCTTGATACGTGTTTAAAACTTAAGGGCCTAACAGGGATGCAAAATCTGAAACACAGCAACTAGAAAAACTTACAATTACGTTGTCATGATTTGTTGAACCCAACAGAAACAAAAAGCAAACAGAAACAAATGAATTGGTACAATGGGCCTTTAGATTGCTATATAGACGGGACCTGTGCAGGAGTTTGAAGAGAGAATGTCTAGGAAACGAAATTTGTTTTCAGTGAGGCCAAGCACATGTCAGAAATTCCTACAATCTAAAATAGCTCAACTATTTCCATCTTCATGGTAAAGTTTTAAATACTCAACTGATTAAACATGGAAATATTTATGCGAAGAGTTTGACACTTTGGTCTAGTCCAATAGTGGTAACTCACATGCTTTATTTCAAGTTTTCATACTAATGACACTAGCATCTTGGAAACCAACAAATCATGTACATAACATCCACAACAAGATGACATCCTGTGTATTTTTCATTTAGTTGAAACCATCACTGCTAACACAAGGCACCTATTCCAAATCTAAGAATGCCAATAATTTCACTTGACCAAAGCTCCAATGCATCCCAAATGATATAAAAAGGGCAAATCAAAGGCACATGAGGGATTCTTGTGATTATGCTCATATGATGAGTGAATACGGTAACTGTGAACTGTTCTGATTACTGTGCAATAGGGTTTGTGCTACACTTAAGTGCACGGAATCTCAACAAGTACACAATTATGCATATAAGCCTGCCTTGAAAGCCAACTTCACACATGACTACCTAAATAATGATACAATGTCACACTACAAAATAGGAGATGTGATTTAGTAAAAAAATATTTAGAGTTAGTGTAACAGGCACAATGAATAGATGAAATTCTTCTTTCCAACCGAAGAGACTAGTTATGTTAAAACACGATTGACGTTAAAGATCAGAGAATCTGAGATAGGACTCTCCTAGACTTGCTAGGAAATAGAGAAACTAGAATTGGTTTTCTGCTGCGCTAGGCTCAAACTTGAGGGACGGAGCCTTTTACTTTTGGTCCCAGAGGTGGATTAAGAACTGTTTTCTCCCCTCCTCAAGTTTTCCAATAGTCTAAATTTCAGGAAGAGTAGAGGGAATTACAATGGACTTGTTCCTTTCTCTATTTAGACATATGGGTCCCTTAGGTCATTTTAGACCTATCACCAAGGAGAAGCATACACAGCAGCGCAAGGTCCGGGCACAAAAATTAATTATTCAGCAAGGAAAAATGTATAGCAGGTGCTCACAAGGCGAAGTAGCGTGCGCCGTTCCCTCTCCCTAGCAAATCTCATGGCCTACAAAATAATTCACTGGTCAGCACAAAATAAACGATTTCTCAAGGTTCACAACAATCCCTTCTAATACAGAACAATCAAACCTCCTCTAGCTCTTTGCGCTCATTGTCCACTTCCTCAGCATCCCTATAGGACAACACAGAATCATTACATAAGTAAAATACAAAAACACACGTTTCGAATTCCAGATATGATGTAGCTACGCCGGTACTAGTATACCAACAAAATGAAATAGCAGGGATCACCTTCCGATAAGCTGCTTAACAGAAGTGCAGCACTTGGCACATATCCCAAGCTCCTTGGAGCAACCTGCAGAGAGCCAAGACAGCACGGATCAGCGACAATCAAATGGTGCAACAGCAACGGAAGACACCACGGAGCAGCCGAAATTCACCTGTGCATACGTTGTGGTACGCCTGCCGGACGTTCCGTTTACTGCACTTCTGGCTGCAAAAATTAAAGGAAACCATGAACATCCCCTCTTCCATCTTTCCTAGACACGCGCTAAACAGAAAGGGGCAAGAAAGGTACCATTTTGCGGGCTCAGTAATTGCCTTGTACTTGCCGTATCTGCAAAGAAGAGACGAACAGAGGAACATTATTAGTTGGTAAAACCAAAGAACCGATGAACCAATAAGTTGAGGGGGAGAGCTCCATACTTGCGCTTCCAGTCGATTTGGTCCCGGCAGCGCTGGCAGACGCCGGTGATCTCCGACAGAGGACGGAACCTGCCTCCGGGCTCCTGCGATAGCAGAGCGGCGATGGTTCCGACGGGTTAGGCCTGACGGGAACCGCAGAAAAGACCAGCGAAAGGAGATGAGTCACACGGGCTTACGGTCTCGTTGATCTTCCGGCCGAGGTTGGGCTTCCACGCGTAGCTGTTCTGGTGCTTCGGAGGACCCTGCCGCTTCGACATCTCTCTCCTTCGCCTCTCTCTGCTTCGCGCCGCCGCCGCCGGGAGCTCTCTCTTCGGTGACCTCGAAACCTTGCTGCGGCGGCTGCACGGCGTGTCTAGGGATGGGTATAATCGTGTTGGATGCGGCAACTGCGTCTAATGGGCCCGTCAGCCCAATCCAAAGAGCGAGGTACGATTCGCAGTTGGACTCTGAAAGACACGTAGGCCCAGTAAGCCCAGTACGAACTTCATGGATGGCCCGCATAGAACAAAGCGTCGCGGGCCGGTTTTCGGACAGTGTCGATCTGCCCATCGTTCCCCACTCCCGAGTCGGCAGCTGGAATCGATCGATCAACAAAAAAACCCCACCGGACCGCGCCACGACCACCGGCGGCGGCGGCGGCTACCGCCCGAGGTGTGAGAATCGGCCGCGGAGGCGGCCAACGAGAGCCCTTGCGAGCTCCTAGGCAGGCAGAAATGGCGATGGGGAGGAGGCTGACGCAATTCCAGACCCTCCTCGCGCAGCAAGCCCTCCGCAGCGCTACCCCAAAGCCCAGAGCCCCACCCATCCCGCACAGCCGCTTCCTCCACTGCCCCTCCCCGCCGGCAGCCGCATCCCGCTCCCCGCTGTCCCACTTCCTGTGGCGCAGCTCAGGCAGCGCCGGGACGGTCCTGCCAGCGAGCGCAGCGGCCGTACGGACCGCTGCCAAGCGGTGGCTTGCCGCCGGGTCGCTCGATCTCTTCTCGCTGCAGCGGAGGAGGTCCCCGGGCTTGCTCTCTTCGTCCTCCGCATTCCTCCGCCGCGCACCTTGGTGAGATTTTTGCTGGCTGGTACGACTTTATTACAGGGTGGATTTTTTTTTTGGGTAGTTTTCTCATTTTCGTGTTCGTGTCTCCGGAAGGGCGCGCTGGCTACCATCACCGGACCAGGTGGTGCTCACGCTTATCGGGGCAAATGTGGCCGTATACATGCTCTGGCAGGTGGCCGATCCGAGTTTCATGGAGAGGCATTTCACGGTCAGTGATCAATCAAATGGCACCGTCTTCAATATCTCGCAAGTGGTTGATGAAGTTTGATATGATGATTTCTGTGGTGAGCAGGTTTCTCTGGAAAATTTCAAGAGCGGGCGGTTGCACACGGTGCTCACGAGCGCCTTCAGCCACACAGACACGGGTCACCTCTTCAGCAATATGCTTGGTCTCTACTTCTTCGGCTCAAGCGTAAGAACCTCAGTCATCTGCCTGTTTTTTGCTTTGTTGAGAAAAGGCTTTGTATGTTTTAGGAGTGATAATGGAAATAGAATCCTAGTTTCCCCTGTGTACCACCCTGTGGTAAACCATGTTCGCTCACACTTTCGTGAAAATCCCCATAATGGCGTGAACACAATATTATCTTCCCCAAACCAAACATATGATATTAGCTTATCTATGTCACTGATCTGATAAATCATGGTCTTATTGAACTTAAAATGACACGGCCCTGAGAGTTTTCTCAGTAATGTATGTTTAATAAAATGCTTGTCTGAACGGCACCCTTTCGTTGGATAGAATACTAGTCTCAACCCTTGTGCCTGCACGGGCTAGGGAAATTGAAAATAATTCACAAAGAAGTTCTGGGTCAACTTTATTGTACACGAGAGTCCGTAAGAATTAGAAATGAAATCACTTACAAGTATTTATAAAAGAGTGTTATTGAAAATTTCAGTAGCCTTCCTTTGTTTATAACCATTGTCTAGAGTAGTCATATTTATTTGTTCACTTTCTGATTAGACTTTTTTTTTCAAGTCTGTAGAGCTATTTGCGTGGTTTTCCAGTTGTATAGTTATAAGCATTGTTGCACTCACATCGTGGTGCCTGATCGAGATAGTAAGGTTGTGGAGATTCAATGATTCATATTCTGCAACATCTTGTATATTCATATCCCAATGACCAGTGATGAATTGGACATGTATGTGGTCTATCTGGCATAAGATTTCACGGATTAGTGTAACCGAAATCTGCACGCAAATAAATATTTGATCAAGTGACATGGGATATGATTTTCTTTCTTTTTGGTGGACACATAGGCACGTACATATTGGAATATGCTCAATCAATGGGGTAACTATTGTTGTTATATAACATATATGGAAGTATTGTATATGACTTAGAAATAATCTACAAATGCATTGCTGACTTTGCTTTGGTTATACCTACACAGAAGAAAGGAATGATATATTTATATTTTACCAACTTATATGGAAGTATTGTATAACTCTTAGAAATAAAATCTAGAAATGCATGGGTGACTTTGCATTGGTTATACCCACATAGCAGAAGGAATTATATTACCAATAAGTTCACTATTGGAAATACAGGTAAAATGTGAACAATAAATCTATGAAACACTACTATGAAAACATTGCACTGGTTATCCCTAAGGTAGAAATGAAGGCAATTTGCATATATAAAGGCTTCTCGTGTCTGATTTAAAACTATATAATTTTACAGCCCATCATAAGAATCATTTCACTAAGAATGTACAGTTTGTGGTACTATTGTTTGGAATTGAGTTGTACATATGTGTTATCTTTAAGTGATAGACTTGATTAGAACATATGCAATTGTCTTCCATCGATAATACATGCGTAGTTTCTCTTCTTATTAGTGTGTGCCTTTTAATTGGTGGGTGCCCAGATATTTACCAAACTAATTGGAATCCACACGCAATGCAATGTTCTATCAGTTACACTCACCAAGTAATATAGGATAAATAGAATGGCTTATTGCTTTTGCCTTTTTCAAATAATGTAGGATCTTCTATATAAAATCTCTAATCTCTGCGTAACCTAGCAACATAGCATGCACATGCACTTTTTTGTCCACAGCAGATAGGCATCTCGAATAATGTAAGTTTAAGTATATCTGTAATAGTTTGCTTCAGCATATGACTCTGAATAGGTAAGTTCGTAACTTTAGTTCAAAATTTATGATTTTGAAAGTTTTAAAAAGTTGATTTCACCTTTACTTCTTAGGAAATGTGTACCAAAAGATGTTTTCTGTGGCTTATAATTTCTACAGTTGTATGTATTGTATGCTTCAAACTATAATGCTCCTATATATATACTGTGATAACAAAATATTTTTAAGATAAATTTTATACTAAACCAAAAAATCAATTCTTAACTATATATATACAACTCTCCATATACACGAGCATATCCTGGTCTGGAAAACACTCCCTGATCGTCCTGTGTGGTCCGTGGGCACCGACGAACTGCAATGTGCAGCTGCCACAGTTGCCCACTCCTACGGAAGCCAGATCCGTACCAATCAATCAGTCCACAACACGTTGCCACTGTGGCTATAGCCTACGGATTGATTGCTAAGGCAGAACAGCAGATAGGTAGTATCCTGGTTTAAAAGTACGGAAATATCATATCATCATGTCACATTTTCTTCGGTTCAACTTCCCTTGCACGATACATATTCCTTCATGGTACATGTATGGTTTGGTTGGACGGCTGTCCAACTAGACTGGAAGGATGTAAAGTCTGTGATTTGATAACGATAAGAAAGATAGTGATCGGATGTTTTGTCTTTTGTAGGATGAGTGGAGCCTAGAAACGGGCCTCCAATTAGTATAAGATATCCTCTATATCTCAAGTTAGTGTGCAGAATCACCCACTTATTTTTGAGGCGTTGGATTCTCATGATCGTGTAGAATTGAGTGATAACATTATGTTTGACAGTTGTGAATTTGATCTAGTATATTTTGTTTCCTCTCTTTTCTCTAGTTATCTATCATTTTTCAAGTTACATATTATTGAAATTAGCTACCATGATGAAATTGGTACACGCTATTCCTAGGAAGCAATGATCAAGCATCGCAGTTGAGTCCGAGTGGTTGCATTGCATTCTAAAAAAATATAAGAAGAATAGATCTCGTTGAATTTTACCATACCATTATCATTTTCTCCTATGAAAAGCATTTATTTTAGCCTTTATATCAAATAATAATTGTTTTTGGAAGTGAACTAAGTGTATATATAACACATGTGTATAACTGGTGCTGGAATACCAGAATTGGGAGTGTATCATTTGACTCTTGGGCTCTTGGCACTTCAACCGGGTCTAACTCTGTGGGACTTCACACTAGATAGCAAGCTTTTATGTGATGTCTCATGAAAAGTGAGGATCAAGATGCAGGTGGTCCGGTTTGACCCATTCACCTGTTGGACAATCCTGTTATAAAAATGAGTTGATTCAAACGGACAAGTGTCATAGTGTCATGACTATACAATACATTTGAGGCACCCCTGTACGGAGGTGAAAATCTACACTAGACAATACAACAAGGATCAGCCAAAATTAATGTAGGATCCAATAGGCTAACTGAAAGGAAGGTATGCTGCCTATGAATAGGCTGTTCAAAAACTTTTACGAAATGAGGTTGAACAAATGAGGAATAAAACAAGCATTTAATTGTGAAACACGGATACCACGATGGCTCACCATATTCTCCTCGAGCCTTCCCACCAAAGGGAAATCCTCGATCTACTATGGGACCCTTGAGGGTGGTTACCAAACCCTTACAAGCTTGGAGCGAGCTCCGCAACTTAATTGGAGGCTCCCAAGTAATCGCCACGAACGTCACAAGCTTGTGGCAAACTCCACAACAATTGGAGGCTCCCGAGTAATCACCACCAAGGTCACAAAGCCACTAAGCCACAAAGCCGTGTAGGGTTCTAAGAACCCAAGAGGAACAAACTCCAGGCGCAAGCACCCGAGAGTAATAGTTGACGAACTTTCACCGAATCTCCGTAGAGAACTCAAACCGATGCACCAAATGCAATGGCAAGAACACAAGTGCTCAAGTCCTTCACTCCAAAATTCTACCAAAGCTACGCACGCTTAATAGGAAATAAGAAAGGAAGAACAAAGGAGGAAATCCAGAAAAGACTCCAAGATCTAGATTCAATATGTTCCCCTCACTAAGAGAAGATATTGATGGGTGGAAATGTGGATCCAGATCTCCTCTGTCTTTTCCCTTAAAAAGATGCAAGAATCATAGGAGAAATCAAGAGATAGGGCAACCTCTTCAAGGTCAACAATGAAGGAGAGAGAGTGGTGCAAGAGCAACCAGCAAATGGAGAAGAAGGGAAACTTTTATAGCCCCCTAACTAATATAACCCTGGAGATTCCTAGCCTATGTGGGGTGGAGATTTCGCCTCCCTCTGGGGCAGAAATCTTGGCCATCGCTTGATCTTCTTCACCTTTCAACCTTGACGCAAATAAATGGTTCAAGAATTGCCTATGGACAAATCCTACAAATATAACTCAAAACAACAATTAGTCCGTAGAGGTTGTCATTAATTACCAAAATTACACGTGGCCAATGGGCGCTCCATGCACTTTCACTAATACCTTCCATTCCCATCGGCTGACCCGTTAGTCCGAGACTTCTCTAACTAGCGCAGACACCACAAGCATCAGGGACTAGTACCACCGCCACCAGGGGTTTGCGTGTCACTATTATCAGCTGCACCGAAACGAGCAGCTCCAGAAATGACAAAATTTTGTGCAGATGCCACACATGAACTGCTATACGTCTGCTCCCACCCTTCCACCCACACGTTAACTTAACAACATGCTAGTAATGCTACGGTTGGTATTTTGTATGTCTAGAGAATTCAATCCGAGAGTTGTGTATCGATCAGGGCTCAATGCAGAAATGTTGTGGGATGCTGCTTTTGTAGGTAACACGTTAGACCTAAATCAAGAACTGATTCAATATGAGATAGTGTCTTACATTATCGGTACATCTATGTCTTATAGGTTTGTCCATTGCAATGAAAAGATAACATAGTACTTAACTATTTCCTTCGAAGAGTATTGCATGTTCTTCAGTGAGCTTTGTTTTTCTTTGAATCAATAGCAGGGAATACTTACCTGTGTTTTTGTTGTGACCATTTATTATCTTCCATTGCATATACTGATTGCTTCCATTTTTTGCATCAGATTTCCAGCATGTTTGGTCCTTCTTTTCTGTTGAATTTGTACGTAGCTGGAGCACTTGTTGGATCCACATTCTTCTTGATAGAAAAGGCTTTTAGAGCTCCGCGGAAACAGGTAAACATACTGTGGCCATGTTTATGTAGGATGGGACAGTTCAAGAACCATTCGTCGACTCAGATTTGTGTTTGAAGTTTCATGATATTATTTCTAATTTAGCAAGCAATGCTACTTTTGCAGGTTTATGTAGGGTGGGACAGATCAAGACAGTTTGGGCTTGTATGTGATTTCGTGTTCTAATAGTTCACTTCTTATTGTATTGATAATGAAACAAGCAATATTATCTCTATATAACCAGTAAATGTTGCCAACGAACGATCTATTCATCATCTTACACCTACAAATAATTAATTAGAAGGTAAATGGGTCAATCAGAGGTGATATGGTGATTTATGGTAACATAATATAAAACCACCAATAGGCCTCTAGATGATATTTTACTAAGTTATTCCTAGTCAGTTACTGTTAGAAGCCTTCTCCAAAAAAAAAAAAAAAAAGTTACTGTTAGAAGCCACCAATAGGCTTCAGTGAGCTTAGTAAACTAATATGACCCTTTTTATTCAATGCCACCCAGGGTGCGAGTGGTGCAGTTAATGCCGTTATGCTTCTTCAGATTTTTCTCAATCCAAAGGGACTAATCTATCTTTACTTTGTCCTTCCTGTTCCAGCTGCCTTAGTGGTGAGAACCTTCTCACTTTGTTCATAAATTTCAGTGAAGGATGTGGGTGATAGGAAATGAGAACATAACTAAATTCATTTCAGGGGGCTGCTTGGATTGGCCTTGATTTATTGAGTGTCAACAAGGTATACATAACTTTAATTAACTTTCTGTTTGTTACTCTTTGCGTAATAAGTTAATTTTATCTGTGCCACTCTGTTGCTTATGCTCATCGGCCATGAGTTTTTGACAGGATTGTGTGGGCACTCCTTTCGTTTATCTGTTAGTTGGAAGTTTAGGAACTGACTTTCTGTGTGCTTGTGTTTTCCTAGCCGCACAATTTCTGGTCTTAAATGAAACTGGTATTGAATCGTCTAGGGTGATTGGAATAGTACTAAATGCCCAGATGAATAATTTGTATCTTTTTGGCCGATAAAATTCATTTTATTCTGTATTGAAACACATGTACTTCAAGGTAATGTCTGGTCTGCCATTGGGATATATTCAGTCTGGCAGTCAAGCAATGTCACCTATATATTCCCATAAATATCTCACACTATCGGAAATCTCCTTGTTTCTCCAAATATCTTTGTTGATCTTCTATTCAAAATATTATTTGTGAAAACCACAAATTGCCTGCTGTGCCTACCTGGTCTTAGGGTTAACTGATGCTTGTTCAAATTTTCAGGGGCAGGGTTCAGCTTCTGCTCATTTAGGAGGTGCCGTAGTGGCTGCCCTCGCGTGGGCTCGAATTAGGAAGGGCTGGTTCTGATCATGCAGCTAGTTCATATGGAGCAAATCCAACCACCCTCCCCCAAGCTGGCGGCCTCTCCGGCTGAGATTGGTTGACAAATTTCGTATGGGTAGAGAGATAACTCTGCTGCTTATCTTCCAAGTTTCTGATCTGGAAGTCATCAAACAAATTTCTAGATAGCATCATGGGAGATATTGCCAACTGGTTGGCTGAATTTACATACCTATTCTTGATGGGATCATCCTTAAACATGCCACAACTAGAATTGCAATGTTAGTGCTACCGCCTCACTAGGCCAAATTTGAGTGCAGATGTGACTGGGCAACCTTTGCCATCCGAAAGTAGGAAAAGTCAGGACATCAACGGAATAAAGTTGTAATGGTTAAAATCCATGGATACCCATGATCATCCTTGGTTACTGTCGTTGACACTTATCATCCAATACTACGATCCAAGTTGGTAACATGATTTGTGTTTTGCAAATACATCATTGCGCTGTGGGTGTGAGCCCAGATACTGCTGTTGCACACTGTATTATGGGGATGTTCTTTAAACCTTAGGACGCTGTACGCGCCTTGGCTGAGAGGCGAAACCATGTGTCCATTCTGGAAAACGACTCATTTAGACTGTTGCTCTATTTCCACCATGAACATGCTTCTGCGATAAACTTGAACTGATCACAAGCATCGTCCCATTTCTCTCCAGATTGAGCCGTGCAGGGTAGATCGGTCCCTCGACATGTTAGGTGTTCAACTCTCAAGCTGAACCTAAGGGCAGCCCAGCGGTCCGGCTAGATGCAAATTGACTGGGCTGCTCACGGGGAGGCTAACGTGGCTCAAATTTGCGCTGATGCGTCTGCGCTGCGTCCGCGCCTTGTCGCTACGGCCCCGCCTAGCAGTGGGTGTTAGGCTGCAACGCTTCGGCGCCTCCGGTGCCTGCGCGTGCCGCAACCTTCTGCGGCCGCCATCAATGACATGCTTCGTCTTCAGAGGCCGCGCCAGGTCCGGCGGCCGATAATTGGTCTTATGTGCCACCATCAATGACACACGGCTTCAAGTCCCGTTGAAAGAACATTTCCCGCCCTTTTGGGTTTTGTGTGTTTGATGTCAACACTAGGTATATATTTATGTATGTTGATCTAGACAGGTACAAGATTTTATTATATATACATGGCTGGTGGTATGATATGTCTGTTCTGAAGATTCTGCAGTTTTTTCACTTCCGGCAGAAGTTCCGGCCCCAGCTGGCGGAACTTCCGCCCAGATGCTCCAAGCAGAGGCTTCTCTGAGCCGTTCACATTGAAGCTTTTGAAAGCTGGCCGGAAGTTCCGGAAACATCGCAATTGTGGCTCAGTATGTCCAGTATGGTTTTTCTGAATTTCCGGAACTTGGCCGGAACTTCCGGCGACCGGAAGTTCCGCCCTAGTTCCGCCCAAACTCAATCTGCCTGCTCGTCTGATGCAAAAGAATCCTGCCGAAACTTCCGGTCCTCATGGCCGGAACTTCCGGTGCCAGCCGGAACTTCCGGCCCTCCTGGCCGGAACTTCCGGTGTTACTGAAAAACGTCCTCAATGGTCAGATCTGAGAGCTCCACTCATATAAATAGCTCTCTTCTCCAATGGGACAAGTTGCTCAATCATTGCACAAAAATCTACCAAGCTTCACCACCATTAGAGCCACCTCAAGAACACAAGATTTGCAAGATCTCCTCCCTCACCCAACCAAAGCTCTTGATCTTTGGAGATTCGAAGGAGAAGACACCGATCTACATCCTCACCGAAGCGATTTACATTTCCCCTCATATGCTTGAGGGCCCTCTTGCTAGTGTTCCTCTTTGGATCCCTAGTTGTTTGTTGTTGATGTATTGTTGTTGATTGTTGTGTTGTTACAAATTTGGGAGCCTCCAATTTGGTTGTGGATGTGTGCCCCAAGAACTTTGTAAAGGCCCGGTTTCCGCCTCGAGGAAATCCCTTAGTGGAAGTGGGCTAGGCCTTCGTGGCGTTGCTCACAGGAGACCTGAGTGAAGTCTTCGTGACTGTTGGTCTGGCTTTCGTAGCGACCACACTCCTCCAAACGTAGACGTACCTTCTTGCAAAGGAAGGGAACTACGGGAATCAACTCCGTGTCTCCGTGTGCTCCACTCTCGGTTACCTCTATCCTTTATCTCCTCTATATTGCTTTGCTATATCTTGCTTTGTCGTTGACCTTGTCATATAGGTAAATTCACATAGTTGCATATCTACAGAATTTACCTTTGTGTCAAGCCTAAATTGAAAAAGAACTAAAAATTGGTTAGCACCTATTCACCCCCCCTCTAGGTGCGGCATACGATCCTTTCAATTGGTATCAGAGCCTCGGCTCTTATTTCGGGCTTAACCGCCTAAGAGTATGCCGGACGAAGAGCCTGCGGAAGGGGCCGCTAAGATGATCTCCATGGATGATCTCAATTCGTTGAGGTCCTCCATGGAAGCTCAAATGGAAAGCATGAGAAAAATGATTTCCGAGCTTTTGACTCCGGTCCCTCCCATGGCTCCCGCCATAGAGGAAAAGGACAAGGGTGCGTTAGAAGGGGGAGATGCTTCGACATCACCCCTCTCTATCAATCCCTTGGATGGTGATAACTTAAACACTATCAACCCCCCGTTACTTCTCCTACGGGAACTAGTGGAGGTGTTAGCTACAATCGAGTGGCTCCGCCTTTCTATCTCCCGATATCCCGGTTCCCCATCCTCATATAAACATTAGGGGCGACCCACCTAAGTTTAATGTTAAAGATTTCGATACTTGGAAATTTGAGTTCCGTTCTCATGTTCGCAGTGCCTCCAATGAACTTTGGAGAATCATCATGGAAGGCTTCAAGCCCTACAACCCCTACAAGTTAACTTGAAGAGAAACGGTTGATAGTCAACTCAATGACACCGCCTTGCACATGATTCAAACTAGTGTGGGGACAAAGGAATTGTCTCGTGTTCGGAATTTCACCACCGCCAAGGAAGCTTGGGATGGTTTGGCCGCTAGTTGCATTGGAAGTGATAGCATGAGAAGGAACAAGTACAATTCTCTTCGGAATCAAGCCGAAGGATTCATGAGGCTACCGGATGAAGATCATGAAGCCATGTATGGAAGACTTCTCACCGTTGCCGATGCTTTCCGCTATGTGGGTGCCACTCACATCAATGACTCTTGGATTAAGGATAAGTACATCGATTGCGTGATGCCGTTTGAACCCATTGATGTCAAGACTCTTGTTGGGAGAGAATTATTTGCCTCTCTCACCTCTCAACAAGCGGTGCACGAGATGCAAGCCCTCAAGGTGCTCGAGCAAAACTCACATGATTCTCGCAATCGTGCCATTGGTATGTCAAAAGGGAACAATCTTGCCTTGACGGTCAATTCCGTAGAAGAAGTGATCCCTCAAGAACAATATAGGGCATCTTGGAGTATGTCCTATCCGGAAGACTTGGAACTCCACTACAATGATCACATGGCCTTCCATGCAAAATCCTTTTGGGTTGATCCTTCCAAGGCCAAGGAAGACAACATCAAGAGAAACAACAAAAGTGGGTTCACTAGCTTTGGTCCAAGAACAAGATCATGCTACAACTGTGATGACAAGCGCCATTTCATCGCCGAATGCCCCTATGAGAATAGGGAGACTCATGGTGGAAGGCTCATTCCCAAGGACAAGAGCAAAGACTCAAAGGGCAAATATTCAAAGGCCCCCAACAAGAAATTCTACAACAAGAGCAAGAAGGGCAAGAGGCCCTCAAGGATTGTGCTAGTGACTAGGGAAGAATATTCTTCCGATGAAGTTGAAAGTTCTAGTAATGATGAAGAAGAAGAAAGTTCAAAGGAAGTGGCCGCCATTGTCACTACCAACATTCCCTCTTCATCTCTCTTTGAATCCCCCAATGAGAATTCTCCTATCAAGAATGCACATTGCTTCATGACAAGGTCCACCTTGGACACGTCTATTGTGCTATCAACTCAAGAAGAATATTCCTCCGGAGATGATGATGTTGATGATGAAGAAGATGATGCTTCAAACGGATTGGTTGCTCTTGCCTCCCTCTCCACCAACTCTTCATCACCAAATGAATCCCCCAATGAAGTCATTCATGTGGAGGAAGAAAGTTGCATCATGGCTAAATCCTCCGAGGTATCATCTCCTAACCCCTCTATGCCTAACATATCAAATGATCTAGGGGTTAACCATGCTAGTTTAAAAGTGAAACAAGAAATGCTTGATTTTTATGAGTTCATTCTTAACTTACAAGGTAACACTAAAAAGCATGTTTCAAATATCATGGTTCGTATAGCTCAACTAAATGATACTCTTGAGAAAAAAATGTCAAATAGAGAGAGAAGACTCTCTTGAAATTCATGCTCTTAAAAATGCTCTTGATGAAAGTCAAGAAACTATAGCTTCTCTTGAAGAGAGGCTAGAAACTCTTGAAGAGCCTCAAGATAAAATTAACAAACTCATCAAAGCTAGAGATCTTGCTAGGGCTAAGACTAAAGTGCTTAAAAAGGAAAATGCCCAATTTGGTGTTGATCATGAGAAACTTGTGAAGGATCTAGATGAACTAGACAAAGCTCACAAAGCTTTGAAGAGTGAATTCACTCTCCTATCCAAGTCTAATGAGCAACTTCAAATTAGGCTTGCTTCATATGATGTGCCTAGTTCCTCTACCCCCTCATGTGATCATGCAAATATTATTGAGGAAAATGCTAGGTTGAAGGATGAACTTGCTAAGGCCTCCTCTCCCCCAAGTAAACTTTCTTTGGATGATCTTTTGAGTAAGCAAAGATCAAACAATGGGAAGGAGGGCCTTGGTTATAATGCCAAGGCAAAGAAGGCAAACAAGCAAAAGGCCAAGCCCGCACAAGAGAAGAAGAAAGATATCACTAATGGTGAAGCTCCTAAGGGCAAAACCATTAATTATGATGATGCGGGAAATGCTAACCCTCACTATGTTCTATTTAAAGATTATTATGGTGATGTTTATGCTAAATATGTTGGCCCATATGATGGTTATGTTGCTTGGTCTATTTGGGTCCCAAAGACCCTTGTTGCTAACAAAACAAGACCCATTGAGAAATGGGCACCTAAATCCAAGAATTGATCTCATGTAGGACTATGCCGCTGGATGTTCAAAATGGGTACTTGATAGTGGATGTACAAGTCATATGACTGATGCGTGTAATTGACACGTCCGTTGGGAACCCCAAGAGGAATGTGTGATGCGCACATCGGCAAGTTTCCCTCAGTAAGAAACCAAGGTTTAATCGAACCAGTAGGAGTCAAGAAGCACGTTGAAGGTTGATGGCGGCGGGATGTAGTGCGGCGCAACACCGGAGATTCCGGCGCCAACGTGGAACCCGCACAACACAACCAAAGTACTTTGCTCCCAACGAAACAGAGTGAGGTTATCAATCTCACCGTCTTGCTGTAACAAAGGGTTAACCGTATTGTGTGGAAGATGATTGTTTGCAAGAAAACGAGTAAAGAACAAGTATTGCAGACAGATTTGTATTTCAAGTATAAAAGAATGGACCGGGGTCCACAGTTCACTAGAGGTGTCTCTCCCATAAGATAAAAGCATGTTGGGTGAACAAATTACAGTCGGGCAATTGACAAATAGAGAGGGCATAACAATGCACATACATGTCATGATAAATATAGTGAGATTTAATTGGGCATTACGACAAAGTACATAGACCGTCATCCAACTGCATCTATGCCTAAAAAGTCCACCTTCAGGTTATCATCCGAACCCCTTCCAGTATTAAGTTGCAAAGCAACAGACAATTGCATTAAGTATGGTGCGTAATGTAATCAACAACTACATCCTTAGACATAGCATCAATGTTTTATCCCTAGTGGCAACAAGCACTCCACAACCTTAGAACTTTCCGTCACCGTCCCGGATATCAATGGAGGCATGAACCCACTATCGAGCATAAATACTCCCTCTTGGAGTTAAGAGCAAAAACTTGGCCGAGCTCTACTAATAACGGAGAGCATGCAAGATCATAAACAACACATAGGTAATAACTTGATAATTAACATAACATGGTATTCTCTATCCATCGGATCCCGACAAACACAACATATAGTATTACGGATAGATGATCTTGATCATGTTAGGCAGCTCACAAGATCCAACAATGAAGCACAATGAGGAGAAGACAACCATCTAGCTATCGCTATGGACCCATAGTCCAGGGGTGAACTACTCACTCATCACTCCGGAGGCGACCATGGTGGTGAAGAGTCCTCCGGGAGATGAATCCCCTCTCCGGCGAGGGTGCCGGAGGAGATCTCCGTAATCCCCCGAGATGGGATTGGCGGTGGCGGCGTCTCTCGGAAGGTTTTCCGTATCGTGGTTCTCGGTACCGGGGTTTTCGCGACGGAGGCTTTAAGTAGGCGGAAGGGCAACGTGGGGGGCCACACGAGGGCCCCACACCATAGGTCGGCGCGGCCGTGGCCCGGGCCGCGCCGCCCTATGGTGGCGGCCCCTCGTGGCCCCACTTCGACTCCTCTTCGGTCTTCCGAAGCTTCGTGGCAAAATAGGACCCCGGGCGTTGATTTCGTCCAATTCCGAGAATATTTCGTTACTAGGATTTCCGAAACCAAAAACAGCAGTAAAACAAGAATCGGCTCTTCGGCATCTTGTTAATAGGTTAGTTCCGTGAAAATGCACGAATATGACATAAAGTGTGCATAAAACATGTAGATATCATCAATAATGTGGCATGGAACATAAGAAATTATCGATACGTCGGAGACGTATCAATGACCGGCGGCAAGAACCTCATCAAGGAGTTGAGGCCCAATATAAATAATATCACCGTCTCCTTTGGCGATAATTCTACATCCGAGGTAATGGGTTTTGGCAAGGTTGTGGTTGCACACAACATTACTCTTGTGGATGTCATGCTTGTCAAAACCCTTGGTTACAATTTGCTTTCCGTTTCCGCCCTTGGCAAGATGGGTTTCGCCGTCTTTATTGATAATGATATTGTGGTCCTCTTGTGGAGCAAGACTCTAAAAGTCGCTTTCGTTGGGTATCGCGAACATAACTTGTATGTGGTGGACTTTTCGGGGACCACCACTTCAAGTGCGATGTGCCTATTCGGAAAGGCGGATGTGGGTTGGTTGTGGCATCGCCGCTTGGCCCATGTCAACATGAGAACTTTGTAAAGTCTTCACAAGGGGAACCATATTGTGAAACTAATGGAAAATGGTTCTTTTGCCAAAGATCGTGTTTGTAGGGCTTGTGTTGAAGGCAAAATGCATGACTCTCCGCACCCAAGCAAGACTATCATCTCTTCCAAGAGGATCTTGGAGCTCCTTCATGTGGATCTCTTTGGTCCCACCTATTATGCAAGTCTTGGTGCGAAGAAATATTGCTTGGTAATTGTTGATGACTATTCAAGATGCACTTGGGTCTACTTTCTCAAGAAGAAAAATGAGACTCAACAAATCTTCATTGACTTTGCTACCGAGGTGCAACGCCAACACAATCTCCTCATTATGGCAATAAGAAGTCACAACGGCTCCGAGTTCAAGAACTACACACTCAATGATTTTCTTAGTGATGAGGGGATAAGACATCAATATTCCGCTGCATACACCCCTCAACAGAATGGTGTTGCGGAGAGGAAGAACCGGACTCTCTTGGATATGGCAAGGTCTATGATGGCGGAATACAAATCCCGCTATAACTTTTGGGCCGAAGCTATCTCCACTGCTTGTCATTCTTCTAACCGGCTCTATCTCCGCAAGGGCTTGAACAAGACTCCATATGAAATACTCACCGGCAACAAGCCTAATATCTCATACTTCAAGGTGTTCGGTTGTAAGTGTTTCTATAAAATCAAAGGAGTTCGTTTATCTAAATTTGCTCCGAAAGCTTTGGAGGGTATATTTGTTGGTTACGGTGCCGAATCTCACACTTATAGAGTCTTTGATGTATCCTTCGGGATTATCATTGAATCTTGTAGTGTGAAGTTCGAAGAAAATGATGGCTCCCAAGTGGGGCAAGTTGATGTTTGTGCAGGTGATGAAATACCTCAAGATGCCATAGTAAGAATGGGTGTGGGATTTTTCCGCCCCGTTGAGGGACACGGTGTGGCGTCTCGGGAAGGACTATGCTCTACCACGGTGGAGCCCTGATATGTCTCAAACGTATCTATAATTTCTTATGTTCCATGCTAGTTTTATGACAATACTCACATGTTTTATATACACTTTACATCATTTTGATGCATTTTCCGGTACTAACCTATTAACAAGATGCCGAAGCGCCAGTTCCTGTTTTCTGCTATTTTTGGTTTCATAAATCCTACACAGGAAATATTCTCGGAATAGGACGAAACAAAGCCCACGTCCC
>NC_061513.1:113909410-113965866 GCF_022539505.1 Lolium rigidum | reverse complement strand
GAAGAATGGTGCTTATGTTGCAAAATTATCATAGCCTGCTGGATCGGCTGTATGGACCCTCGACGGAAGGGAGGTGATCGGTCTGGTGGCCCTGCGGGATAGCTCTCTTGGGCAAGGTTGAGCCCGCCCCGAAATTTCAACGGTGATGATCCATTCTTTATCCTCGCCTTGGGCTGAGACTCGGGGGCAGCTCGCCCTCGAGGTCTAACCAACTCGACGGAATGGGCTCACTCTTCGTGACGGCTCGTTCAAGAGACAGTGATTGTTGTAGAAGGAAACTGCCGGAGCTGAGCGAGCAGAGTTCGGAGAAGATAATTTAAAGGAGACCTGACATTATTTCAGGAGTTTGCCGCTAAGTTCAACATGCCATCTTGAGAGATCTGCGGATTTGCGCGATTAGGGCTTGGCCTTGTTTGGCAAGGAGTTTGGGTCTGAATGGATCTATCTCGAAATCTATCGTGAGAGACCGATGCGATGCCATCGGCTTGTTGGGCATTGTCCAGTTTGGCAATCGGCAGAATCGAACGAAAGACAATCGGCTAAATTATCGTAAAGGGAATCGGCAAAATCGAGTTGGGGAATTTCTTCATTGATAAGCCAGATTTCTTACATAGAAGAGCTGATTGCTCTCAAAAGGAAATACCGAGGGGATACATTGCCCCGTCACTGCTCTGCTAGCCCTATGCTAAGACCCTATCTAGGGGCCGCTGCTGCCCTCGTCGCCGTCGTCGCCGTCGTCGCCACTGCCGGCGCTGCTCCCTGCCGGCTCGTCATCACTGCTCCAGCGGCCGCCGACAGGACCCTCGTCGTCTTCATCCTCTTCGTCAGCGTCGTCACTATCGACATCGCTGAAGTTCCCGGGCCAGAGGTGGCGGCGTTTGGCCGGCGGCTCGTCGGAGGAGCTGTCTTCATCCTCCTCCTCCTCTTCCTCCTTTACCTCCTCGGAGGTGGTGAAGTCCGCCCAGGAGAGGCGGTCGTCTTCGCTCTCCTCCACCACTTCCTCGTCAGCAAGGAAGCGGAGGTCGCTCTCCCCGTCGGTGTGGGATTCGTCATCCTCGGTCCTGACGGAGGAGTCATGGTCCTCTTTGTCCCACTTCGTTGGGGCGAGGATGTCGTACGCCGCTTGCGTACCCCACGAGGGCGTCGACTCTCGGATGGGAGAGGACACGTGGGAAAGATCCGACGAAGAAGAAGAGGAAGAGGAAGAGGACATGGTTGCAGGGGAGGGTTTTTTGGAGTGCTACTGCGGAAGGGGTAAGGAGGAGAACTGTTCGATGCGGCTAAGTAAAAGGAGGTGGGGGTTTTAATTTCTGAGCAGTTCTCGAGGACATGGTGCCAAAACTGTCAAATCGTGCAGAGAAGTTGGGAAGGCAAGTCGTCATGATGAGGCATGCTGCGACAGTTCCGCTCTGCCGTGACACGACCCCTCTGAGGAAAAAGCAGAGTGGTTTTGAAATTATCATTACCAAAACCAGGGGGGCATGTGTTATCACCAGATTTTGGCTAAATCAGGAGGTGGGCCGCGATCAAGATGGGCTTGGAAGATTACATATGGAGGATCTATGAAGCGGCCTTGCACGGAGAATTTGGGCTAGTTAGCCCGTGTATCTTAGTATAACAGATTGTGTATCAATTTAGAAGTTAGAGTTTATCTCGTGCACGGTTTAGTGCACGCCCACATTAGAAAGTCCCCTGGACTATAAATATGTACCTAGGGTTTATGGAATAAACAACAACTCACGTTCAACCCCAAAACAAACCAATCTCGGCGCATCGCCAACTCCTTCGTCTCGAGGGTTTCTATCGAGGTAGCGACATGCTTGCCTAGATCGCATCTTGCGATCTAGGCAGCACAAGCCCCACGTTGTTCATGCGTTGCTCGTATCGAAGCGCTTTTGATGGCGAGCAACGTAGTTATCATTAGATGTGTTAGGGTTAGCATTGTTCCTCGTTTAAGCATGCTTACGTAGTGCAACCCTTGCATATCTAGCCGCCCTCACGCCTATCTTAGGTGTGGGGGCGGCACCCGCTTGATCATTATTTAGTAGATCTGATCCGTTACGATTGCTCCTTGTTCTACAAGGATTAGTTTAATATCCGCAATAGTTAGGCCTTACAAAGGGGGAGGATCCAGTGGCACGTAGGGTGGCGTTCGCAAGTCTTAAACGGGATGTTCCGAGGATCAACTTCATGTTGGTTTTTTGGCCTTGTTTAGGATCGGCTTACGAGCACCGTGCGTGGCTGCGAGGCCCAACCTGGAGTAGGATGATCCGATTATGCGGTGAAAACCCTAAATCGTCGTAGATCTCATTAGCTCTATCTTGATCAAGCAGGACCACCAAGTATTCGTGCACCCCGTACGAATCATGGGTGGATCGGCTCTTTGAGCCGATTCACGGGATAACTCCGAGAGCCGATCGAGGCTCGTATTTAATGTTTACATGTATGCCCTGCAGAAACTAAGCGAGGCATCCCCATCACCTTCACGACCGGGTATAGGTCAGGTGGCACGCCCTTGCACTTCGCAACGCCGCGTGTGACCAGAAGAGCATTGCGGGCCGTCGCTCGGAGGGGTCTCAGCCAGCCGCAGCTCTAGGCTCTTCCCGGCTCTACGGTGTTGACAAGGCCGCTGCCCGCCGGTGGGTTTTGGCAGTCAACAACATGCCATCACCTTTTCTATCCACTCCGAAGCAAAGCCCATCTTGGTCATGATCGCCCTTAAATAAGACCACTCGACCCGGTCATATGCTTTAGCCATATCCAGTTTCACAGCACAAGCACCGGACTTCCCTTTTTTCCTCTTTAAATAATGTATGCTTTCATAGGCCAACAGGACATTATCCGAAATTAGCCGTCCCGGGACAAAAGCACTTTGCTCCTCCGAAATCAGCTCCTCTAGCATCGGCCTTAACCTCAAAGCTAGCACTTTGGACGCGACCTTGTATAAGACGTTACATAGCGAAATAGGTCTATATTGAGACAATTCCTGGGGATTTTTGACTTTAGGAATAAGCACTAAAATCGTCGAGTTAACGACCTCTGGCATGTCCCCTCCGCTCAGAAAGTTCCTTACTGCCGCACAGATGGACATTTTCAGAATGTTCCAATGCCGAATATAGAATCCTGCAGTGAATCCATCCGGCCCGGTGATTTATCCGGATGCATCATAAACAGAGCCCTCTCTATCTCCTCATCCGAGATTGGAGCACATAATCTAGCATTCATAGCATCATCAACTTTACTTTCAACCCATTCTGTCACAAGACCTGGTGTTGTTCCATCTTGAGCCGTGAAAAGGTTCTGGAAAAAACCATTAGCTTCACTCTCCAGCTCGCCTTGTGATGTAACAACAGTACCATCTTCTTTCTTCAGAGATTTAATTTTATTCCTCATCGCCCTCTCCTTGGTTCGAGCGTGAAAGAACTTCGTGTTCCGATCCCCATCCGCAAGCCATAATGCTCGAGATCTCTGTTTCTCTAGTACTTCCTCTCTCGACAGCAGTTCTGAAATTTTTGCCATCAGTAACTTTTCTTCCTTAGACGGTCCCACTCTTAGTGAATTAGACCGTATCTATTCCAGTTTTTTCCTCATAGTGACCAACTGTTTTTTCACAGACCCGAACTCATCTCTACTCCAGGATCTCGGCACCGTTACGCACATCCCCTAGAGCATCATACACTGCTGCAGGTTACAAGCTCCATCGCGCCACGCCCCTTCAACAACCTGTGGATACCGCTCATGGCGTGTCCAGGCATTTTCAAAACGAAAGGGTTTAGCATTCATACCCGGGTCAAACCAATCCGATCTCCTAACTGTGATAGAGAGAGCACAGTGATCCGACTCGCAACATTGCACATGCTTAACTAGAGTATTATCAAAGCACTCCATAAACGCATCATCACCCAGTGCTCTATCCAGCCTCACTTTAATATTCCTGTTCCCTTGTTGCTTGTTATCCCATGTATAGGGTGTGCCAGAAAACCCCAGATCTTCTAATTTACACACATCTATAGCATCTCTGAATCCTTCCATCTTCCATTCTTGTCTCTCATTACCCCCGATTTGCTCTGTGGCATGGAGTACCTCATTAAAGTCTCCTGCACATATCCAGGGATAATTAAACTCCCTTCTCGAGATATTTCGGTAAGTCCCAACTCAACTTCCTCTTCGATCTCTACGGATTACCATAGAAACCGAGTAAATCTCCACTCTAATTCACCAAGCTCGGCATTACGGATCAGCACATCAATATGAGTGTTCTCTGAAAGACTTCATAGACACCACTGGAATCATTATTCCAATATAAGCACTGAGCCTCCACTCAAGCCCACACTCTTCACACCAAATGCATTCGAAAATCCAAACTTCCACCTTAAATCTTGCGCTCTCTTATCCGTCATCTTGGTCTCCGAAAGAAAGACCGGACCAGGGCGTTGCAACCTAATAAGGTCACTAATTTCACGAACTGTCTCGGGCCGCCCGCACCTCGACGAGTTCAAGCATAGAATATTCATTGCTCCCGGCGGTCATCCTCGAAGGATGCCGCCGATCGAGTTTGTACTATCCATCGCACCACCATCTTCCCCTTTGTGTTTCTTCTTATTAGCATTCTTCTGAGGAGTGGCCAAGGGTCCGTGCCTTTCACCTCATCAAACTTGTCGACCATACTTGCCACCTTTGATCCTCCTGACAGTACAAGAGTGCCTGGAGGGTTTTGAACTAGCTCTTCACTAGCTGAAGAATCGATAGCCGGCCTCTTCTTCCCCAAGCTTCCATCTTGCATGTCCACATCGGGGTTTTACCACCTGCATCTATTAGGCCTTCACTTGCCTGGTTAATCTTGGCATTAAATCGCCAGCTTCCTGCACTATTGAAATCACCAGGCATACCATTACCTCTCCCAAAACCCCTCCCAGAGAGTCCTCCGCCTCTGGCTGGACCTCCTCCCGAAGAACCACGGCCCATTGTTGAACCCCGAGCTCCTACCCGATTCCTCCATTCGTCAGCAAGAATGAAGTCTCCCCACTCGAACTTTGATACATCATGCTCCCCTGTACCACATTCATCATAGCAGTGCCCAATGAGCCCACAGAAGTTACAGAAAGTTGGCAATTTCTCATACTTCACTTGATACCAATCTTTCTGTCCACCTCTCGTAATTGAAACAAAACGTTCTAGCTGTTTGTTGACATCTAGATCCACCTTCACCCTGACAAAGGCACCAACATATCCAGCTGGAAGTTTAATCTGTACCTCCGAGATCTTCCCCATCTTCCTGCACATCCCCTTGATTACTGCTTCTTGCAGATAGTATCTGGAAGCTTCAGAACTCTAGCCCATGCAGAGATCTTGTCCAGCTTGACCGATCTAGGGTTCTCAAACCCGTCATACTCCTTAATGATGAGTGCGTGGTTGCGGAAAAGCCACGGGCCGCTCCGAATCGCCGTGTTCCGATCACCCAAACACCCAAAGCCGCACCGTGAACAGATTGTCCTCCAACATCCTCCAACGAACCTCCTTGGCTGGATTCCATGCCGATCTCATCTCAGCGTAGAGAGCCGATGGGCTAAAACCCTTATCAGTATGGACCCGTGCAATCGCCAACCACTTCGCCTTCACCTCTTCGCTTCCGGCCTCCTCTTCCCGGACGAAGTCATCCCCGTCGTCCTCACGCAGTCGTAACCTGCGGAGGAGGGCGTCAACACCTTCCTCTTCCTTCCCCTTACCCCCTCTGCTAGATCCTCCCTTCTCCATGCGCTTCGAGCGATCAAGGCGATCGGATCACAAACTCTGGGCGTGCGCCGCCAGAGGAGCTCGAAACCCTAACCTAAGACGTTAGGGGAAAGAAAGACGTGCCCTCACGATGCTAAATGGAAATCGCATATATATTAGCCTAGTTAAAAAGGTTGCCGTTGCCGTCAAAATCAAGCTAAGCGAAAGTAACCATTGACCAGTTCTGCGTACGCCACCCAGAACAGTCTGCCGTCTAACGAACACGAAGAGGACGTGCCAAACCAACGGAACGTCATATCTGGCCGTCGAGTCCAGATCGGACGGCTCTCCTCCCGCATCTGACGGCAAGAAGCCAGCCGCTCCTTTCTCCCCCAAGCACTCAACGCCGGGCTCCCGATCCGTCTTCCCCGCGGGTCACTCCCACTGCCGCTCGGACGCGTGGAGTACTGAGCACGAAGCCCGCACTGCAGTTTATATAACGCCGCCTGCCCAGCTCTCCTCCACATTCTCACCGTACGTTCATCGCCTCCCTGCAGAAACCACACCCACGCACACCTTCCTCACTTCTCGCATCTCAGATCAGGAAGAGAAGGATCGAACGATCTTGACTGGCCGATCGAAGTAATCGATCCAGGCCGGCGACGAGCGATGGCGCCGCTGCTCAAGGACGAGCTGGACATCGTCATCCCGACGATCCGGAACCTGGACTTCCTCGAGATGTGGCGGCCCTTCTTCCAGCCCTACCACCTCATCATCGTGCAGGACGGCGACCCGGCCAAGAAGATCAACGTGCCCGAGGGCTTCGACTACGAGCTCTACAACCGCAACGACATCAACCGGATCCTCGGGCCCAGGTCCTCCTGCATCTCCTTCAAGGACTCCGCATGCCGCTGCTTCGGCTACATGGTCTCCAAGAAGAAGTACATCTTCACCATCGACGACGACTGCTTCGTGAGTATTCTCTCTGAGATCGCGTTCCCTTGCATTATCGATTCTCGGTGTTGCGTTGTTTGTTTGATCGCCGCGATGCGTTGCAGGTGGCCAAGGACCCGTCGGGGAAGGACATCGACGCGCTGGCGAAGCACATCCAGAACCTGCTCTGCCCGTCCACGCCGCTCTTCTTCAACACCCTCTACGACCCCTACGCCGACGGCGCCGACTTCGTGCGCGGATACCCGTTCAGCCTCCGGGAGGGCGTGCCGACCGCCGTGTCGCACGGCCTCTGGCTCAACATCCCCGACTACGACGCGCCCACGCAGCTGGTCAAGCCGCGGGAGCGCAACGGTAGGTACGTCGACGCCGTCATGACCATCCCCAAGGGCACCCTCTTCCCCATGTGTGGCATGAACCTCGCCTTCGACCGCGACCTCATCGGCCCGGCAATGTACTTCGGCCTCATGGGCGACGGCCAGCCCATCGGACGCTACGACGACATGTGGGCGGGATGGTGCGTCAAGGTAACCACTTAAACATATACTCACTGTATGTCGATCTTGATTGTTGGATGCTGAACATAGATACATGTGCATCATCGCAGGTGATCTGCGACCACCTAGGGCTGGGCGTCAAGACCGGGCTGCCCTACATCTGGCACAGCAAGGCCAGCAACCCGTTCGTGAACCTCAAGAAGGAGTACAAGGGCATCTTCTGGCAGGAGGACATCATCCCCTTCTTCCAGGCCGCAACGCTCTCCAAGGACTGCGACACCGTGCAGAAGTGCTACCTATCGCTCTCGCACCAGGTCAGGGACAAGCTCGGCAAGATCGACCCCTACTTCGCCAAGCTCGCCGACGCCATGGTCACCTGGATCGAGGCGTGGGACACGCTCAACCCCAAGGAGGGTGCCCAAGCCAACGGCAAGCCCAAAGGGAAGTAAATTCAATCGGGAAGGCAGGCGGTGAGGCGGCGTATACCGGCATCAAGCGTGCTTCGTCAGTTTGTAGGTTCGGTGCGTGATTCGTCAGTTTGTAGGTTCAGTGCGTGCATCAGGTGTTCAGGTTCAGGCTGTTGTGTCTAATGCGATCGAGTGCGTGTACTTCAAAAACATTACAGTAGTTGTTGTTCTATGGCATGTCTACATTAAGGGTTCCATTAGTTCCTCCTTTAATTTCCTTGGTAAGCGTCGCGTGTTCTAAATGTTTTGTACGGTTGTACTTTTAGGCTACTCATCATGTTTCCGTGTAATATGCTGAGAATAAAATTGTTCGAATAATCATTGCAACTGTGTTTGTTCTCCAGTAGTGTGTAATGTACATGATCCATTTCACTAAACAATTTATGAGGTACTCCCTCTGTACACAAATTCAAAATTCAAAATTTACTACACATAAAAAAAAAACTTGCTAACATTGACCAAATATATATAGAAGGGAATATCAACAGCTACAATATTGGATAAATGCATTATGAAAATATATATTACGTTGGATCAATGGATATTGATTTCATATTGTGAATCTTTGTATATTTTGTAATATAATTTGTTAAACTTAGATTGACATAAGGATACCCCTTCGAACCCATTGGCGAATATGATCAGAGCACAATCTCTCTGGTACGAACACGCAGTGAATGCCATGACCATGGATGCGCTGGCCATCCGAGAGGAAGCTAGACTTGCGGTGGAGAGAGGCTACAAACAGGTAATTATAGAGAGTGATTCTCAACTGGCCGTTAACCTTTGTAATGGAGGGGGTCATAATCGCTCGGAAATAATGGCTATTTGCTAGGAGGTTAGGGAGATCCGTAGAGTTTTTTTCTAGCTTTAGCATTATTTTTGTTGGGCGTGAAGCAAACTTAGCTGCCCATTTATGCGGTAATCAAGTTAGTGTTGATAGGAGAAAAGATGCATGTGGATTAACTATAGCCCAGGTTTTCTCGACCATGCTCTTCGGAGTGATTGTAATCCCGCCAGTTAATCTATAAAGCTCTAAGAATTCGCAAAAAAAAAAACATTGGCGAAGCTAGGGGCAATGCCCCCCCCCCCCCCCAACACACACACCCCACCCACCCCAGTATGCCATGGTACACTTGTAATATTTTTGAAGGTAAGTGTGATTTAGATGGGTTTTTAGTACACAAAAGTAGCCTTCTTGCCCCCCCCCCACACCACCACCCCCCCCACCCCCCACCCCCACCCCCCCCCCACCCCCAAGTAAAGATTAATATTTTTGACCCCTCTTTAATAACGATCATTCCGCTCAGGAGAATGACACCACCCAGCGTCCCCGAAACACGAATGCACGCACAAATGTCCATCAATGCCATTTTCACCACCACCACCACCACCATGAAAGTTAGGATCTAGGTTTCGAGTGTGGAGTTCCATTGTTGGCCAACAATGTAAAGGACTTCAAACGGGAGGGGTGAGGCTCTGCTGGTAGCAGGAGACAACTTGCTCTACAAAGACCTAGTGGAAGCCACCGAAGGTGATCTAGAACATCTAGCATGACTTATGAGGGCTTCAAGAATATGTGAGTCGGTTAGAGAATGGAAGAGATGCATAAGTCTTCGTGATGCCATCGGTGAGAGATGCGGGAAGTGAGGGAAATTGGCGCGTGGGAAGGTGTTGTCGGGTGGCAGAGGAAGCGAAAGGAATGTTGATTATTACACGAAGAGATTGTAAGCAAGTTGCGGATTTATCCAACTCAAATTCGATTTTGACTAAACATGAAGTCTAACTGAAAAAAGATCCACACTTATGTATAAGCAAAAAAACAAAACTCTTATGATCATGATATTAGCACAATAGAGTGATGTGATAAAGAAGAAACGGAGAGAAGAGGAGAAAGGAGGGAAAGAGTTCAAAGGCACTATATGGGGGGGGGGGGGGGGAAGCAGCAACCCAAGCATCCTGGAACGATTACACTAGCACCGGTGGGGTAGGTCGAGGTGAGGGTGGTGATGCTGACAATGGAGGTGAAGCAGCAATACATGTTAGCAATGAAGTAGTTTGGCACGAAGGGGAACAAAAGATGAAAAATAGAGAAATAAATGATACCACAAGGTATATGTATGAGAGATAGTATAGGAGAGACAAAGACAAGAGCTGGAACCTCATCTCTTGGGCATAAAGAGTAAATTGCAATCATACACTATCTTTTCAGGAAAAATCACTCATACAACTACACAAATGCATCCAGAACGTATGTGATAGGACGACGGCGCTGGGTACAACTAGATAGAGACCAACCTTCACGAAGGCCGCGAAATAAACGAGCAGCTGACGCGTGTCGCAACCGCAATACCGCGCGAGTCCCATCCCGCACGAGCCCGCGGTCCGCCTCCTGCGCGCGAGTACACGCTCTGTACGGCGCGAGTACGCGCTCCTCCTATACGCCCACTCGCGCGCGCGAGTACAGGCTTCGCTCCTCGTCCCGCGCTAGTACGCGCACTGCCACCGAGTACACGCGATAGCTAGCTAGCTAACTCTCACAAGATCAGTACAAAACGATGTAGCTAGCTCACTACATACACTATGTGCTCTTTTTTTTATTATCAAAACATAGGTACAGTCGCGTATAAGAGTAGGTACACCTACACACACGAGTAGGTACAATCACCCATATAAGGAAGTACATGTATAGTCGCGCACACGAGTACAGTTGTGTACAACACACGAGTACAGCTATGTATAACACACGAGTACAGTTACATACAACACACGAGTACAGTTACATACAACACACAAGTACAGCACGCACACGACCAAGTACATGTACATAAGTACAGTAGCGCACACGAGCAGGTACAGTCGCGCACACGAGCAAGGTACAGTCGCGCACACGAGTAAGTACAGGTACAGAAGTACAGTTGTGCACAAGAGCAAGTACAGTTACCGAGTAAAGGAAAAAACTGCACCAAATACAGTAAAAACAGAAGTACTTATCAGTTCAACCACGAGTACAGTTAGGTACACACCACGAGTACAGTCATACTAGTATTGGAAGTACGAAAAAAAAGTATCTCGAAACCTATCAACATGGGATCTAGTTTTGAAGATCTCGACGCGAGGATCTCAAAAGTGAAAACGGTTCGTAATTTGGACTTACGGTTCGCAAGATATTTTATTTTGAAAAAACGAATCTAAAAAATAAAGAGAAAACTGGACCCTCCACTGTCCTTCTCTCTCCTCTCCTAGCTTCCCCTTGCGACACTTGGCGAGCAGGGAGACCACTTCCCACCAAAATTCTGGCACCACAACGCGCCACGTGTCGCATGCGGAGAGACTTTTGGACCTTCGCGAAGGTTAGCCTTTTTTTAGAGAACTAGAGGATACCCCGCGCGTTGCTGCGAGAAATTTAGTGCTATACTTCGAAGAAATGATATTTGACTACACATAACTGCGCGGGAGATTTAGCACTATACTTTGAAGATATTATATTTGAGTACACATAACTAATATCAATATGAAGAGTTAAATTATTCTTTTGGTTCGCCTTGCATGATAATACATGCATCCAGCCTCCGCAAAATGCAGGAATATCTGATAATGATCATAGAAAAATTTGCATTGTTCTAACATTCTTTATTAGTAGAATGGTCACAAAATCCAGGAAATCAACACATTGTGTTCGAAGCGTTCGCTTGAGCAATACTTCATATGAGAACATTAGGTGTGGGAGGATTGAGTGTAATAAAAAATTGTTTAGAAGACGTAATTTATAAGATAAGCTAACTAAATTTATAAATGTGAACACCAAAAGCGATCAGCTATTTAGTTATTTATGTCTCCTTTACAGATCAGATACTGAATTCTGCTATATATGATTGCACTGATACACTTTTGGTAATACAAAATCCACGAATGTATACTCTGATATAAATCTGAAGACACTAATAATACAAAAAAAAACGGGTTTTTTCCTTTGCTAGAAAGAAATAAGATCAAATGAAGTTGCCTGGTCTCAGTTGCTTGATGTACGTGCTTATTTAATGGTCTGCAGCCAGACATGAACTAATGAGAAATGCCCTGCTTAGAAGCAAATCGACAGCAAGATGCAAATTATATATTAGATATTTATGATATCTGAAATATTAACTGTACATCAACGCACAAAAGAAAATATAATTGCCAGAATATTAAGGTTGACTTAGAGTGATGCATCCAAAATTGAGGTATGTACAAAATGGCAAGTCAATTATTTGATCCTGCAAAGAGAACATTAATCAGGAAACATAATAGCAAGCGGCTACCTACTAAAAATCAACACGATGCAATGCGAAGTTACCTGGCTTCATGCCTTCACCTCCAACACAATATCAGTAGCAAAATCAATTGTACCTGGACAGGTTCAGGTTTCTTGTGTGAGATAAATGTCAGGCTAACAGGGGCAAACACAGCAGCACTTAAAATCCATATACTGAGGATCAGAAATTGGTAGGGAATAATTGGATTTAAGATATCAATATGTAGGTTTCTCCTTTCCCTAGTCAGTGTATTTACATCATCTTACTGTACGCGACGGAGGAAACGAAGAGGAAGTAAGTTGTCTTGTGCTGCAACGATGGTGGGTAATCAGCTAAGAGAGATGGAGGAGTAGATTCATATATATACATCTGAGATTGAGGGGTAAAAGATCAAATGACCAGTGATTAGATGGAAATTGAACACCGGGTAGAGTAATGGACGGTGCTTGTATTAATAATCCACTCTTTGTAATCAATGGATGGGTCTGTTTGAACTTCCAATAACAATGGTGTACGTGGTCCATGGCACATGAGAACTCATGCATTAGTAATACCGTGAGTGGGGGAGATGAAAGGTGAAGAGAGTCCATGAAGATGAGCTCTCGATGGAAAATTAATAGGCCACTCGGGGTAAAATATAGGTGGATGAATAAATGATGTGGACCAATCAGAAACTTGTTGATGTGGCATGCTTGCATGTCAAGAGAAATTCTTTAGTGGGTTGCTCCAATTTAAATATTATAGATTCGCGACGGCGCTGCGTCCTGTTCGAAAAATAACATTGTAGTTTTGGAATTTCTTATGGGCGGTGGGCCTAAAATAAATTTCAGTTTCACCGAAAAGGCACACAACGTTACTAAGGGCATCTCTAGCATCTCTAGCGGGCCGACTCAAATCAACAATCCAAACGGTCCCTTTTTTGTTTGTTTGAACCGGCGGACATGATGTGTCTATTGGTCCGGCCTGCCTAGACAGAGCGTCCAACGGCCAACCCATTCGGTCCGCTAGTAATTTGGCTAGCTCACGCGAAACAAACAATTTGGCATGAAGTTTTAAAAACGCGTGAAAATTTGATAAAAATTTCATTCCTTCAAACATAATTTACGTAGTTTAAAACTGAAATTAGTTTGATGCGCCGCCGTCTTCTTCGTCGTCTGAGACGAGGTCGACGAAGAGCGGAGGCGTCCACAACTGTTGCACCCAAGCAGTGACCTCCGGCGGCGACGTGTACTGCGGCGGTTGCGCATTCTGCGATGGTTGCGGCCTGTACTGCGGCGGCAATGGTGGTGGCGGCAGCAGGGAAGCAGCGTGCTCCGCCACCGTTGCCAAGAGCGGATGGCGTCCTCCAGCCCTGGCCATTTCGACTCCTCGTCGGGCATCGACACGGCTAGGGCAGCGGCCGTGGCCACCTCCTCATCGTAGTGTCAGGGACGGCCACCTCCAGCTTCACAATGACTGGAGGAGGCACGTCCTCCATCTCGTCGTCCTCGTCCTCCTCGTCGTTGTAGCTGATCTCGTCCTCGCTGTCAGGTGCGGCATCGCCGTGCATGAAATCCCGCTTACCGCGGATCATCCGGCGGGCCTCATGCTCCTAGGAAAGGAAGGTGCGCTAGTAATCCTCACGCCGGTATGCCTCCCCGTGCCACAGCGCTGGCGGTAGCTGCTGGATCCATCGGCGCATCTCCTGGGGCAGCGTGGTCCGGTTGGTGCGGAGGAGGAGTTTGTGCCGCCGCCGCCTGTGGACCGACAAACTATGCCGGCTGCAGGGTGAGGAAGCAGGCGGGTGCGCGCAGGGTTCCGCCGAGGCGGAGAATCCTGGCGGTGCCGACGGCCGGACGAGGCACCGGACGAGACCCAACCTCGTGGTCGTTGGCGGTCTTCTTCATCCACTTAGAGAGCTTCATCGCGGCGAGATGTTGGAGGAGTGGCAATGGTGGCGGTCGTGGGAGTGGGGGCTAAGAGACGAGTGGAGCGATGGTTTAAGTACCGCTTGCTATCAATGCCCGCTCACAATTTCTAGCGCCATTGGCATCATTGTCGGAGCAGGACTTTAGCGGCGAGCGGAATGGCCAGCGACCTCCTTGATGGCGAAACGCTGCCACCGGTCATCATTCTGCCGTCAGGTCGCTTCCAAGCAGACCCGCGGCACGCGCGGCCGAACACTCGTTGTCTACGCAGCGTCTGGGCTGACACGTCGGTTTCCCAAATTAGAAATGTCGATGGATCGAGATGAACAGATCAATCTGTTTGGATCACCCACTGAAGCGTGCGCTCGCGCACCGTTTGGGACAGCCCAGAATCGTTTGGATGCAAACAAACGTACAAGTGCTTGGTACGTTGTTTGGTACCAATACTTGATCAGGGCATGTGGCTCTCGTCCTCCCTGCTTGTGCGCCTGCCTCCTCTCCCCACGCCTTTTTCCAAGATCCAACGATCCGCCGTCGGCTTGGCCTGGCGGCCTAGCACCGGGCCTCTTTGAATCAGCCTACGTCAACACAGGAAGGTCACGGGAGGAAGCGAGTGCGCTGCACGTGACAGCGTGAGCAAGCAACGCTGCGCGCACAGCCGTACGCATACACTGCTGCCTCCACGTTCCGACCCTTGTCCTCCTGCGAGCGTTCCCCGTTTAACGCCAAATGGACCCTGACAATTCCACCTGCTCATGCATCACAACATCCCTTCCCGAAATGCCCTCTCGGCCCCTCTCGATCGGGTTCCATCCTACTACTACGACCGTGAAACTTCAAAATTACAACTCTACTATCGTTGGCAATCTTCGGTATCAGCACACGGTGATCCCGCGATGAAAAACAAAACAAAAACCTGGGGAACGCTCGTGGAGAAGTGATGACCATGACGCCGGTGAGCAACCTCTGGGACGACCCTCATAAAACCCAAGGGATACATCTACGTTGTGTGTGCGGTGAGCTGTTTGGTAAACATGTAGTTATGTGTGCCTTCCCGGTGATGTATGTACCGGTTTTCGGCCGATTTTTCGTTAATTAATCGGCACTCTCTTCTTCTTGGTTAATAAAAATGGCAAATCTCCAGCCTTGTTGTAAAACAAAAAAAAAAGAGAAAAGCCCACACTTGCCAAAACCGAAGGTTATCCTAGATAATGTAGGTTCGATTGACTAAACTCGGCGCAAAACACTACGCATGGCATTCGTCGGGCGTATCGAAGGGAGTAATTCAACCTGAACGAATACGAAAGCGCCCCAAGCAACTCTCCAGTCCTAAGCCTGGGGGCATTTTAGGAAACTCTAGCAAAAAAAGGCAAGCGAGTATGCGCTATTCACGAGGCTGCAAGTATTAAACCTTGCAGTGTATGTATACGAGGAATGTTATATATATTACTAGATAGTATCACCAGAAAGCCTTCTCAACATAAATCTAGCAACATCAATTTGTAATTGAGATATTGTTGTTCAACTCTTTCTGCCCGATATACACGAGCTTTGTTAGTAGGAATGGAGATTGTACATGTATAATAGGTCATCATAAGTAATCCTTGGAGCAGAAGATATGCGATAAGAAATTGTTGTCTTCACTAACGCAACTATATTCAATAGGACCCTGGCGCGGAACACTACGGGTTCCTTTACTTCATAGGATAGAAAAAACATATAAATAAGAAAAACATAGGATTGTAATGTCATTCATACTTAAATCTTATGGGAAGGTGAAGTGTGTTTGATTATACCAAATGAATTTTTTATAAGGTATAATCTGAATTTTTTTCCTATATGATTTAGGCTACAAAATTTCTATAGAATTATTTCCTATAGAATAAGGTTGTATGAATCAAACAACTTATGTAAAAACAGTTCTATAAAAGCCATAATTCTTGTACAAATCCTATAAATCAGAAATCAGAAGGAAACCTACCTATGTCTCGTTCGTCCCATGAGCGAAGGACATAATTCAACTTCAAACAAATATAGAAGCGCAAACAACTCTCGAGTCCTAAGAGCATCTCCACTCGGGAGGCCTTAAAGGCCCCGTAGGTGTTGGCGCAAAATATCACGCCCAGCTCCCCCCCCCCCCCCCCACACACACATACCATTTCCTTTTGCCGCTGGCTTGGCCCAACAACTAATTCGACGCCCCTAGGACGAACCCAACCCACGAGGGGGGAAGGGGGCTACCTGGGACGCTGGATGGACGCGGATTGGCGGGAAGGAGAATAGAAAGAGAGCGCGCGAACCGGCCGCTCGCCGTGCACCTATTGGTGTCAGCGTTTGCGGACCGGTCGTCTTCCTCCTCGCCTTCCGTGCCTGCTCGACTTCAGCGTGAGGGCATTTGAGGAAACTCCATCAAAAAGGCAAACGCGCACCGTCGCCACAGTGTATCCGCCGATCCGCGGCGCTGCAAGAGAAAAAAACATGCCCAAAAAGGCACACAAAGCTTGGCTGGAGGCGGCGGCAGGGCGAATCTCCGCAGTCTGAGATAACCCCACTCTCGCCACCATCCCTTTCCCCACCTTCCCCATCTCATCTCTCCCCCGAGAGAACAAACCTCTCTCTTCCGACGCCAAACCCCTAGCTACCTAGTACGGCCAATCCGCCCATCCACCGAGCTAGCTCAAAGAGCCAGCCAGGAGCCCCCCTCCACCCCAGATCTCTCCTCTCCGGCCGATGACGACGACGACCACCACCACCAAGGCGAAGCTCGGGGAGCTAGTGTGGGAGCACCGGCTGCGGGCGGCGGCCGCGGTGGCGCTGCTGGCGGCCGCCGTGGTGTCGGTGTCCGCCATCGGGCCCCGGCTCGGCGCCGTGGTCTCCTTCTTCTGGCCGCTGCTCGTCTCCACCGCCTTCTTCCTCGTCGCCATGACCGTGCTGCTCCGGATCTCGCCGCCGCCCGCCGGCGCCGAAGACTCCGGCAAGGACCTCGTCGACTTCGTCGCCGGCCCCCACCACATGGACCACTTCCTCCCGGAGGCCTGCGCCACCGTCGAGGTGCCGCCGGAGATCTAGAGTCGGAGGAGCATCACACGGCGGCAGCGAGATGGCGTCAGGCGGGTGGCTGGTAGGGATGGATGTGGGGTAACCTGTGCGGGCCCACCTGGTAGTCGGGGGCCAGGCTTGGCGCGGCGTGCTCCCCGGCGCGCGGTGGGGCGGCCATGGTTCCGGTAGGATGTCCTCCGTCTCCGTGGTGTGGTGTCCTGTGTACAATACTTCCAATTCAATAAAAATGTTACAGATTCGCCCTGTCGGTCGGCGCACATTGTTCTGCGATGTTCTTTCGTTTTCCGGCCGGTCGAGGCTTCAGCTCTCGATGCGTTCATGCCAGGTGACGCTGAAATCTAGCGTTTATTTCGGAGAATCTACCGTCTACCTTCTTCAGCATCTTGTTAAAATAATCGCCATTTGTCTATCAGAAAAGAGCTTCTATCTATTCTGGCTTTGTCATTTGAAAACGACTTTCGAAGAAAGACATGGGCTAGAAACAATAGATCTCATCTCAACACCTTGACGTCCATTGAGAACGTTGTGAAGAAGAAAAGGCATCCCTTTCCCTTTCGGCGTAGCGCTAGATGGATTCTTCCTTTGGGACAGGCTTATCATCCTTTCGGCTGCGTGGGATAGAATTTCCTTTTCTCGGACCAGCACGAACTAGGATGATCATGCTCACGAATCGTAAGTATTTCTTCTCCCACTCTCCCGTCCTTGTCAAATCTGACTTGGAACGACAACGGGCTAGCCCGGTTAGTCGCTGTCGCCAGCCAACTCGCCATGCTAAAATCCGCAAGTCCGATTCTGCTGTAGGAGAAGTGAGGTCTACGGCACGAGTCAATGCACGCTATGTCGATCATGTCCTCTCGCTCAAAATTGCCCCATGCCATGGTGGTGGGCATGATTGATGTCTCTTCCTTTTTACTCGTTTTTTTTATTTTTAAAAAGTTTTATTTCTAAATATTACACTCAGCATATAACTAAGATGAAAGCCGAACCAATCCAAAAGTTAAGACTAGAACTAAAACCGAGACTCCCTACAAGTACTCATGATAGAAACAATATGTATAACTAAGATCAACATAGCCGAACCAATCCAAAAGTTAATACTAGAACTAAAACCGAGAATCCCTACAAGTACTCATGATAGAAACAATATATATATATATATATAACTAAGATAAACATAGCCGAACCAATCCAAAAGTTAAGACTAGAACTAAAACCGATAATCCCTACAAGTACTCATGATAGAAACAAGCGACTAAGATGGATGAGGGCCAATTCGTAGATTACACTACCATTAATGTTGGAAAAAAAATCTCGCCGCATCATCCAACAGTGTGGACACCTCCGTAAATAGGTTGTGATACTCTACATGGTTGTAGAGACACACATGAACGGAGCGTAGCCATGCACCGGCAGACGACCTGCATAAGAGAAGCATTTTTGTCGTTAAAAACCTTGACATTTCTATATAGCCGTAGCAACCAAATAATACCGATCGCTCTCGCCCTAATAAATAGCTCAAACCTAGGATTCACACCATTGAGTCAATTGCCGAATATGTTCGCAGCCTTCGTAGTGGGTATAATGCAGAAGCTATCAGGGTGGTTGGCTATATAGATCTAGCAAATTTACAGTTGAAGATTAGGTGCTTCATAGTCTCGTCGTGGTGATAAAAGACACACATTTTACTTTACTGTCAATTGTGAATTGCAAGGTTATTTTTTGGTAAGAATTACCCCTCGATAAAGATACCACGCAAACACTTTAGATTTTTGTGGGATCTCCAACTTCCAAATCTTCATCTTATTTACCATTCTCGTTCGCTGAGATTCCATCGAAATTCATCTGATCCCTGCGTCAAATGGACCAAAGCCAGACGATGTAACAAAGCATTTCAAGATTCTTGTCTAGGACCAATGACACTTCTTTTGAACGACACATTTAGTGGGAAAATTTCCATCACTTTAGCTAGCATATCAGTTTTGTGGCGTATGATATTGTATAATGCTGGATATTGTTCTTGGAGCGTGGCATTGCCTAGCCATTTATCCTCCTACAACTTAATTTCTAATCCATCTCTAATAGAGAAAGACCCATATAAAAAGAATAATTTCTTTGTCGCCATAAGACCAACCTAGAAGTGTGAGTCACGAGGTTTCCAGTAAATCCGAGACAACGCACGTGAGCCAACGCACTTTCTCCTAAGGAGGGTTTGCCAAACTCCCTCTTCAGCAAGAAGTTTGAAAAACCATTTACCAAGGAGGGTCCTATTCTTGACCTCAAGGTCCTGAATCCCAAGTTCTCGTTGGACTTTGGGGCGGCAAACCACTCTGCACTTAGCTAGTCGATATTTCCTTTTATCACTATCACCTTGCCAAAAGAATCTTGATCGGAAATAATCCAATCATTTTAAGACTCCTTTTAGATGTTGGAAGAATGAAATCATATACAATACCATGTTATTTAGTTGATAAGAACCAATCTTCCTCCCGAAAATAGTAATTTGCCTTTCCAACCACTTAACCTGATTTGCAGTCTCTCCTCCACCAATTTTGTTTCAATGTTTGTGAGTCTTCCATAATGAATCGAAATACTCAAATACTTAATAAGAAACTAGCCGCACATACACTTAAATAATTCAACATATAGGGTGACATCGTCTTGAGCCTCACCAAAACAAAACAACCCACTCTTATGGGCATTTATCTTTAGACCCGATAATTGCTCCAACACTAACATAGTTAGTTTCAGGTTTCTTGCCTTTTGGATGCCATGTTGCATAAAGAGGATTGCATCGTTGGCGTATTGAAGAATGGATAATCCTCCACGAACCAGACGCGGAATCGCACCTTTAATTTAGCCATCGGATTTTGTGCGTTCAATCATGACGACGAGCATATCAACCGCTATATTAAATAGCATTGACAATATTGGATAAGCTTTTATAAGCTTCTTGTTCGTCTGAAAGTATTTGTCAATATCATCATTGATTTAATAGATACACTTCCTTCTAAAACAAAGCTATGGATTAAAGCATGCTACTCATTAGAAAATCCTTTTATTTTAAGAGTCTACTAAAGGAAGAACCACTTAAACTTATCATAGGCATTCTCAAAATCAAAATTTTAAATCAACATTCAACATTTGTGTACCTACTTTTGCTAAAATTAGGGCTAGTGGGAGCGCTACGGATGGGCTATAATGGGTCGTGGCCCACCCTTTCGTGGGAAAATTTCCAGAATTGGCTTAATTCTAGCCTATCAACAACAAATAGCTCATTTACTGCTCACTCTCTGCTTACTGACCCAGCCTTTGTTTTGGCCACGCTCTCATGATCAGGGCAAGACTCTAGAACTTTTTAGGTCTTGCATGCACTTTTTTTTTTGTCTATAAGGCTAGTCATATTGGAGAGTAACATAGAGTGGTACTAACAGGAAAAGTCCGGTTTGAACTTGGGTGCACGTGAACCCTAGTTGGAAATGCATTTTCGAAATGTGAAAAAATTCTGAAATAAAAATATCCGGGTACGTACGCATGTTTAATGTGCGCGTAGAAAGTTTTCGCGGAGAAACCACTTTTTTATTTCAGAATCTAAAAAAGACAAAATACGTCACATATATACTGCTATATAGCCCTGCAAAATTTCACTTTTTTGCCGAGACAAAATAAAATGTTTTTTTGTCACGAAACTCATGCCCAGGACACATATTTGAGATCATCTGGGAAATCATTTTGTGTTTCGATTTTTGAAACATGTTTTGACATCACAAATGGAACTTTTCAAAAAATGGGTTCACATGCCCCCATGTTCACAAAAGCCGGTCTCGGTACTAACATGCATACTCCCTCTATTTTGTTCTAGTGTACATTCAGAAACAATTAAACAAATTTATATTGCATTTATTAGTACTAGCTAAATAGATAAATAACTAATTTAAGCTATATTGAAAAATGGCATCCAATAGATGAACGAGGTCTGCTTCGTTTTCTGCGCTTTTTTTTAACTAAAAACTAGAATGTAGGGTATTTCAGAATAATTTTTTGGCCTAAAATGTAATTATTTCGGGGATTATGTTACTCCCTCCGATTCATATTAATTGACTCTAATGTGAATGTATCTAGACAAATTTTAGTTCTAGATACATTCATACTAGAGTCAATTAATATGAATCGGAGGGAGTACTACCTTCATAGTGGGGAGTAACAAATGTGTGGTATCATACAAACTCATATTTATTATGTTGTATACTCATCTTGTCTTGGGGAGTGTGATGTTTTAATAACATAGCTAGTTACCACCTCAATGTATTTCTTCATTTATTGTCACACCTATGTTACTCCCATTTTGAGTAGTCTAAATACACACATTAATTTTTTACCATGTTTTTTTCTCTATTTTTGAATTTTCTTGCAAGTGGAAAGTGAAGACGGTAGTTTTTTTTATAGAATGGGAGTAGAAAATAAGGGAAGAACGTTGAGCAGGTGGGCCATATCTCCACCATGCGCGCTGGGCTCTGGGCCGCCTGCCTGTGGGCTTCCTCACGCCAAAGTAAGAACGCAACATTCGCCAGTCTCCTTCTCCCTGGAAAACTGGGTAGCCTCTGACAAGAAGGGCAAGCCCCCGAGTCTTCCATCTCCTTCGCCCAACGCCTCGCCGCCGCCTCCTCCCCCTTCCCCTCTTCTCGGCCTCTTCCTTCCAGTTCCAGTAGACTCTTCTCCCCTAAAACCCTCCCGAACCCCTTCCCCTACATTCCTTGCCCCTCCCGCAAGCCGCGCCATGTCCCGCCTCGCGAGCTCGCGCCTCGCCCTGCGCCTCCTCCCCCGGACCGCCGCCGCCGCCGCCCCCTTCTCCTCCGTCTCCCCCGCCGCGGCGGCAGCAGCGGCCGCCGCCGCCGCGTCCTTCGCTCCCAAGGAGGCCGCCGCCGCAGCAGCAGCCCTCCCTCCCAAGGAGGCGGCCGCCGCCGCGTCCTCCGCCGCCGCCGCTGGCGATCCCGCGCCCGCGCCGCCCCAGGGGGCCCGCAAGCCGTTCGGCCTGCTCAAGGCCGGCCTCCTCACCGCCGTCACCGCCGCGCTCGGCGCCACCGGATACGTCACCTACGGTGCCATCTCCGATATAGATCCTTGCATCTCGCCGTTAGCCTGCTGCTTAGCGTTGCCCTTCACTAACACGGCTCATTTTCGCCTCGTGTCTTCTGTCTGTCTGCAGCTTATTCTGTGGAGGAGGTGGATCAGATGACGCGGGAGTTCCGGAAGAGCTCCAAGGATCCCGTACCCGAGGACCTGTCCGGCTTCGAGGTAATGCTCCAAACCTATGTTGCTTTCGGGTCCTCGTGCTGTTAACCTGTTAGTATTGGTCAGCTGCGTGAATGCACAAGCAATTAACTAGCACTTCCTGTCTGTATTTACTATTTAGACGGGATTAGGAAATGTGACCTTGGGTGATCTGACTGAGGTGTACAATAAACTTACCACATATCATACTATTACTGTCAAACTATTGATCGGCTGCATGCTAGCGTTTTTGTTTTCTTTACACTTTCTGAAATCAAATATTTGGTCACTTGGTTCGAGTCACAAGGGTCAAGGAGTTTGCATGTATATATAGACGTATGTTGAATCTTTATCGTCTGGGACATGGTTTTCTATGGGAGGTCTGGGAAAAATAAAGCTTAAATAGAGTATCTAGAATAATTTTCTCCACTGGATATAAACCGCAACCTTGTCTTCTCTAACAATGATGGCTTTTTCATATGTGCAGAAGTATAAGGCTACAGCTTATTTCGAGGCTATGAAAGGTAGGCTTTACGACAGACTCATTCTTATCTTTATTGTTACCCGTTGGACATGGTTTGCCACATTTTGTGGACGCGTTTTCTTCATCCTCCTAATGAGCAACCCACGATCCTGTTATGATTGCTTTGCATATAGAACTATGGCAGGCCAATTTACTCACATGTCAGTGAATGAGCATGTGTATTTACTCTTATAACTTATAAGAAGTCATAGGTATAGTAATAGTAGCTAGAAAGTATCCTTATACAGTAAGTTCTAGTATGACACGAATATTCAGAGGTGAAAAACTAGGCTCTACACAATGTATAAAGTAGTTAGGGACCACCTTTTCTTATTAGCGAAAGCTTGTGTTTTGCATAGATTGACCAGGGTAGATGTGTTAGTTAATTGTAGCAACCATATAGTTAGACTGTATGTTTGCATCAAGTTTGGAGTCCATTTACTACAGCAGTTTGATACAAAGTGAACGTGTCATTGGCGCTAAATTAGTTAGATACTAAGAATCCAATCAACCAATGTATATTAGTTAATGCATGGTAATGTTTGTATCTGCATACTCTAGATTGCTCTATACAAATTGATTGACCTGAGGAAGTAGCTGAGGTTCTTCAGTTAACATCTACCATATTATTCTTTTACTCTCTGTCTATGTTGCTTGTTGGCTGAGGTCATTACTTCTTCCCGCCTGCTTAGTGGAAACTGTATGTTTTGTTCTGCAGTTCCTGTTGCTGCTATTGACTTCTACTTGGACGCCAGGAGTCAAATTGAAGATCAAATTAAGGTCAGTCAATAAGGGTAAAAGCTTTGTTCTTCGTGATCCATTTTGATATTTTGAACTATTTGTTTCGTGATATTGACACTTATATGTACTGCAGGGATTTGTTGAACCATCATCAGAAAAACTTCTTCCGGATCTAGCTCCTAACGAACAACATGTCTTCACCGTAGTTCTGGATCTGAATGATACTCTTGTACACTCAGATTGGAAGGTAAAGTTGTGCTTTCAACAAAGCTTAGAATCTTGTTATTTGCTACGTGTGCTGGTCATGTGATGTGTATGGAATAGGACAGTATGAGAAAATCTTGTAATGCACTACAAATTTACCAAGCAAAGCTGTATGGCGAAAATCTGAAAGAGCCAGTACTTTTAAAAAGTATACCCTGGGGTAGTATTCTAAATTCTTATAATATGTACGCTCGATGGGAGCACATGGTTTATTTTCTTCATAGAAGCCTTCCTGTTTTAGTTTTATATCATGCACACTTTATTTGTTTCCCCTGCCCCAGGGGCTGAGGGTTATTTGATGAAGAATATGTATTTAATGTTTTCCATATATGTTTATAGCGTGAGAGAGGATGGAAGACTTTTAAGAGACCAGGAGTGGATGCCTTTTTGGAGCATATTTCAAAGTATTATGAAGTTGTTGTGTTTTCTGATCAGTTGAGCATGGTAAGTTTGGCGAGTTTCTTTAACATTTTAGCATGTGTGCAAAATCTAACTCAAATGGAACTTTTTTACACTTGTAGTACGTTGATCCTATTATGGAAAGACTGGATCCAAAATTCTGTGTTCGGCACAGGCTATCAAGAGTTGCCACTAAATATGAGAATGGAAAACACTATCGGGTATGGGGATCTTACCTGCTGCTCCTGTTGTTAATTGCATAGCTGATATTTCTATCATTATAAGTTCTTAAATGTGTCATATATTGGTCAAAACAGTTTTGATTATTGATGCTCTAAATCCTTATGTCAGATAAGTCAGATATATCGTGTCTGATGTATTTTTAAAATATACCCGTGCTAATAGTTTAGATTCTAGGCTATATGCTGGCATAACATTGATTGAAATTTGGTAAATGTTAGAACCAGTCACACATGCTTTTGCCTTTTCTCCATCTTGACAGGGTTTGCTATCTTTTGCACAAAAAATTTCAGTGATTATTACTTGTGTCTTGCATTTTATTTTTTTATAGAACTTTAGTGATTTTTTTGGAGTGTTCACATGTTACACTGTCATAGTTTTCACAACAGATCTGTCGTAGCTAGTACCAAGGCTTATGGTGTTCTGAAGTTCCGCAAACACGAAATATGGAACACTATTGGTTGCGTGGTAGAGTCGTAGAGACATGCTAATATGCTCAAGTCACGCTTTTTCTTATAGGGTTTCCCTTTTTTGTGCAACATTTACGGAGTTGCATAGCTTTGTGTGCTTTTGCTTTCTTGGATTTCAGTTCCTAAATGTTAGGCTAGGTCACTTTTGATTGATTTAATTAGAATGTTGCCGCAATGCAAGAGGCATGAATGACTAGTGATGTGTGGTTTGCTAAAGTAATGCCAATATACGCTAGTTACTCCATGTCGTATCTTCTTTTTCAGACAGGGAGGTTGCAAACGTTGCATGTACTTGTCTTTGCTTTCCATTGATCGTGACATGGCTTGTCATGTTTTGCTCAACATTAATTGTGACCCCATGACCTGTCTTTGGTTGAGATAGCTTTGGGTCCTAGGTATGCTTGTTTGATGCCCCACGAACTTGACAAATTATTTGGCAAAAATCTGTTAAGAGGAATAGGTGGACAAGCATTGTCAACTAAACTCTTTGGCAACAAATCAAGCAAACACCAAAATATGATGGGCAGCCATTTTTATGGCAGGGCTAGTTTGGGCACCCAACCAAACACACCTATTTCTTCATCTTGATTTGTTGAGTACCACAAATGTGTTCATTTGGTGTTTTTTTTTTGGTTGCTTATAATCACAAAGTTAGATGTTCCGTTTTCATGAACATAACTTAAGAATATCATCAATAGCCAAAGCAAGCATCGTATTCACTAATTATTTGAACTTTGAACATTATGTATCCATTGCCTTTTGCAAAGTTTCACCATGTGAACAATTCCTTGTGACCTAGTTTGTCATTTCTTCCCGGAAAGAAGTTAATTCTGTTGCAGTTATTACTTTCTGAGACTGAGAGGTATTGGTATTTGGTAGCACAATTCGGTAGATTTTTTGCTTCACTTCTCTTCTTGTGACCCATGGCTTTACATTGTAAGTCCATTTATTTTTGCAATTACTACAGTGGCAATGTGGCATATGATACCTGTTCAAACTATTGAAAGTTGGATCCTTCTCATATATGGTTTAGTCTTCGGATAGAATGAGTTGGAGTATTATTCTACTGTACTTCTTTGTAAACTATTCAGGATATTACCACTATGATGGCTGCATGTATTTCCTTGTTTGCAACTTATTTCTTGATTAATGTGCTTATTTTCTACTACTTATTGCAAAATCTACTAGGGTTGTCCACAAATGTAATTTTATTATATTTATTTGGGTGGAGGTAAACCTGATAATCTACCAAGGCCCAGCTCTTATCCCGGTCTTAAGCCAAATATGCAAGCTTACAACTCAACCCAATCCAGACCCACTAGATAATTTGAAATCTTGCTCGGCTATCCAATAAAGTGACCCACCTTTTCCAATGTGTTACTCTGAAACCATCTTTCCTTTGGGTTTTAGATATTGCCCATATGAGTGATAATGGAGTGTTCCTGGCATTGAGTTCATCAAAAGTTCAAGATGTGTCTCTTTTGTCTCTGCTTACTAGTTTCTGCAATTTCGTCAAAGGCACAGCTAGCGTCTGCAAATAGGCTTCCGCTGTCTCCCTCCCTGTGATCAGGTCATGTCACAGCTGCTTTCATTTATATCCCTAGAAGCAGCTTGATGTGGACGTATGTTTGGATTGTCACCGAATGTACCCTACTTGCATTTTGGTCATGACCAAAAAAATGGTCTTTGTTTGGATAGTAGCAAATCTTTTGGCATGCCAATGCTACTTTACCAACTCTAGTTCATTTTTGTAGCCAATGTTTTCTAACTCATGGGCAAGCAAAACCTCAACCAAAATTTTGGACCTTGGGCAAAAACCAAACACACCTGTATGTCATGTCCCAATCTCTGCCTTCGCTAATGACTTTCATGCTGCAGCAGATTTTTTGTCAGGTTGCTGCTGGCATGATTGCTGTTGGACTGGATGGCCTATCTTGAGCTCTTTCATGCTTTTGTAGTCTCTCTGATATGGGTGGGCCTCTTCCCTTGGTGTATAAACCAGAGTCCTACCATTTTAACTATGGCCCGTTTCAAAGTGTCTGGATGTGAGAATATAAGAGGACCCGTCCCTTTAAGCCCTCACGAACTAGGTCCATTACCAGGCATAAAAGGGGTGCAATTATCACATATGTATTCATAGGGCTAAGGCCTCATGTAGGGGTCTTCATAGTAGTAGAGTAAGTTCATTGACCAGCTTGTGGTGTTTGGCTAGTGCCAAAAGTAACAGCTGAACAATCACTTTTTTGGGTGTTTGAGGAAATTGTTTTTGGACTGCTGTTTCTCCCCTGTTTTTTATTTATCAGAAATAATTCTTATTAACATTAATCATGGAAGTTTATTCATTTTAGTACAATCACCTTATGTCTATTCATGCTACTTATTTCTGGTGATTAGTACTGAAGGGGTGGCTGATAATTCCCCACTAGGTCATTCTTTTGGTGATGAATAATTCTTGTTCCAGCCTATTGAAATGTGTTAAATATTTTTCTAAAAGCTGTTCAATATTACAAGTTCTTAGTAACATATACTGCTAGGTAATGCGCATTCTTTCATCATTATTTAAGTATCCGATGTTAAGCAATTTTCTAGTAGCTGGTCAATATTACAAGTTCTTAGTAACATATCTTCAGTGTCAAGCAATTTTCTTATCTAACATTATGCTGCCATTATTAGGATTTGTCAAAGCTGAACAGAAATCCTGCCCAAGTTATCTATATCAGTGGTCATGCTCTTGAGTCATGCCTGCAGCCTGAAAATTGTTTGCCAATCAAACCTTGGAAGCTTGAAACTGATGACACTCAACTGATTGATCTTATTCCGTTTCTCGATTGTAAGCTCTATGAAATTGAATGGTTTTTTGTTCTAGGTTTTGAGATCTGCTAGGTGTTGCGACCTGTGGAATCTGATAAACTAACAAATGCTGCAGATCTCGCTATGTCAAGGATTACTGACATCAGGCCTGTCCTTGCATCCTTCCAAGGTCGTGACATCCCTACCGAATTTCTTGAGCGTTCGAGGTAAGCAAATGTGTTATAAGCTCCAGGCTTGTAACCGCTTCCAGCTGTAGGTAATAGATATTCTGAGTATAAGTGTCCAATGCTTTGTGAAACTGACTAACTTTAAGCATCGCAATCGATGTAAATATTTTGTTTCATATTGGTCTTTACAAGCATCCCATGAGCTGTTGAGTGACTTGAGTATGCACAAAGAAACAAAATATTGGTTGTCACTAAACTGACATGATAATACAGTATGTTCAACAAGAAGTTAATTTATTAGGTTAAGCAAAATACAACACTTTTGCCACCATGATTTGCTAGGTTTAACAACAGAAAAGAAGTAATGTAATCTAGATAGTTCAGGGAATCATTATTAATTCCAGTACGATTTTACTGTTATATTGAAAAAAAGAGTTGTTTCCAAGGTTTTTTTAGTATTGAAAACCCAAGTGCACGGTAATGTGCCACTGGAGTGCAAGTACTGCCAAACAGGGCCCTTTATCTAGCTTACACAAGTTAATCCACCAAATCAAATTGTTTTTTCTTTTTTGTTACGAGGAGTAATAATTACTATTTAGCCATCTCCATTATATATAATTTGTGTTTATGTATGGTTGATATTTTAGTTTCCAGCTTCTTACAACTGTGATCCCGGTAGGCACCAGAAAGCAGTTTAGGTGTGAAGTGCTGCTTAGCTTCCTTTTTTCCAGACCTAATTTGACTCGGTTGAGCAGAAGTTATAGGTTGTTACCATTGTAGGTTGCAGTATACTTTTAGGGAACTTCCACTTTATTGTACAACTGTATGCTTCGTGAAGAACTTTAGCTTGTCTGAAATTTGAATTGCTAACAACCCAGCCACCAGAACTATACATGAGTGCACCATCTCAAACTTTCTATATTTGCTTATTCACATGGTAGTTCAAGGGTTCTTTATTTGATTTAGAGGTTCTAAGGACATAATCCATCGTTCTGCAGGCGTCTACAAGAACAGAAGCAGCAACAGGGACGCATTTGGCGGCGATAATCTGCTGTAGGGCAGCGATGGAATCAAGACTTCTCTTTGCAATTTCGTCGACTTTGATTCAGAAATCACCTACTTTCAGTAGTTACCTCATGTTTTAGTTACTATAGGCGTCTTGGAGTGATATCTGACCAAGCTATGTGAGAATTTCACGATAATGCGGGTGACATATTTTTGGACAAAGATGCGGGGTACATGCCACTTAAAAGCTCACTTTGCTGGCATTATGAGAATTTGTCGAAATGAGCTTCCAGTTCATTGATTGCTGTAATCATGTGCAGTGTTACAATGTGAACCGATATGGCAATGTAGTAAGTTGGCGTATTGGATCCGTTTGTTGATAATAAGGTTTGTTATTCCGGAGCCCTGTATGATGGGATAATGTGAACAAGAACCGGTGGGGTTTACCTGTTTTCTTCGCTTGGATGTCCGGTGCTTCTCCTTGGAAGCGAAATTGTTACTGCTCGAATGTCATTTGTTAATGGTTTCGACTTTCAGTGCCACAAATTGTTAGTTTACGTACCATGTTTTTAAAATTAAAATGTACAAGCGGAGTTGCAACTGAGAACCGTATGAATTGTTCTAGTCATGATTTGCAGTTGATAATTGCCCGAAAGAAAAAACATTGTTAAATTGCCAATGGTTTTTCCCCTGGGATTTATAGTGGATGCAGCAGCGTCGCGTGGCCGACGCATGCGCGCGGGTTTCGACCTCAAAATCGATGACAAGTGGACGTGTCTGCGACTCGTGCGCCCAGACTTGAGAGTTTGTGGACTGGGGCGCTGCAACCCGGCACCGGCAGTGGGAGCGGCACGGCGAAAGCTTTTGGCGATGCAGGCGCGCGCGCTTCCCCCGTGCCTGCCGGGCGCCGGGCTCTCAGCCGGCACCGTCGGCAAGAGGGCTCCCGCGGTCCGCGTCCGAGCCGTCGACGGGCCTTCCGCGGCAGCCGCCGTCGCGGACCTCCCGCCGGCGGAGATCACCTGGCAGATCGTCGTCGGCGCCGTAGGTCGGCTGGTGCACGCTTGCTTTGCCTATCGCGTATTCCCTCCTCCCTCCGGCTAACTCGTGTGTCTGATGCAATCTTGGCTTCGGCTTCCTTGTTTCTGCAGCTGGAGTGACGCCCTTCGTCGTTGCAGGCGTCGAGTTCGGCAAAAGAATTGTAAAGTCTCCTCTCAGTTTCTCGCCCTTCTGTGTGCTGCTCGACTCTTTGGCTACAGGAGATGCATTTCGGGCAAATTTTTACAACGCTCCGCCCTCCTCTAAATCCAACCCAACACTAGTAATAGCGCTACCCAACCTGACCCTGACCATCAGCTTCCTCGCCGAGGAACTGAGTATACGCAGTTTACTTATGGTCAGAAGCGGTATTCTTCCAGTACGGTCTTCCCACTGAATTCTGATATGCGAAGATTGTAGGTCCATCAGTCAGACCGCCGTATCCACAACATCTGATGTACTTATCCCATCGTCATATTCGTTCATTATTATCCTCTGCCTGACAATGGATGTTTTTCTCTGTTCAGATTCAGCAAAAGAAATGCGAGGTCTGCGGAGGGTCTGGCCTTGTGATGAAGAACGATCTGTATGTCCGATGCCAAGGGTGTGGTAAGCATATTTTATGCTTCAGTCTCACCTTAGTTCTCCCCTAGCAACAGTAGTTTTTCTCTCTTACACAGTACCTTTTGGTGTGCAAACCTTGTGACATTGTGTTGGGCTCCTCTTTCTCAGGTGGTTTTCTGCCATGGCAATCGTGGAGGAGATTCTTCAAAGGCTGAGAATCATCATCTGGCACCTCGGTCGTATGGGCAAAGGTGGAATTTCTGGTACTAGTATAAGGGGAGACTGTAAGTGGGTCGACAGCGTTTAATCGCGTTTTCACTCAACCGGCGAAGTATACTTCAGACTGTAGAGTTTCTCATGCATATAGTTTGTACTACATCTGTCCGTAAAAGGATGTCCTATGTTATTTCTCTGAAGTTGGATGTATGTAGACAAATCTAGGAATGACTTAACAGATCACAGAAGTGTATCCTGTTGAGTCAAATTGGGCGTCCTGCAATGACTAACGGCGCAAAGAAATATAGTGCTATTCTGGTAACTGGCATTGAGCTTATCCACTGCGCAATGTGAACGATCTGATTGAGTACATTTGTTACGTTCTGACGCTTGCTGGAGGAAGCTGGAGCGGTAGGGCTGCCAATCATCCTGCCAGAGATTACAGACGACAGAGCAATTGATCATGCAATCTTGGTAAGATTCAGAATGAAAATTGATAGCATGATCCTTGTGTGGGGCTTAAAAACTGTGCGGCCGAAAGACGAGTTCACATTGATCCTTGTGACAATTTGGTTGCATCTAATGGAACCAGGGGTTTCCACCCCTTTTCATCTAAAAAATTTGCAAGCATGACTTTGGGTAGATTTCAGAAAAGTTTAGGATAAAAGCAGGAAATTACGACTATGCATATATTGACAGGGCTCAGTGCAAATCAGCGGTTTATCATGAAGGTAACAGCAGCCCGCCAACTGCATGGCCTGCTATCTCTTCTCAGAAGAAGTTAATAAAAATAATCTAAAAGAGGAATAAATGCTTCAAATCTTCTAACTATATATTTTAGCAAAGTATTCCTGTCGAGAGAGGTACAGAGACATTTGTACAAAATGCATTTGCTTAAGTTGCATGACCCATCAGTGCCATTTTATTCAGTATTCTCTTTCAAAATCAGCTATAGAATTAGTATAACTAATCAGCTATCGATCATCTATCTAATTTTATTTTTGAGTGGGATAATCTGTTCAATTAAGCTATCTTCTTGTGAGCCAAAGTTGGTCCTGCTGCCTGGCATGCAGAAACAGAGGATTCTAATCAAGAGACTCAACACGTTAAGAAGGCTTAAAGTAAAGCTGGGAGTAGAGATACTACAAGATTAACTGATCGAGCTAGCTTGGTAAGATTCAGGAAATGTGGAAAGACAAAATTGCAACCATGATTTGGTACGAATTCAGAAGCACGAACAAACACACAGCAAGCTGGTCACAATCCAGAAAAGAAGGTAAGCAAGGCCATCTAGACAGTGTTTAAAATGCAATTACCAAAGCTGCATGATCAAGAATGTGAAAACCCTCACAAACAGTCTTTTTTTGTTTCGAACTTGTTATTCCATAGTCATCTTATTTTAAATCAACTCTAAATGTATTATTATGGTCACAAGTCTCCATGCAAGAAAGCCTTTGTTGCCAAAGTTGGCTCAGCTGCTTTCGTATGTTCTTGAATCCAAAATTTGAATTCTAGACCTGCCCTGTAGTACAATGCAAGCAACAGTTTCAATCGAAAGATTTCAATATGGTCAGAGGCACAACGAAGTTATTAATCATTCAAGCACTCAAAAGCTAAACCATTACAATCTCCCAGAGAGAGAATAGAGACAGAGCAACTCAAGGACTAAAGATCAACAAGACAATTGCAAGCACGATTATTTTGGTTCGAATTCAGAAAAGAACTAACCAAACACAGCAAGCTGTTCATAGTTCAGAAACAAAGATGCTAATCAAACACAACGACATTTAAGCTGTTGAGAAGTAACAAAGGGATCGATCTAATCGAACACGGCCAGCTTCTGGTACTCCTCGCCGGCGATGGCCGTCTTCATGATGGCCTCAGGGTTCACCACGCCGTCGTTCTGCAGGAAGATCTTGAGCATGTTCTTGGAGAAGCCGCTCACCATGGCCACTCCTGGCTGGGTCGACGTCACCGGCGTGGACTTGGAGTCGCGCAGGTTCCAGAAGACGATCTGGGGCACCACGTCGCCGTAGCCGGCGGCCCTAAACTTCTTGCAGATGACCTCATAGTCAGTATCCCACGGCCCCGCTGCCGCTCGTGCCCCGTAGCTGTAATACCCGCCCCTCCCTGACGCCTCGTCGAACTCCATGTCGCTGTACACGAACACAGTCCTGATCATCTTCTCCGGCGCCAGCCGAGCTTCCACCGCCGTGCGGAGAATTTGGTCGAACACCGCCTGGAAGTTGGTATTCGTGTCCCACTGCATGGTCTGCACAAACGCCATCTTCTCTTTGAGGGTCTTTCCCTTGATCCGGTGGATCTGGGGCGTTGCACTGAAGGTGATCACCTTGCCGGCCCATGGCTTCTCGCTGAGCTCCGACGTGAGCACGCCCAGCGCGACGCACACCTCCATGGGAGTGCCATGCATGCTCCCGGACACGTCGCAGACGGAGATGCAGTTGCGCAGCGACCCCTTGGCTTTGAGGTCGTCCACCATGCGCCGCCACTGCAGCTCGGACACGTCGTCGTCCTCACCGCGGTAGGCAGCGGCGGCGATCTCGTGCGGCAGGAGCGCGCCCGCCGCGATCTTGGCCTTGCCCGCCTCGACGTCCTCGAGGTACTTGGCGAAGCGCACCTCGTCGTGCTTCTTGAAGAGGGACTTGTAGCGCCTCATGGCCACGGAGGCGACGCGGGTGTAGGGAAGATTGGACCATAGCTGGGCGCTCATGTACACCTCCGGGAGCTCGAGGATCTTGCGGAGCGGCACGAGCACCTCGCGGCGGAGGCGGCGGATGACTTGGTAGGTGTAGTGCTCGTCCGAGAGCTGGGCGTACTCGGGGTTGGAGTCGCGCGGGAAGAGGCGGCGGGCGATGGCCTCGCAGAGGAGCGTAGTGCAGTCGAAGGACGAGCCTGGCGTGGGGCACCACTTGGCGGCGAGCCCGATCTTCCTTGTCTTCCCGCCGGCGGCCATCTGCTCGAGATCGGAGGCCAGGAGGTCGGCGAAGAACTCCGCGACAGAGTCGAACAGGAAGCGGTAGGCGCGGTCGCCGTAGTACGTCTCGAGCGACTGCACGGCGAGCTTGGCCACCCTCCGGACCTTCTTGGACATCTTGCGCTTGGGCGCCTTCTTCTGATCCACCTCCATCGCCTCTGGTTCCTTCTCAGCCGCCTCCGCGGCGGGCTCGATCTCTGTGGCCGCCTCGGCCTTGATCTTGGCGGTCTTGGAGGAGAGAGCAGCGGACAGGTAGTCGCCGAACGTGGGCTTGGGCGGAGCCAATTCGCGGGCGCGCTTGCGGCTGGCCAATCTGGCGCGGAGGCCCTCCCTCTGCTTGCTCAGGTCCTTCTCCTTCCTGCGCGTCTTGTCGGCGGCGGCGCGCTCCTTGGCGTCCTTGCGCACGTCGGGGCCGTGGATGAGGCGGAAGAGCAGCTCGGGGAAGTCCTTGAGGTAGCCGAACTCGGCGAGCGCGGCGACGTTGCAGGCGAGCGTCTTGGGGTGGTTGGTGTGCATCCAGAGCGCGGCGGCGTAGAAGCCCTCCTTGTCCGACTTGCCGGTGCCGCGCACGCCGCGCAGGTTGCAGGCGAGCTTGAGGGCGGTGAGCGCGTCGTGGGCCCAGGCGGCGGCGAGGAGATCGCGCACGCGCTCGGGCGGCGTGTCGGGGACGACCTGGAAGAAGAAGTCGAGGCAGGGGTTGCCGGAGTTGGCGTAGGTGGCGGAGCAGTTCTCCGTGAGGGCCAGCCGCGGCCTGAGCGATGCCTTGATCTCGGCGGCGGACGGGGCGTTGAAGGCGGCGTCGAGCAGGTCGAGGAACGGGTGCGACGCGGGGGCCCCGTCGTCGGCGGCGGCTGGATCGCTCGATGGGTGAACCCCGCGGATGACGGGAGGGCCGAGGAGGGGTTTCGCGGCGGATTCCGTCTCCATCGCCATGGCTGCGGCTAGGGTTTTGGTAAGAGTGAGGGGGGAGATTGGTTTGGCGATCTGATCTGGTACTCTGGCCAACACGGGTCTTATTTAACAATTAAATCTTAAACCGACATAAAACAAATTACCGGAAGATCCCTATAGTAACCGACATAAGAAATACGATTTATTCTTTTATTTTGACGGAGAAAATTACAAGAAATTTCACGGTACATGTGTGTTTGTGTGCGTGCGTGAGCACGATGGCTATGGTGTGTCGCCCCGCTAACATTGTAAACCACTGTTTTTCAACTTAAAATTATCAAAATCCAACACGAGACAAAAATCACTAGATTTTGCGAGTCTTTTTTGCATGATGCGATTTGAAGCGAATTGACACAAAATCTGACCAGTTCGCATTGGTCCCAATGTGAGGACTGAGGTGTCATTGATTTCACTTGTTAGCCCACTTTAATAAATAAAATATCCACAAAAAGATAATGGAAAAGGGAGGTCATCTCCTTCATTCCCCACTCGACCACCACCGCCCTCGACACTGTCGAGCACCGTTGCCTCCAAACTCCCATCATGAGCGTTGCTGCCACGCTCCTCTCTCCCCGCTCGGTCCATCATAGGATCAAGCACGAATTCTCTACATCCTATACCCCTCAGCAAAATAGTGTTGTTGAAAGGAAGAGCTGGACAATCATTAAGATGGCAAGAACCATGTTAGATGAATTCAAGCCTCCATAAAACCTTGGAGAAGCCATCTCTACCACGATTCATTATTCGAATCGGCTCTTTCTCTACCTGTAGCACAACAAGACCCCGTGCGAGCTCATCACGGGGAACAAGCCCAATGTCTTCTACTTCCGCATCTTTGGATGCAAGTGCATTGTCTAATACAAGAAGGAAATGCTCGGTAAATTCGAAACTAGATCTCCTGAGGGTATCTCTACTATTAAGAGCAAACTGGTGAATGCCTGGTGTCACACATCAAAAATTTACAAACCAAGTGCCACTCCCTAAAATACTCCACGCTTCTCAACAAACCGGCTCTCCAGCTATGAACTTCACGCACCAGTATTACACAATTTTCTCAACAAACCGGCCTACTCTCAGTTTTCACGCACCAGCTACACAATCTCAACAACATTTCAAAAAACATCCCGGTGAAATATGCGATCCTGCCGAAAAAGATGGATCTTATCTCTATCCCTTTTCAAGTTTTCATCGTTAGCTTACTACGTTTCTTCAAGCAAAAAATCAGGACGTGATCCATCGACCCGTTGATCTCTCGAATTAAAGCCTTCTCCAACGGTGATGCGCTGGACCGGCTGTGTCCAACCCGGCGGCTGCTCTACTTCTCCTGGGGCAGCAGGGACGGCGAGACGCAAGCCATGTTGGTCGTCAAGGTTGCGGTCGCTAGAGCCGTGGAGACGAAACGCTGGTCGTGTTCCTCGATAAGATCGCTCGCTTCAGCTGCCTCTCAACTGCGCTCAACTACAGTTCTTTGATTTCTTGATGCCCAGAACCAATCCATCGTCGATTTGATTTGATTTATCTGTTTTATGTAACTATGTATATCCATCTAGGACCTGTCAGCGCTTGAGTTCTTAATGTCCAAACTGCCGTGTGTCGCAGGATCCATATATACCTCGCCATGGGGGCGGCAGACATCTACGGTGAGATCAGCAAGTTCAAGGCGAGATTCCAAGGGACTGATCACGCAAGTCCGTGATGACTGACGAGGTAATCCAGTCCAATCCAGCTGCCTCATGTTGTGGTCGGCTCAACTAATTTCATCAATGCTGAGTGTAGGAGTCAGAGGCAATGCTACAGTCAAGGTACTACTGAACAAACACTGTTCGTTACAAAACTTAACCTTGCTTAAGACAGCTGCAACTGGAACTGTCAGGAGTATGCCTAGGATGTTCTCATCATGAAGTTCTTAGCTTGAGGAGGTATTTATTTACATATCCTGGCGTAAAACTTCCATCTGCTCATATCCATACCTTGGAAATACATACATGGTCTCTGCACTTGGAGTCAACGAAGATACCTTATAAGCCATGTAATCTTCCGTATCCTGGAATCCAGCTAGGTATTTATTTTATTATCACGCAATAGTGTGTTGATAATACATAGTAGCATACCACAATAAGCCATGGAGCCTACATTCTGTTTTCTATTTTTATTACTATATAAGAGTGTGTAAATATATTAGCGTATGGGAAGAAGTATGATTGCAGATACCTTTATAGTAATATGAACTGAATTTTGTCTTATGAAAAATTGCCGTATTCTTTCTCTGTGCAGAGGGATGTAAATCTTCAGCTTGACAAGAGATGGTTATCCACGTGGGACATTTGGCAATGACGCCACTGTATTATCTAATTTCGTCCTTAAATTGAACGAAGGAAGAAGGTAAATAGCATGTAAAAAATATAGCACCAATAAGTTCTATCTATCAGAATATTATTAAAAGAAGTCGGATTGGTAAAAAATGATTCTGTTACGATGGCTGATTAGTACTATTCCCCCTCTATTTCCTGCATCTGGTGCAATTGTAGACATGGAAGGATCATATGCATATCTTGTAAAGTTTTTCAATTCTAATAATGAAAATAGTATTTGAGTTTCAATCTAATCCAAGTGCAGCATTTGACACTATCGACAACTGATGAGTTGAGTTTCTACAACTTCTTCACTTATGAAGAGAAGAACTTTGATTTCTTTTGATAACACGCTTTGCTGGTAAATTTGCCCTCTGTTCACTTCACGAGGAAAATGAGTTCCTTTGGCAATATCATTTTCATGTTATTTATGTGTAGGTACTTATATATGTTTGGTTCATGAAATAGAGCTACTTAAAGCAAGTGCGCTTACATCTAGAAATAGGGTGTGCCTATTTCTAAACTGAGAATGAACTTCGTAGTTCGTTCTCAGTTAGATGATATCATCAAATTTCCGTTGCAACTCATGACTAGAACGAATCACGATGCAAATTAAATGGTGTAAAACTTAACTAAGCACGAAGTTAGTTCTCAGCTAGCTGAGAACTAGCAAATCTCGTAGAAATATGCATATCATATTTTTGTAAATTTGTATACCAGGTAAGCTTATCTCATACAATCTTTAGTTCGACTCATCTACTTGCATATTGTAACTTACGCTGTTAATTGGCAATCAAGAGAAAAATTGTACATCTAACAAAGATTGTTAATAGTATCAACAATAGGTAAACAAGAGTAATTGGTGTAGCAGTGATTTTGGTCCATCTTGATTGGCCTTGTCTTAAATGATATTGACATATTGATCCTGGTTGGTTGGTGAAAAGTATTGGCAAGGGAATTGTAGATTTGCTCGATCGTATGTGGATACTCTACTTGAGACAATTTATGCTCTCTAATTTCTCTTAAAAATTAGTATCACGGTAGGTTCATTTAGTATGTCGCCATCCTTCTTGTTGTCTCTTTAAGATGTTTTTCATTAGTTCTCAATATTTTTGGTTTAAGAACAATTTGTAGGATATTTTTAAAATATGGATATCGAATGTCTGTCTATACTATAAGAGGTAATTTACTTATATACCTGAATTGGCGAGTTAATATGTTTTTGGAAACATAACAAACCTACCATACTTGATAGCTAGGCTATGAGGATAAATTAGGGTCAACTACATGGAACAACACTTGAAGAAGGGACGAACCAAAAATTCAAGAATGCCTAGCGCCTATGTAAGGAGAGCAAACGAAGGTTGTGGGCCGTGTGGCACATCCATCTGTCTATCTATCTATCTATCTATCTATCTATCTATCTATCTATCTATCTATCTATCTATCTATAAGAAGGCAATGTGACCGTGGTACATCGGGACTTTCTCACTTTAGTCGTACAAAATGAGAAATAGACCTGGAGTCTAACAAGTCCGCACTTTTGCAGTTTAGTCCCTAACTCTATCCACTCACCTCCATCCCACCACCCGATCCTCTCCTTCCTCTCTCTCGGCGACAGAAGGCGGCGGCGGCGTCTCGAGCGAGTCCAAGGCGAGATGGCCATCGCCGGTGTCGGTGTCAGCAGCGAGGAAGAGATGGCCGGTACGGATGTGAACGACGAGGGGGAAAGGTGTTGTTACCGGCGGCAGCGGTGGCGCTCGGCATGATCTGGCCCACCTACTCCTCGACCATGAAGGTGACGCGCTCAACCTGGTGCCCGACGTGACCGACGACGAGGGTCCGTGGAGATGGGGGTTGTCTCGTTAGCATGTGCACCTAATGCTCGCTCAATGGCCACGCCCCTGCACCGGTTGTGCCACTCTGGAACTTCACCGTGAAACAACGGATGTTGCTATTTATTCCGACGTTTTCAGTAGAATCGGAATGAAAGAGCTGACGTAATGCATTTCTTTCTGTTCTTTTTTGCTCCATAGTCTGGATTCTCAACCTTTGTGAAAGACAGCTAGAGCTGCAAATTTGCAATTAGTTTCTTAGAAAATGTAATGTACAAGCAGCTACATTGACTAACTTCAGTTCAGTTCATAACTATGTAAATTTGAGTTGTTTGGGACTAATGAAAAACTTAATGCAATTGATGTACATGCAATTTTTCTGTTGATTCATGGTATCTGTTCATATTTTGATTTTTTGGGGAGTTTTCTACAAGGGTTCTGTACCCAATTTATTTCTGATTACAATTTTCTCAACAATCAAGAAAACTTTTTGGAATCACAGACTAGACTAGAGACCAGCACATTTGTCTGTGTTCAAAATGCTAAAGATTTGAGCTGATTTTCCGTCCAAGTTAGAACCTTATGTTTGAATCTTCTATTGTTAACATTGATATGTATTTACATCAGACTTCATTTTGAAATAAAATCTCATTGGCCGCAGGTTTCGTTATGAGTTTATGGGAGGGCTGGCAAAAATGCTCCAGCGCCAAAGGTCCTTTTACTTGCACGTGCATAAATTGTATACTGCGTTGGCCATGCTATTAGATAGATACCGACATCAGAAAGATATTAATTGGTGTTTGCTCCGTAGCGAAGCACGGGTATTCTGCTAGTCTTTGTTAGTTATGCGGATGACTCTCACACATATAGGTACTACAACCAAGCCAACGGTTGTGTTGAAGTATCTTGTGATGTGGAGTTCTTCGAGAATAAGGCTCCCAAGAGGAACAAGTTGTTCCAAGTGATGTACATGGTGGAGAATCTTCTCAAGTCATCAAGGCTATGGGCATTGGGCATATCTTGCCCATGGAAACCTATGAAGTTATTGATCAAGTAAATGATGGAGAAGACTCAAGATCAACTCAAGTGGAGCCTATCTCTACTCAAATTGAACCATCAAGTGCATCACAAGAGGAGCCGCTTGATGAAGAACAATCACCGAACCCTCAATCTCTTGAGAAAGATCATGAAGGAGAACAAGACTCTTCTACATCTCAAGATAAAACTCAAGTTGTTATTCATGATCAAGATCGACGAAGATATAAATTTGTTGATCATGAAGGAACCATCCGGAAGATCAAGGCCGCCACAAAGTCAAGTGTCATGCAAGTTAAAAAGATCCTTGGAAGCATTTCCAAAGAAGTGGCAACTCGTAGACACATAGCTCTTCAAACAAACTTTTGTGAACATCATGCTTGTGTGACTATTTTTGAGCCACTCAAGGTGCATGAGGCCTTGCAATCCGGATTGGGTGATTGCCATGCAAGAAGAACTCGAGTTCTTCAACCACAATGAAGTAAGATGTATTATACTATGATATTTTGCTATAATTTGTGTAATATGTATTGATAGACGTATATTATGTACCCCGCTCTTAAGTATTGGTTACGATCCAACTTGTATGCAAGAACGTGCGTGGGGTGATATGTGTATTAGATGGAATAACATGGTTTAGTGATTAGATAGTGACAACAAATTCATGATCAATTATGGCTTTGCCTTTTTTTTTTTGCTATCTCACTAGGGAATAAGTGAATGCATGTGCTATGTTCGTCACGTGACAAAAGTGATGATATTGTTTGCTCAAGGTAGCATATTTGATATTGAAATATTATGTCAAAGTATTGATGGCTATACTCTGTTAATTCTTAATACAAGATTGCTTGAAGTTTTTCCTATTTATGGAGTATAAAAGAGATGTGTTGCATCATATCTATGTTAGGACGTGATACCCGTATGAATGCGTATTTTACACATGTTGAAGTTATTTTGTTTATATCTCATTGATAAATTGTTATTATCCACTACAACTTTAAAGAGAGAATAGTCAAGTGAACCCATGAACCCCGGTCCAATTTTAATCATAAGAAACACATTTCCATTGCATTTATCTTTCTTTTTATTTGCAGCACTATTTTAATCCGAAAATACAAAAATACTTATCTATTTTATTTGCACTCAAAACCCAAAAAAAACCTTTACCGATTTCACTTACTTTACTTTACTTGTTTAGTTGTCTTTACTCTAGTTACTACTTTACTTTACTTTTACTTACACGAAACCTTGTGCTTGAAAACCATGATACGTCTCAAACGTATCTATAATTTTTGATGCTCCATGGTTGTTTTACACCAATTCATATATGTTTTGCTCATACTTCTTTGCACTTTTATACATTTTTCGGCGCTAACCTATTAACAAGATGCTAAAGTGTCACTTCCCTATTTTTTGCTGTTTTTTTATTTCAGAAAAGTTGTATAGAAAATATTTTCGGAATTGGACGAAACGCGGGGAGAGCAGATTGACCACGGGCTTGGCTCGACTGTGAGTAGGGGTAGCGAGGCAGTTGGGCCGGCTCCGGGAGGGGGCCTGGCTGGCGGTGGCGTGAGATGCTGGAAGGGTGGATTAGTAGATAAAAGATAAATAAATGAACATCTAGCTGATCCTGAAACTTTACAAAGAAGTCCAAATTTTAGAATGGGCTGACATATGTTGTCCTCTGACCGTTTTTGTTGTGCCACATCACCCTGATAGTGGGACCCACCAATCTGTCTTGTGAAACGAGTGTCTCAAACAAATCAGTGCTATCCGTTTCGTGTTACCACTAGAGTAGTGGTTTTTTATAACCCTAACGTAAAGTGGTGGTTTCTTGATATCATTGTCTGTAATGTAGTGGTTTTTGTAATTTTCTCCAGTTCCATCGAAAGAAAATACTGCATGCAAGGAAGAAAATACTGCATGGAAAGAACTGTTTCGCTAACTTAAGATGAGGAGCAACACAGTCGACAAACTTCAATACTAGATAGAATCATCGACAATTTATTTTACAAAGTATCGGTACTATAGGACTTCCATTCAGACAACATATTTACATATAAGTTCAAAACTGATAGAATGGCCGACAATTTATTTTAGTACAAATTATCGGTACTATAGGACTTCCATTCAGATAACATACTTGACATATATATTAAGTTACATGTTATTTGAGAAGTTCACATATTCAACCAAAATGGCCTGAAATGATGTAACAGTGAAGTGATAAAAATAAAATGCATGGCATTCAAACTGGCAAATACATAGTTCTACTAGCAGATAGCCTCAAGCATCATGGGTGCTGATTAGAAGTTTGTTTTTTATGGGGGCGAAAAAAATCACGCTCAAGTTTAGTGTTATAGCCCAACTCGAACCCTCCTTGGATTGGATGAATGACACCGAAGCGAGGGTAGCACATGTCACATACTGGCTCGACCTTGCTATCTTCACATACGCATGTACTCAAATCATAAGGGTGTTGGCGGTAGCATGTCTTGCAAATGCAGTCCGCTGGAGAAGAAGAACGCAGGAAGCTACGTCAAAGACTATGTAAGAAAGCAACAATTATTCAACATGAAGTAAAAGATATCAGAGAGAGGGGAAGAGCGACGTACAGCCACCATGACGACGACCCCCCCACCCAACGTGGAAACCAAGGACATTGTAGGAGGTTTCAGTAACTGGTTCATCTGAAAAAACAGACATGTTTTAGCCGAAGAACATGCAGTGTACAAAAGAATCTAACAAGGTTTTTAATATCTTTTTAAAAAGGTTACACAAATAATGCAATGATGACTTATGTTAAATATCTAGACAGCATAATGCCCATCTATATGCCAACAAAGGGGCAAGTTCCTGCAATTAGTTCGCACATGAATCTAAACTGCACATAATGTGAAGCAGAGATGCATAATAAAGATCCGGAAAATCCAGCGAAGCAGTTGATGGGGGAATATACACGGTTAGAAAATTTTGTCATTCCCTCTGGCTGCTGATGTAATGAAATAAGCAATGGAAGATAATAATGAGAGAACAGCATCACTACAGGAGCTGGAAGGGTCAGTCATAGAGTACGCAGTTCAGACTGGAAGTATTTACTTATACACTCTCTCCTTTCCTAACAGAAATTAGAACTCAAATCACTTCCCTCAGCAGACCTAGGAATCATACATGTTGATCAAAGAATAGGAATGTGTAGTGCATTTTTATTTTAACATTTCTGGTACAGCATGTCAATTCATGAAGTTTAATTTTCTCTTGATTATAAGTAGATTATACTTTTACTACTTCAGTCGATATAGCATATAATCATAAATTACAGAAATCATGTACTCGATCCCTCCGTCTAAAAATAGGTGTCTCAACTTTATCTAGATTCGGACGTATCTCTAACTAAAATGCAGTCAGACACCTATTTTTAGACGGAGGTAGTAGCTAAAATATGTTAAGAAAACTTAAAATTTACTAGAAACTAGTCATTCGGGATAGTAAGCTCGATACAAAAAGCATTGTTTAGTGAAAAATACACTTCGGAATGACAGATATCTATGTCTAAGAAAAAAAATAGCTCTACACTCAGGCTGCAAAATAATTTGTGTTTCTAACCATCCAATGAACATGACAGCCCATTTTCAGCTCATTTCAATTTTGGTTTTATCAATTTTATTTTTCTTTTAATTAAAAAGGAATATGTGAAATAAGTTGTATTTTCTAAACAAACTCTAGCTGAGTTTGTGTTTATGTGTTTTTTATTAGAATAATATTGTACTAGTTGAAAAAATCGTACCTTTCTGTGTTTAATTGCCTGTTCTTTAACTTTGACGCATAAAGAATGAAATAAGCAGAATGCACAAAATGCTATATAGTATATACTTTAAAATAACCGATAACACAGACATGATCAAAACTCTAATAGCACGAATATTTAAAACGGTAACTAGAACCCTTGTCATAAGCATGGGTAACTCTTTTTTCCTCGTAAATCATGAAGCCTTCAAATTTACTAGGTCAAGAGACGAAAGCAGTTTCAAACATAAGTCTCAGAGTACTTTTTGATAAAGTAGTACTCTATGTGAGCGACATTTCAGCTCCCAGGTGCATATGATCCCAGGATGAAAAGTAAAATAATTAGAAATAGTTTAAAAATTCAAAAACTCAGAATTGTTTTGACTATATGTGTGTGTCTCGCATGGGCCAGCAAAGTTCCATGAATAAGTACATGTCCTGTCGTAGGAATAAAAAACAAATCCCAGAGCTCTAGGAAACATTTTTTGAAGCACCAAATTTGTTTTTTCCGCACAGGCCACAAAACTAATCCTTTTAAAATAAAATTTTACATGAACACACACAACAGACATTTACTGTATTAAATTTTTCGGATGTTTTTTAAATCGGAATTTCAAATTTCACCTGGGAAGGTATGCTCTTGGGAGCAAATTCGAATATCTGAGTATTCTATAAGCTAAGGTGAATCTTAGACATATAGCAGTAGCTTTCTCAACATGATGGCATGTCTTTTGATGAAAATGCCATGCTCTTTTAAAGTTCATACTCTTGCACAGACAAAAGAGAATCAGATCAAGTAGATACTTACCTAGAGGGGTGCATGTGACAACTTTATTGATATTCTTTTCTCTAGTGAGTTCAAAAAAGAACAGCGTTGGAGGAGCGGGTGGGAAGGACAAGCAGCCAGAGAGCTTCCGACGTGCCACGAAGTTGCCATGAGTCCAGCACATGCCCCTGTCAAGTCTGCTTCCGTCAATCACCATACCAGGAGCAGGTTCATACTCCTCACCCTAATCAACCAGCCAATCAGGAAAACGGAATCGGTACAGGTAGCAGCAAAGGTAAAAAAAAATCATAGAAAAATAAACTGGTTCGTTTTAGGAACCAAAAATAATTTGGCACAGGAGGAACATCATGGAAAAAAGAACATATTACTTTAGGTACGAAAAAAGAAATTGGTACAGGGGAAGGTAAAACAAAACAAAAAGACCAAGGACTTAATTTACTTAGTTGTTACCTCCTGACTTTTTACTGGTAGTTTAGGATGATATCAACACTGTCTTCAACACACATTGGCCACACTTAATATAATTACAATTATTATTGCTTAACAAAATCAGTTAAAACATATTATCTGAAGATACTATTTTTTATGACAAATCCACTTGCATAACTGTCAACTTTCAAATCCAAACAGATTTATACATTAGGTATCGAAGTCTTTAAGCTTTATACATGAGGTACCGATATTCACAATCACATTGTCGATGCAACGCATCAAGTCTGAAGTGAAAACAGAAAGCAGTAAAGTTGTTCTAGTAAAGAGAAGTAAATAAATCAAGTCTATTTGATGGTTTGAGGTAGTAACTAATGACTTTATCTACTCTGTCAAATCCATGATAAGTGTAGTGGTTTTAGTTGAAATTATGGATCAGAGGGGGTAGCACATTTTGGTGAGTCTAATTAAAACAGTGAAAATATAGGCCCAAATTGCTATGCAGGAAAGTTGAGTAAGGAAAAATAGATCACCGGATGCATACTGTTGTACCACCCAAGGCATTCCAGCACAATCTTGCTATCGCGAGCTAACCTTTCCAAGCGCCCCAGCACCTTCGGACTACAAAAAAAAAAAAAAACATACACAAGGATCAACAAAATAAGAGACGGCAAATTTTGATAATAGACTGGATGCAAAAGCGCAAGCGCAAGCCATCCGATTCCATTCTGATCTATGCGAGTTTGGACTTGTGCGTATCAATCAATCGAATAGGATGGAGGGTCTGATCAATCGAACCTGTCATCAAACCTCTGTAGTTGCAGGTCGTCCAGCGGCACGCCGACACGGACGGGATCAGGATCCGGTCGGGGAAAGAGTACGGAGGCGAGCGGCAGCCACCCCCACCCCCACGCTCGCCGTGCCTCCTCCTCATCCTCATCGACTGGCACCACGGCAGCGTTGGGTCCAATGAGGCAATGTGTCTCTTCCGCCTTGTTCACCATGTCGACGGACGAGTCTCCTTCTGTTTGCAAGATGGGACCGCCCCTCTTTTTTCCCACTTTGGCAAGGACCTAAATCGCCGTCGACTCTGTTTCTTTGTCTTCCTTTGGCTTTCTTTCTCTTCGAATAAGGGAAGGGTCCGGAAGATATCGAAGGTGCACGGACGCCAAATCCTGGCCATCGGGCCGGGCCTTTTCGGGCCACTCGGAAGCAGTGCTTGAGACACGTGACCAAAACCTGGCATGAAGCCCGCAGCAGGTCTGGGTTTTCTCTTTTGATGCGCATGGGCCGCTCTGGCCATGGCACAATCGAGATTCAGATTTAATTTAGAATCACGATTCTAATAACTTTTTTTTGCCAGACAGAAATCCACCGATCATCAACAGTAGTACAAATAATTTAAAAAGTAAAAAAAAAATATAAATTGGCACTCGGGCCACCTAGCGATGACTACAAACACTAGCACGAGCCGAAGGTTCGCCGTTATCCTCGCACCTCCATCGCCGGAGTTAGCCAAAGCTTATCGTAGTAGAGCTTGTTGTAGTACACAGACGAGAAGTTGTCGTGCTAAGATCCCAAAGAACCAGCGCACCAGAGCAGCACCCAATGATGACAACCGTAGATCAGGAGAGACTGACATGAAACCACACCAACAAATACGAAAACCGACCAAATCCCAGGAGATCCGACGGGCACACAACTCCACGCGCCCCCCGTCAGTGCTAGATGCACCATCGAAGCGAGGATAGGACGGGGAGGACCTTATTCTGACTTCAGGATGTAGCCGCCGACTCACCATCCCAAAAAAGAGACTGAAAAGCAAACTGAATTAAGAACGGAAACTCCCCGCCGACGAGGGACCGTGGTCCACCACACCTCCAAGGCCCCAAGGCCACCGAAGGCGGAGCGGACCGGCAGTATCACCGGCGAGGAGGATGGGACCCTAGATGGGTTTTGTGTCTTTTTCCGCCGCCTCCTCGGTTGTATCTCACGCGTACACGATTCTGACAACTTTAAATCACGTGTGGTACTGATTCTAATAGGATCTTATGGTTTAAGAATTAGGTTACAATATTGTATAATGTTGAATTTTGTGACATGATCGATACCTTATATGGGTGTGTCCGCCATGTTCTTCATCCAACAAGATGAGTCCATTATTAATAACCTTGGTGTCTATGATTAGAGAATCTTGATCATCTTATTAATCAATAGACACTAGAGATAAGGTTTTACTCAATATCACAATGCATTAATGTTTCCGATTAATACAGTTATAGCAATAGCAGGGCATAAAAATTATTATGAAGAATATAGATGTGAGAATAAAATTATCTTTATTTATGTGCCTACGGGAGTGGTGTTTCAGCACCCGGGAGCATGTGTTCCCGGTTTTTAAATTTTATTTTAAATACACTTTTAAAATGTTAAAAATTCAAAGACAAAATTTAATGGGTACAACTCGAGATTTTACACGCTCACAAAGTCGTTCCATGGAAAACGGTCTTTTTAGTGTCATGTGTAAAAAAGATGAATTTTGGTGTAAAAAAGGTTGTCTACGTAGCTTTTTTTTTGTCTTTTTCACGTAAGTCACAAAAAATATTGGTTATTCGTAAAACTTGATGGCACATAGAATGTCTATACTTAAGCGTGGAAATTTTCGTTTGAATTTTTTTGACATTTCAAAATATATTTTCGATGGCAGAGCATATGCTTCCATGTGCCGAATTGAATTTATGTGTCTCTAGGGCACAAATCACCTATTGAGTTCCAGTTACTTTACTATCATTCGCACACCGTCTCATTTACTTTAGTTTATTTTACTTACTTTGTTCACAAGCTCTAAGAAACAATTACTTTTATTTAAACTTTATTTAGATTTAATGATAATTGTGAGTACCTTTGAGTGAAGATAATTAGAGGATAAAATCATAACCAGTCAGCTCCACCGTGAATTCGATAATCTTAATTTTAAAAAGTAGCTACATACGATATGTAACCTTACAAACACTACGGGAAAACAAGGCTTTGCCGTGCAACTATTTGCACGGCAAATGGATCCATATGCACGGCAAAGGTCGCACGGCAATACCATCGACGGCAAAGACTTCTTTGCCGTGTGCCTTGCCAACGTTGCACGGAAAAGGCTTTGCCGTGCGCCTCGCCAACTTTGCACGGCGCTTCTTTGTCGTGTGCCAAACATGTTTTATCTAAAAAAAAACTCCAAATTAGCCGGTTTGGGATTCAAACCAAGGACGCAGAGTAGGAGAAGCGTGCAACCTTGCCACTAGGCTAAGTGTTAGCTTGTTGATACCTATACCACGCCACGCCTGTTGAGCTGAGAAGAAATCCAATTTTTTACATCTTTGTCGTGCGCTTACACTAGGCAAAGGCTTGCTTTGCGCTATGTTTGTTAAAAACATTAGGCAAAGGTTTGCTTTGTGCCTAGCGTATTTGTCGTGCAACCTATCTTTACCGTGTGATGTGTTGGTCCTTTGCCGCTTAGCTTTCTTCCGTCGTTGCCATGAATCGTATATTGCCGTGCGCTCGTGTCTGCGTTTTTCGTGACCAAGATCTTTGCCGTACGTTTTTCTACGTGCGCACGGCAAGAAAATCTTTGTCATGCGAGGGCACACGACATAGATACACTGCACGATAACGCCTATTTTTCCCGTGGCGAGATATCATAACCATACACGTTGGAGTAGTTATAGCTGTAGTGGTAAATGTTTGTGTTAAAATGACACATGAGCCCAGTACTCAAAGTGTGTATATCTAAACGTGAACGTATGATTATTAGCTTCAGTATTTAGCATCATGGGTGGTCTCTAAACATACTTTTGTGTGTTAAAATGATATATGAGCATCTTCTCGTAAGCCCAGTACTCAAAGTGTATATCTAAACATGAAAGTATGTCTATCAGCTTCAGGTCTTCAACATTATAAAAAAGCGAGCCTGGACGCTTTCCCCCTACTGTCACTGTAGCAGGGGCGATTTTCTGGATCCCGCCGGCCAATCCACTAAGCCACCGTCGATTCGCCGGATCCCCGCCTCCGTTGGCCGCTCCGGCGGTGGGAGGTTGGGGATCCCGTCTCGCAGTGTGTATGGAGTAGGGTTTGGTAGGTCTCCTGCCGGCGGCGGCGAGGAGTGGGCGGCACGGTCGGGGCGGAGTTTTGTGGTGGCGGTCGGCCTCTCCGGCGGTGCGGCTCGGTGGAGCCTCTCTGCAGATCGACCACTTTGGTCATGTGTGCAGGTCCTTGGAGCTGTGCTGCATGGCGTTCCCTCACCGGTGTCCATGGTGCGGTGGAGCCGGACGTCTGAAGAGCTTGAAGGTCTTGGTGATGTTGAGCAAAGCGACGATGTCGGCGGTGCTGGGCGGAGGTTCCTCGGAGCTGAGTTTGTCGACTTCCCGGCCGCAAGAGGGTCTTCTCCCGTTCCAGGGTCAGTGAGGAGAAGCAGCGGCGGCGCGCCGTCATACATCCTCGTTGTCGTTGATGCAGTCGGGGTCCTGTTGGCCTTATCTGTAATTTTTCAGTTTGTTAGGGACCTTTCTGTAAGAACTTTGGCTTAATATCATCAGTCCTTTATCGCAAAAAGAAGGTCTTCAGCATTATGGCTAGTCTCTAAACATACAGTTCTTTTTTATATGCATGTTGAATATCCGTTTTAAATTTATCTCGATATGTATGTTCCATTTTTTCATGTCATGTTGACGTTAAAAAAACAAAAAACTCCCTCGCAAATGCCCAGAGAGATGTGTTCGAAGGAAATAAAAATTCAAATGTGACATGTGTGAAATTTGACATACATTTCTGAAATCCACGGAAAAACACATGCATTAATTCAACTAGTGTTATCACCAGAATTTGATCGAGTCAGAGGTGGGCCGCGATCAAGATGGGCGTGAAGAATATATATATATATATATATATATATAGAAGAGATACGTGAATCGGCCTTTTACCAAGTTGGGCTTAATGGTCCATCTATCTGTAACATATTAGATCGCATCTTAGTTTAGAAGTTAGAATCTTACTCGTGCACGGTTTGGTGCACGCCCACATTAGAAAGTCCGCTGGACTATAAATATGTATCTAGGGTTTATGGAATAAACAACAACCAACGTTCAACCACAAACAAATCTCGGCGCATCGCCAACTCCTTCGTCTCGAGGGTTTCTACCGGTAAGCATCATGCTGCCTAGATCGCATCTTGCGATCTAGGCAGCACAAGCCTGCCTACGTTGTTCATGCGTTGCTCGTACTGAAGCCTTTTTGATGACGAGCAACGTAGTTATCTTAGACATGTTAGGGTTAGCATTGTTCTTCATATTACATGCTTTCATAGTGCAACCCTTGCATGTCTAGCCGCCCTTACACCTGTCTTAGGTGTAAGGGCGGCACCCCGCTTGATCATAGTGTAGTAGATCTGATCCGTTACGATTGCATCCTTGTTCTACAAGGATTAGTTTAATATCTGCAATAGTTAGGCCTTACAAGGGGTCGGAGGATCCAGCGGCGTGTAGGGTGGCGTTTGCTAGTCCTAGAACGGATGTTCCGGGGATCAACCTCGTGTTGGTTTTTAGGCCCTGTCTAGGATCGGCTCACGATCACCGTGCGCGAGCGCGAGGCCCAATCTGAGTAGGATGATCCGATTATGCGGTGAAAACCCTAAATCGTCGTAGATCTCATTAGCTTTACCTTGATCAAGCAGGACCACCATATATTCGGACACCCCGTCTGAATCATGGGTGGATCGGCTCTTTGAGCCGATTCACAGGATAACCTGAGAGCCGATCGAGACTCGTATTTAACGTTTACGTGTGTGCCCTGCAGGAAACTAAGCGAGGCATCATCCACACCTTCCTGATCAGGTATAGGTCAGGTGGCACGCCCTTGTGATAAACATCGGCGCGTGCGACCAGGAGGCTTTGCGGGCCGTCGCTCGGAGGGACTGGGGCCAGCCGCAGCCCTAGTTGTTCCCGGCTCTACCGTGTTGCCCGTCTCCGCCCGCCGGGGGGTTTCGACGTCAACACATTCGCGGCACCCCGGTGGGACAGTCGACGACATCCACGACATCGCCATCTACATCCGAGATGGCGGAAGACACTCCGGTCACGTACGCGGATCCGCTTGATGAGCTCAAGAAGAAGCATGACGAGATCAAGGCAACCCTCGAAGCCGAACTCATCGGCTCCTTCCACCGAACCCGCTCCCATGGCGTCAGGTGGAAGGGTTTCACACCTGAAGGCGCGCTCGATGGAGTGGACCTGTCCGCCCCGTCAGAAGAACGCACCGAGTCGGCTGCGGCGAGGAGATCAACTACATGGTGGCTCATTCGCTGCACCGCCACTCGAGAGCCTGGTGAACACCTTGGAGCGTGTCGCTCGCGCGTCGTCCAGGAAATCATGAGTCACCGGTACTCCCCGTCGGGACCAGCTGCGGGGACTTTCAAAGGAGAGATGCCGCTCCGGCCCCGGCCGTTCGCATGGGTAGCACCGGAACTGCCGAACTCATCGGCATACGTCGTCTACAAGGTTGGTGGTGATCCTAGTGACTACCAATTCCTACCCGAGCCACCTAAGGAGATCCCGCACGGATACACGTGCGCATACGTACCGGACCGCAACGCCCGGGCGCTCTCGAACTAGGCTGCAATATCGGCGGCCTCCGGGACGGCGGGAGGAACGTCGGGAGCCGATCCCGAGAAGCAATCGTGGGCTGGCTAAGTACGCCACCCCGACGAACCTCCAAAGCCCAGCTCCCTGCAGTTGGCTTAGAACCGGAAAAGCAAGCATGGCTGGTTAAGTATGCCACCCGGCGAATCTTCGGGGTTCGACACCTTCGGCCATCACGGCGGATCAGATTTGTACAATTACGAAAGATCAGTTCGGTATGATGCCGAAAAGGAAAGCGTTCGGCTACACCAAGCCGTACCCCAACAGCTACGAACTGATCCCGCTGCCACCCAAATATCGGCTCCCGGATTTCACAAAGTTCGGTGGGTCGGATGGGTCCAGCTCCATCGAGCATGTGAGCCGATATTTGGCACAGTCGGGCACGATCTCGGCGTCGGATGAGTTGCGCGTGAGGTTCTTCTCACAGTCCCTCACGGGATCGGCTTTCGGGTGGTACACATCGCTACCACCGAACTCCATCCAGACTTGGAAGCGGTTGGAAGAGCGGTTCCATGAGCGGTACCATTCGGAAGCTTCCGAGTCTAGCATTGCCGATCTAGCACAACTACGTCAGAAGCGCGGAGAGACTGTGACGGAATACATCCAGCGCTTCAGGAATCTTAGGAACCGATGCTATTCGGTTCGTATAACTGAAAAGGAAGCGATCGAGTTGGCAGTAGCGGGCCTTGCAACACGAGCTCAAGGACATGGCCTCCCAAGCAGATTATCCCTCGTCGGCGCACGTGGTTCGAAACTTTCAGCATATGAACAACGCCACCCGGACATGTACCAAGACAAGTTCAAGCGTGCGGTAGCCCTGGTCGATGCGAGAGGAAGACGAAGTTCTGCGGGAGACCAAGAAGTAGCGATGGCCGAGTGGACTCGGGGAGGAACCCCGTGTCTCCGCAAATGGGTAAAGCCACCGAGGCCCGCCCAGGGGATTTGATTTTGACGTGACCAAGACCGAGCAAATCTTCGACCTCCTACTCAAGGAAAAGCAGTTGAAGATACCGAAGGTCTCAAATTCCCCACGGCGCAAGAGCTGAATGGAAAGCCATACTGCAAATGGCATAACTCGCTCTCCCATGCCACCAACGACTGCAGGGTGTGGCGTCAGCACATCCAAGCGGCGATAGAGAACGGGCGTCTAATTTTCAACCAATACGCCATGAAGGTCGATACCCAGCCCTTCCCCGCCGTGAACATGGTGGAGTATGCTTGCCATGGAGGGTGCCGGCCGGGTTTCTGTGCAATATCAACATGGTAGATCTTGGACACCACGGCGGCAAGGATGGAGATGAGGGCAGCTGCTCTCATAGCAAAGAAACAGAGGAAGCCGCTCCACGCGATCGGCTCCGCCAAGACGGCAAGCGCTACGTAACAGAGGGAGAAGTGAAGGACATAAGATATCAACGACCTCTCTCTGATCACCTCCTCAATAAGTATGTGAGTCAGTACGACCAACGCCGACAGTCCAGCGATGATGATGAAAGAGATCGTCTGGCTAAAGAAGCCAGAAGACATCGTCGGCATAATCGCAATGAGGAGGAGCACGAGCGTTGTGCCAAGGGAAAGGCAAGGGAGCAAGACGATGAGGACAGGCACTGGGATTGTCCTTTCTTCAGGCACTGCTGGGATTCAGGAATGAGCCGATTGCCAACAATCGGCAATTGCCCGGAATGCAACCGGAAGAAGAAGGAGGCAGCCAACGTGTCCGTGTTCGAGCGCTTAGGACCTCTCCCGCCACAGAGCAAACGAGCTGAGTCCCCTCGGTTGGAAGATCTCGAAGATTCGAGAAGACGAGGGAGAAGAAGAAGACGGTATCACCGGCCACGGTGGTGCCCCGACGGACTCAGCCGTTCCCGAAACGCGAGGGTTCAACGATTGCGCGGCCCGGAAGAAGCCGAGAGGTTATACTTGCATACATTGAGGAAGGCAAGGCCTGATGCGGCTGCAAAGGTTCAGCGAACCCTGGATGAAGAGGGTCGTCCGCGGAAAATGGAGTGGCGCCCCAAGCAAAGGAAAGCCGATGATGAAACATCGGCTGGCACAAACATGGTGCTCGTTCTTCCGACGAAGCTCAGTGCTCCACGGTTACACGATACATCCAAGGTGGACAACAGCAAGCGCACCAACATGATAAAATCAGAGATTGGGCTGGTTACGTCTACCGGCACCGGACGAGTAGCAAGAACACGTCAATGAGCAAACATGGCGAGGCTGATCGTTGTGATCGGCCCCAAAAATTTATGAAGGGACATTACAAAACCTTTCATCGAACAAGCAACATGGAGGCCGATTCCAGCAATCGGCCAAAATTATCCTCACCCACCATTCTGCCTGAGTTCAACATGTTATCCAACGGAGCCGATACCATCAATTCTCTTGACAGAATCGGCTCGGGGGGGCACCCAGGTGGACAGAACACGAGGATATGCAATAGAAGCGTCTCATCCTTTGGTGATGGGTATTGGAATATGGGGGCCGATGCGCTAGTCGGCCGTAAAAACAAAAAAATTCTGAAAATTCGAAAATTTTCGAGCACAGGCGATGCAGCAGACATCGACTTAAGAGGAGTAACTGTTACGATCAGAGGGTCAATGGAGCACTAATGGAAGATCTCCTCAATGGAGTAGTCTAAGGGCTTAGATCCTCTCTTCAAGGACAAGGCCAAGAGCAGCCTGGACGTGCAGATCAGGTCAAGGATGGAGCGCATCAGATCCACCAAAGGAAAGGAGCCGATCTGGCCGGCAAGAACTGAAGAAAGCTCGGGGGGCAGCTCACCTTGAAGGCTCTGCGCTTGAGAAGCCGATTTATGTTCAAATCGGCTGGCTCGCACAAGAAGCTCCCTCGAGACATGATCAAGCCCAGGTCCATACAGCTAATTCGCGTATCCTCGTCTCTGTTTTGTTTTGGCTGAGACTCGGGGGGCAACAGGCCTGGTAGATGCTCTGTTGAGGAACCGATTGGGGCACCATCGGCTGATCTTCGTTGCAGCCTTCTTCACAGAATAATGAGCGATCGCTAAAACCGGTGGGAAGAATTTAAGGGGTCTCTTGGAAATCCCACAGTATCTACCGGGAAGAGAATCGTCAGTTGAAGAATGGAAGGGTAAATGTCGAAGGACCGATGCGTTGCTATCGGCTCGTTACGCATTGGCAAGGGGGACGAATCGGCAAGATCAGTGTAAGAAGAAATCGGCTAAGATAAGCTAAAGGAATCGGCAAAATCAGATTGGGAAAAGTTCTTCATTGATAGATTTCTTACATAAGGAGCTGATGGCCCTCAAAAGGAAGTACTAGGGGATACATGGCCCCATCTACGCTACTGCGGTCCTATGCTAGATGTCCTATCTACGGGCCGTCGCTGCCCTCATCATCGCCGTCATCGCCGGTGTCGGCGCTGCTCCCCGGCCGGTTCGTCGTCGCTGCTCCAACGGCCGCCGGCGGGACCTTCATTGTCCTCATCTTCCTCGTCGTCGTCGTCGTCGTCTCGTCGAAGTCACTCGGATTCCCCGGCCGGGGGCAATGGCGCTTGGCCGGCGGTTCGTCGGGGAAGGCTGTCGTCGTCGTCGTCCTCCTCTTCCTCCTCCTTCACCTCCTCGGAGGTGGTGAAGTCGTCCCGAGAAAAGCGATCGTCATCGCTCTCCTCCTCCGATTCCCCGTCGGCAAGGAAGCGGAGGTCACTCTCCCGTCCGTCGAGGATTTGTCGTCCTCCGACCGAGAGGGAGAAGTCATGGCTAGACTCCTCCCCGGCCTCGATGGCACGGCGGATGTTGGCCGCATGGATCTCCGCCGGGTTCGGCTCCGGCGTCGGCGCGCGAGACGAAGAGGGCCCGGGTGGAAAGATCCGATGAAGCGAGAGGAGGAAGAAGACATAGTGGCGCGGGACGGCTTTTGGAATGCTAATGCGAAGGAGATGCGAGGATTGAACTGTGCCGAACGGTTAAATAAAAGGGGATATAGTGGGAATTCAATGCCACGGCGGTTTCCGAGGAAGTGGTGCTTGAAAGAAAGAGAAAAGACGCCAAGTCACGCGAGAGAAGCTGAGAAGGCAAGGCATCATGATGACGGATACTGCGACGGTTACGCCACGACATGACCCGATGAAAGAAAGGCATAATGATTTTGGAAATGTCATTTCCAAAACCAGGGGGGCATGTGTTATCACCAGAATTTGACCGAGTCAGAGGTGGGCCGCGATCAAGATGGGCGTGAAGAATATATATATATATAGAAGAGATACGTGAATCGGCCTTTTACCAAGTTGGGCTTAATGGTCCATCTATCTGTAACATATTAGATCGCATCTTAGTTTAGAAGTTAGAATCTTACTCGTGCACGGTTTGGTGCACGCCCACATTAGAAAGTCCACTTGGACTATAAATATGTATCTAGGGTTTATGGAATAAACAACAACCAACGTTCAACCACAAACAAATCTCGGCGCATCGCCAACTCCTTCGTCTCGAGGGTTTCTACCGGTAAGCATCATGCTGCCTAGATCGCATCTTGCGATCTAGGCGGCCTAAGCTTGCCTACGTTGTTCATGCGTTGCTCGTACTTGAAGCCTTTTTGATGGCGAGCAACGTAGTTATCTTAGACATGTTAGGGTTAGCATTGTTCTTCATATTACATGCTTTCGTAGTGCAACCCTTGCATGTCTAGCCGCCCTTACACCTGTCTTAGGTGTAGGGGCGGCACCCCGCTTGATCATAGTGTAGTAGATCTGATCCGTTACGATTGCATCCTTGTTCTACAAGGATTAGTTTAATATCTGCAATAGTTAGGCCTTACAAGGGGTCGGAGGATCCAGCGGCGTGTAGGGTGGCGTTTGCTAGTCCTAGAACGGATGTTCGGGGATCAACCTCGTGTTGGTTTTTAGGCCCTGTCTAGGATCGGCTCACGATCACCGTGCGCGAGCGCGAGGCCCAATCTGAGTAGGATGATCCGATTATGCGGTGAAAACCCTAAATCGTCGTAGATCTCATTAGCTTTACCTTGATCAAGCGGGAC
>NC_061513.1:113876799-113909310 GCF_022539505.1 Lolium rigidum | reverse complement strand
TTCCACACCATACGTTTAATCCTTTGTTTACTGAGCAAGCCGGTGAGATTGACAACCTCACCTTGTTAAGTTGGGGCAAAGTATTTTGATTGTGTTGTGGGTTCCACGTTGGCGCCGGAATCCCTGGTGTTGCGCTGCACTACACTCCTTCACCAACAACCTTCACGTGGCCTTCATCTCCTACTGGTTCGATAACCTTGGTTTCTTACTGAGGGAAAACTTGCTGCTGTACGCATCACACCTTCCTCTTGGGGTTCTCAACGGACGTGTGCTTCACGCGTTATCAAGCCCTCATCTTCTCAACATCAACAAACCCCATCTATTGAAGCTAATGATGCACCAACCCATGAACAAGAACAAGACCCTCCCTCTTGTGTGCAAGATCAAGGACAAGATCAACCAAGAATTCATGATGGCTCCAACGAGTATCCATTTGATATTTGCTCCTCACCAAATGATGTCCAAGATCAAGCACATGATGTTGAGCACTCTCAAGAAATTGAGGTTGCTCAAGTTGAAGGTCAAGACGGGGACCCAAATGATCAAGTTGATCAAGTGAAACCTCCAAGGCCAAGAAGAACCAAGGAGGAGATCGAGGCCCGTCGTCTAGCAAGAAGAGAAAGGAACCTTGAAATCCGTGAACACACTCATGACAAGGTCCTTGGTGATTTAAGGGAAAGTGTTACCACAAGAAGGCAATTGGCTAATTTTAGCAATCATCATGCTTATATCTCCTTAGTGGAACCCAAGAAAGTATTTGAAGCCCTTGAAGATTCGGATTGGTTGGAAGCTATGCACGAGGAACTCAACAACTTCAAGCGCAACAAAGTGTGGACCTTAGTAGAGAAGCCAAAGGGGTGCCGCAATGTTATAGGCACTAAATGGATATTCAAGAACAAGCAAGATGAGTTTGGAAATGTTGTGAGGAACAAGGCAAGATTGGTGGCTCAAGGTTTCTCTCAAGTTGAGGGAATTGACTTTGGAGAAACTTATGCTCCCGTGGCTCGCCTTGAGTCCATACGTATACTTCTTGCTTATGCATCGCATCATAACTTTAAATTACAACAAATGGATGTGAAAAGTGCATTTCTTAATGGTCCTTTGCATGAAGAGGTCTATGTTAAGCAACCCCCGGGGTTCGAGGATCTCAACTTTCCTAACCATGTCTACAAGCTTGATAAAGCACTTTATGGTCTCAAACAAGCTCCTAGAGCTTGGTACGAGCACCTTAAAGAATTGTTGGTAGACCGTGGGTTTAATGTTGGGCTAATCGATCCCACTCTTTTTACTAAGAGGGTCAATGGGAAGCTTTTCGTTTGCCAATTATATGTTGATGATATTATCTTTGGCTCTACTAACAAAGCTTTCAATGATGAATTTTCAAAGCTTATGACCGATAGGTTTGAGATGTCTATGATGGGAGAGATGAAGTTCTTCCTTGGTTTTGAGATCAAGCAATTGAGAGAAGGGACCTTCATCAATCAAGCAAAATATCTCCAAGACATGCTCAAGAGGTTCAAGATGACCGAGTTGAAGGGTGTAGCCACTCCTATGGTTACTAAATGTCATCTTGCACTTGATCCCAATGGTAAAGAGGTGGATCAAAAGGTATATCGCTCCATGATTGGATCCTTGCTTTACCTTTGTGCATCTAGACCGGACATAGTGTTGAGTGTTGGTGTGTGTGCAAGGTATCAAGCGTATCCTAAAGAGAGTCACATGATGGCTCTCAAAAGAATCTTTCGATATTTGGTTGATACCCCAAGATATGGTATTTGGTACCCCAAAGGCTCAAGCTTTATTCTCAATGGATACACCGATGCGGATTGGGCGGGGGACAAGGATGATAGGAAATCAACTTCCGGGGCTTGCCAATTTCTTGGTAGGTCCTTGGTGTGTTGGTCTTCTAAGAAGCAAAATTGTATATCTCTCTCCACCGCCGAAGCCGAATATGTTGCCGCCGCAAGTGGATGCACTCAATTGTTACGGATGAGGCAAACTTTAAAGGAATACGGTGTCATTTGTGACAAAGTGCCTCTATTATGTGACAATGAAAGTGCCATCAAGATTGCCTATAATCTGGTGCAACATTCAAGAACGAAGCATATTGAGATCCGGAATCATTTCATTAGGGATCATGTTGCCCGTGGTGATATTGAGCTTATATATGTTCCTACCAAAGATCAACTTGCCGATATATTCACGAAGCCTCTTGATGAAGCAATGTTTTGCTATTTGAGGAATGAGCTAAATATCATTGATTCAAGGAGTATTGCTTGACCATCTTGCAAACACACCTCTATCTCAAAACTTTATTTGGTTTAGATGTGGGCATGGAAATAGGGGGAGTGCGGTTTAAATTATTGAGCTATCCCTCCCCCCATAATGCCAACATTAAGAAATCATTCTCGTTATATCATATGTTGATATGTGAGCTTCAATGATGAGTAGTGGTTTGGACCCAAGATATATCTTCGCGGTGCCATGCCATAACACTCATATATGGTGGCCTAGGCCACCACACTCTTCTTTGTGAAGAGTTGGAGTAATTTGGATCTTAATTGGATTTTATTTGACATTTCCTTGTTTTTATGGGAAATCGCTCATTTTTGGCCTTCATTTGCATTATTTGCAAAAATGAGTGATCATATACCATCTTACAGTTTGGATCATCTGTCCTAAGCCTATCACATCTAAGCCATATCCTCTTCCTACTCCGAGTGCAGCTATTCCCTGTCAAAATCTAGTTCTGGCCCTGTTTTCAGCTTCACCGGAAGTTCCGGCCGTTCCAACCGGAAGTTCCGGCTAGATCCATCTGGCCAGCGTCTGCATGCTGTGTCGCTGATCTGTCGGTGGAAATTTTGTGGGACCGGAAGTTCCGGCTCCAACGAGCGGAACTTCCGCCCTTACTTTTTTCCCACTTAACGTATCGGGACGGGGGAGGAAGTTCCTGCTCCCCACTTTCCCCCATCTCACGTTAGCAAGTGCTCTCTCTCCTCCCTATGGCGGCGGCGATCTCACCGGCCCGATCTCCCTCCTCCGGCGACCTCCGCCGGATCGACTCCGTGGTTTGGCATCCTCTCCTTCTCCTCCACCATGGCTCCACCCTGTTTGTGCCTTTTCCCTCTCTATGTGTGGGTAGACCTCACTAGATGAACTATAGGGCATACTCTAGGTCAAGCTATGGTAGAATCCCTCTAGATGTCTATTCCCTGCTAGATCTTGCCTAGGATGTTGTAGTAGTGCAGTTCACAACGCCATTGCCGCGAATCTGGTGAGAAATTTCGCTGTCCTCGGACAGCCGGATGTTCCGGCCTCTTGCGCCGGAACTTCCGCCGGTTCTCACCGGAACTGGTCTCATGATAGTTCATTTGCTCAAACCAAGGAAGTCTTGGAACACCTCTATATCAAAGGTTGGGGTATTCCGGGCAAGAGTGCGGATCTTCTCCCTACTTGGGACATCATGCTTCGTGTCTACCGGGAAACAATTGGACCCAAGGGTGGCAACCTTGATGAGTTGCATCTATATGAAGTGGATCTTATGGCAAACTCCTTTGCTAAGAAGGGCACCGGTGGAAAGCTTGATGTGATGGACTACATCTACAATGAGATGTGGTCATGTGTGATGGAGAAAAAGCTTCCTTCATTTGCTCCTTTCATCATGAAGCTCATTGAAGACACTTGGGTTGCTACTTGTCCGGCTCCTCTTCTTCACTCTATTCCTCTCAACATCACATCTCATGAAGTGAAGGTTCTTAGGGTCAATCGCCACAACTCGCCCATAGAAGATGTTCCCCCATGGATGATAAGCCACCTAGTTTGGCTTCTAAGCTTGCCCGTCGCATGCGACAGATCTTTTGTCTTACCTCAGCGGTCAATCACCGTCAGTATCAGCATCATGTTGAGGCCAAGAAGTCTCGGTTTCGTCAGAAGAGCATTATGCGGGCTCTCAATGTGGACGTGTCTCCTCCCGGATCCGAGGAGAATATCACTCCGGAGGCTGAGTGGGTTTCTCAGCATGGCGTCCCTCTCCCTCAGGATGGTCTCGAGATCGAGTCTCCTCCTCACACTCCACCCTTCCCCGGCGCTCCATCGGATCTTCCTCCCGGCTGGGCTAACGCCGACCCTTGGGACGTGTAGTTTCTCCTGTCCCTTTTTGGTGCCTTGGTGCCAAAGGGGGAGAGTGAGACCTTATTAGGTTGCTCTCCGTTGGGTATTTGCATGGGGGAGTCACAAGCTCGTGTTGTCTTTGATTTTTATCGCTTGTGATTCCATTTATCTATGTGGTGTCGAACTATGTTCCTAGTTTATGTGTTTTGTGAACCTTATCTATGTGTATGGTACACTCCGTATGTGAGTCTTCTATGGATATCTTTGTGTGCATGATCTATCTTTCTATATGCTTATCACTATGTTGTATTGCTAAACCATGGAAGATGGATGCAAGATATAGGGGGAGCTTCTTATGTGTTAATGCTCATAAATAGGGGGAGCTCCTCTATATCTCTCACATACTTGTTGTCTATTTTTGATCATTCCTTGCAAATACTTGTGTTGTCATCAAACACCAAAAAGGGGGAGATTGAAAGAACATTTCCCGCCCTTTTGGGTTTTGTGTGTTTGATGTCAACACTAGATATATATTTATGTATGTTGATGTAGACAGGTACAAGATTTCATTATATATACATAGCTTGCGGTATGGTATGTCTGTTCTGAAGATTCTGCAGTTTTTTCACTTTCGGCGGAAGTTCCGGCCCCAGCTGGCGGAACTTCCGCCCAGATGCTCCAAGCAGAGGCTTCTCTGAGCCGTTCACATTGAAGCTTTTGAAAGCTGGCCGGAAGTTCCGGCGAAGAAGGCCGGAAGTTCTGGTCAGCAGAACTTCCGCCCAACTTCCGGGCAAGTTCCGGAAACATCGCAATTGTGGCTCAGTATGTCCAGTATGGTTTTTCTGAATTTCCGGAACTTGGCCGGAACTTGGCCAGAACTTCCGGTCGCCGGAAGTTCCGCCCAAACTCAATCTGCCTGCTCGTCTGATGCAAAAGAATCCTGCCGGAACTTCCGGTCCTCATGGCCGGAACTTCCGGTGCCAGCCGGAACTTCCGGCCCTCCTGGCCGGAACTTCTGGTGTTACTGAAAAACGTCCTCAACGGTCAGATCTGAGAGCTCCACTCATATAAATAGCTCTCTTGTCCAATGGGACAAGTTGCTCAATCATTGCACAAAAATCTGCCAAGCTTCACCACCATTAGAGCCACCTCAAGAACACAAGATTTGCAAGATCTCCTCCCTCACCCAACCAAAGCTCTTGATTTTTGGAGATTCGAAGGAGAAGACACCGATCTACATCCTCACCGAAGCGATTTACATTTCCCCCTCATATGCTTGAGGGCCCTCTTGCTAGTGTTCCTCTTTGGATCCCTAGTTGTTTGTTGTTGATGTATTGTTGTTGATTGTTGTGTTGTTACAGATTTGGGAGCCTCCAATTTGGTTGTGGATGTGTGCCCCAAGAACTTTGTAAAGGCCCGGTTTCCGCCTCGAGGAAATCCCTTAGTGGAAGTGGGCTAGGCCTTCGTGGCGTTGCTCACAGGAGACCTGAGTGAAGTCTTCGTGACTGTTGGTCTGGCTTTCGTAGCGACCACACTCCTCCAAATGTAGACGTGCCTTCTTGCAAAGGAGGGAACTACGGGAATCAACTCCGTGTCTCCGTGTGCTCCACTCTCGGTTACCTCTATCCTTTATCTCCTCTATATTGCTTTGCTATATCTTGCTTTGTCGTTGACCTTGTCATATAGGTAAATTCACATAGTTGCATATCTAGAGAATTTACCTTTGTGTCAAGCCTAAATTGAAAAAGAACTAAAAATTGGTTAGCACCTATTCACCCTCCCTCTAGGTGCGGCATACGATCCTTTCACCCGTGCCCATTCTTAAAAGGGCACTGGCAATATTCTGCCATCGCCCTCACCTCCCTGCCCCCATTGCCCAATTTCTGGCCACGCTTGGTCCCACCACACCGACATCTAGAGCGCTCTGCAGCTTCGCCATGGGAAAGAAGAAGAACGACCACGAGGCATCCTCGTCGTGGGTGAAGGAGGAGAACCCTCTACCACAACTGGCATCCCCTTGATGGCATGACAGCCGTGCACCTGCCAGGCGGTGGCGCCTCAGCTCTGCGCGGGTGCCCATCCCGCTGGTGCCACGGTCCGGCCCGGAGCGGCTTGAAGAGATCCGGCGCAGGCATGTCGTTCTCCCGCTGGACCTTCGCGATGACCCCACGTACTTCATCGACTCCCCATGTGGGACGACTATCGCCGGCACGAAACCAACAAGAGGCGGAAGGCGGGGTTCCTTAGTGACCGGGACTACAACGCCTCCACCGCCTCGTCGGCCGCTGCGGCGTAAGTTGCCACCTCCTCCGCCTCCCTCGCCCTAGGAAATGTGGGGCGAAGACACATCCCGGGTTGGGTGGTGCGGGACGACTCCGACGACTTCATTGCCAGCGTGTTCCACGATATTTAGATGGCACTCGAGGAGGGGATGCAAATCGAGCTACCGGAAGAACTAGCCGAGGAGGAGACGACAAGGCTAGGCATCCTCATATCGGAGCTACCGCCGTTGAGGCCCCAGTACGCTATCGAGCACATGCCGGTAGGCCTGTTGGAGGAAGACAGCTTCAATCTGGTGTTACAGGCCTCGGTGCCGCCTCATCCACCCTCGTACCCGTGGGTAGCAGCGGCCGCTCCACCTCCACCACCGGCCGCACAGCCATTTGCTCCGCCGGTTCCTAGCTAGCCATGGGTGATCCCGGACCTCGTCAACCTGACCCAGGTGCCCAACGACGATGAGGCGTAGACTAGGGTTATACCATGGACGTCAGCCAATTTTACAACTTTTAGTGACTGAAATAGGTTGGGTTGATGGAGATGCCCTATCATTAACAGACCAGTACTTTGCGGGCCAGTGTTGGGGGCCGTATTTCTCGCTTTCTGTGGGCCGTTGCTGCTTCGTGCATTCACGGACCACGAGCCTGCCCAGAACAGAAAACAAGACGTGCTTGACGCGAGCGCCGCGTCCCGTTTCTCTTTTTGCGGGAGGAGGTTGCGAATCGATCCTCATTCACATTCACTGCCAAAAGGAAAAAAATCGGAACTTGATCAACCAAAAGCGGCAAAACCCCACCGGGCGATACCACAAACACCACCCACGGCCGGCCCCGAAGTGGTAGAATCGTCGGCGGAGCCGGAGGCAGCCTTGGTGAGCGGAAATGGCGATGGGGAGGAGGCTGCCGCAGCTCCGGTCTCTCCTCGCGCAGCAAGCCCTCCGCACCGCCATTCCTAAACCCAGAACCTTGCCCATCCCCCACAGCCGCTTCCTCCACTCCTCCTCCCCGCCTGCAGCCGCATCCCGCTCCCCGCTGTCCCACTTCCCGTGGCGCAGCGCCGGCACGCTCCTGCCGGTGAGCGCAGCGGCCGCCCGCGCCGCTGCCAAGCGGTGGCTGGCCGCGCGCGCCGCCGGGTCGCTCGAGCTCTTCTCGCTGCAGCGAAAGGGATCCGCCCGATGCCCCCCTTCGTCGTCCACACCCCCCCGCCGCGGTCTCTGGTGAGGCTCTGTCTCGTACTCGTTTTCATCAGTAAAAAAGCAGCATTTGGTTGTTGTTTGGTCATTTTGGTTTAATTTCCGTTTCACCGGAAGGGCTCGCTTCGTACCATCGGCGGACGGGGCGGTGCTGATGCTCATGGTGGCGAATGTGGCCGTCTACATGCTCTGGCAGAAGGCCGATCCGGGTTTCATGAGGGACCATTTCACGGTCAGTGACCAATCCAAGGGTCTGCTGCTTCGATTCCATTGCTGAAGGTTGACGGATTGGGATTTAATTTGATTGTTGTTGGTGAGCAGATTTCGCTGGAGAATCTCGGCAGCGGGAGGTTGCACACGCTGCTCACCAGCGCCTTCAGCCACGCGGAGCCACGGCACCTCTTCAACAACATGATGTGTCTCTTCTTCTTCGGTTCAACCGTAAGGGAGTTCTCTCCTCTGTTTGTTGTTGCGTGCTAGAAATATGCCCTGTATGTGTTTGGAGTATAATGCAGATACAGTTCTGGTGTCCCCGCACCACCTTGTGGTCAAAATGTTATCCTCACGTTTCCTAAAAACCGAATGTAATGTAGCATGGTGTTTACGTCCCCAAACATTTTATATCAGCGTATCGATGTCGCAAGTCGAACCAACGTTATCTTACTGAACTTAAACTGAGGCACGACTAATGAATTATCGTAATAATGTACTTCAATAAAATGCTTTTCTGGAGCGCACCTTTTCATTGGATTGTAAAATGTAAATACTACTACTACCTCCGTTTTGAAATGTAAGCCTTTTTAGAAAACTAATAGCTTTCTAAAAAAAGCTTACATTTTGGAAGGGAGCTAGTAGTAACAACCCCATGCACCTGCACAGTTTAGCAGATTTAGAAAGAATTCACAACAAACTTTTTGGACCAACTGTACTTAACATGAAAGGGAACACATTTAAGGTAATTTTATTTAGAAGTCAGTATTGATCCTTTGAGCAAGTGTACTGCATTAAATCTGTAGAGCTATATGTGTGTTTTCCAGGCTATAAGCATTGTTTCCATAAAATTGTGGTGCGGTGCTGAATGATCGTGGTAGTAATGCTATGAAAATTTATATTTGGCAATATTTAATACTATATTAGTACCCAATGGCTATGGCTTAATTGGACCCGTATGTGCTCTATCTGGCATAAGATTCTACAGATCAATTAACTGAATTTTATACGTAAATAAAAGTTTGATCAAGTGACACAGGAGATGTTTTTATTTCTTTGTCGATTGATGAACGCATAGAAGTATCGGAATCTGTGCGATCAATAGGGTAGATTTATTTTACTCCAGTTAAAGGGGGTAGATATTGTTTTTATAAACAATAAATATGAAAGTTTTTAATAAAACATAGAAGGAAATGTTGTAAACATATATATTGGTGAATTTTCTTAATTATAATCATAGAGCAGAAGGAATCATATTTCACCAATTAGTTCATTATTAGAACTATAGGCAACATTGCACCAGTTACCTCTGTAAGGCAAAGGAAGGTATTTTACATATACAAATAATTTGTATCATTTCAAATTAGAATCATTTGACTAAAATTAGAATACACACAAAATGTTCTGTCAGTAACATGTACCCGGCCATACATAATAACATATGGAGGTCTTCTATGTTCTCCTTTTTAAGATAATGTGGTGTATTGTATATGAGATCTTGAATCCCTACATAATCTAGCAACAAAGTATGGGCACATACTTTTTTCATGCACCAGTGATAGGTATATTAAATAATGTTAGTATCTATTATTGCAATCTTTAGTTATAAATATACGTCTCTAAATAGTCAAATTATTAATTTTATGAAAAAAATATTTCAGTGTGAAGTTTCAAAAAATTGATCTTACCTTTTCTTCTAACTAAATATACTTTGCAAGATATTTTTGCTGGTTATTATTTGTATGATTATATGTGTGGTTCAAACTGTAATACTCCACGTATATAACGATACACAAATATTTTTAGGAAACTGTTATATACAAGTATTATGAAAAAGTCAAATCCTAACTATTTATATACAGCTCTAAATATGTGTGAGCTTATCCTGGTGGAAAGCACACGACCGTCCTTGTGTCAGGCCACGAGTTAATCCTAGGACTCTAGTCTTGCTGGCAGGGTGACACAGTTGAAATGTACGGTGATTTGCATGAAGCGGCTGCATTTTAGACACTCTGGCTTCTCGTATGACCAGACTTTGGAAAGTTCATTGTACGCCACTGATTTCAATCACATTCTTGTGATCAAACCCAGCTGCATCCCTAAATGATGATACTTTTACCACCAAGCTTTTTCGTTCATTAATCAAATAACATTCAACTGGTTTGAATTGACAATGTTTTGTGAGATCCAAGTTCTTCAAATGACATACTAATGATGCTGAATTTAGTAGTTTCAAAATTTTGAGGGTATATATAGAAGTCGACCCAATAGTTGAGTATTGATCAGGGCCCAATGCAGAAATGCTATCTCTTTGCAGGTCCAGTAAACCAGTAGACCTAAACCAAGAACAGCTTCAGTATGAGATGGTGTCTAACATTATTGGTACATTTATGTATGATAGGAGGGCTGCGTGCATCAATTGATGCAGAGGCCGGGGTCAGCCCCCATTTCGAAAAAAAATTATGTATGATAGGGTTTGTCCATTGCAATGAAAAGAAAACATTGCACCTAAGTGCTCCCTTTAACGAATAATTGCATGGTTTTCAGCAAGCTATGTTGTTTTTCTTTTGATCCATCTCAAATTTCAGGGAATAGTTACCACATGTTTTTCTTGTGTCCATTTATTGCCTTCCACTTCATTGATTTTGTTTCATTTTTCTTTTGCATCAGATTTCTAGCAGTTTTGGTCCTGCTTTTCTATCGAAGTTGTACATAGCAGGCGCACTTGTTGGATCCACATTCTACTTGGTAGAAAAAGCTTTTGCAGGTCCAGGGAAACAGGTAACATACCGTGTGATGTTTATCTTGGATAGGACTGTACAATGACCTGCACTGAATTGGAATTTTATTGTTCAAACTATAAAGTTTCATGATAATATTCTTGATTTAGTAAGTAATGCTTCTCTTGCAGGGTCATGTAGAGGGGGACAGTTCAAGAACTTCTGGGATTGTACGTAATATCTTGTTCTAACACTACATTTTTTGTTTGTCTTGATAATGATTCAATAATATCTCATATAAATAGTGAATGTTATCAACTGAACCAACTATCCACCATCTGGTACCTATGATAATTAATTAGAAGGCAGATGTGGCAATCAGAGGTGATGTGGTGATTTACACATAACATTATATGGAACCAACAAAAGAGCACCGTCACCTATCAAAGATACTGTACATAAGTTCCTACTTGTTACACTACATAATACCCTTTTTATTCATGTCCCTCAGGGTGCAAGTGCCGCAGTTAATGCCATTTTCTTTCTTTACACATTTCTCAATCCAAAGGGACGAGTCTATCTGTACTTCCTCGTTCCTGTTCCAGCTGCCGCATTGGTGAGCATCTTTTCATTTTCTTCATAAAATTTGGTAAAGCATGCGTGTGCTTGGAATGTGAACGAATTTCTTTGAACTTATTGGTTTCAGGGGGTTTGTTGGATTGCTCTTGATTTGTGGAGGGTCCGAGAGGTATATATATAACTTTAATTTTGTTTGGTATTCTTCGCATAATAAGTGAATGTTATCGGTGAGACTGTTGCTTAAGATGATGGGTCATGCGTTTTTGACAGGAGTGTGGGATGCTACTTTCATTTATTCGTTGTTTGGAAGTTTATGAATTGCATTCATCTGTTTTTGTATTTTTCTTGACTGTGCAGTTCCTGCTCTTAAATTAACCTTAGGTTGAAACATCTGAATCAATATTCATGTGTAGGGTGACTGGTAGTACTAATTATCCAGGTGAATTATTTTGTGTATTGCTGATCTTAAATCTTTTGGATTGTAGCCTTTCCTGGTTTGTCTTCTATTTTTGAACCTTTTTGTCTGATTATTGCATTTTAAGAATAAACTTTAAGATAATGTCTGGTCTGCCTTCTTGATCCATTTAGTATGACAATGAAGCTATGCCACATATAATATTAATATCTCACACTAATTAGAAATCTGTAGTTTCTTCTTATTTCCCAAATATTGTTGATGATGTTCTATTCAGATATTATTTGCGATATCAATTAATTTTTTTGTGCTTGTCATGCCTACTTGGTCTTAAGGAGAACTGATGCTTGTTCAAAATTTCAGGGTGAAAGGCGTGCATCAGGTTTCTTTCATTTCGGGGGTACTGTAGTCGCTGCCCTTGCGTGGGCTCGACTCAGGAAGGGCTGGATCTGATCATACGGCTTGTCCATGGAGCAAATCCGGCCGCCTTCTCCCAGCTGCTGGCCTCTCTAATTATTATTGGTAGTTACGTGACAAAGTTCGTGCGGGTAGAGGAATGACCCATCTACCTCTCATCCAAGTATCTGATCTAGAAGTCCTTGAACAAATTTTGCCTACTGCTTGTCAGAAATGTTGAGACCTATTCTGGCAGGAGCCATCCTTAAACTTATCACAACTAAAATTGCAATATCACTTGCTATTACTTTGCTAGGCCAAATTTGAGCTCTGATATGACTGGGAAACCTGTGGCATTAGAAAGTAGGAAATATCAGGATGCTCAGGGAGCCAAGTAGGAACGATTCAAGAGGCCTATTCTTGGCTCATGTGGTTGCTACTCGTCCAAGACGGCAATGGGGATCGCTGACATGGTTTATGTTTTGCAACACATCCGTGCAGAAATGTATGCGCTTACTCCATGCAGCCCAGACCAGAATTCTTGCAGCAGAAACGAGCTCGCTCGAGTTGGGCTACGCTTCGTCGAGCCATACATTGAACTCCCAACTGCTTTGTCCAGGCGTCCAGCTACATGTGAACTGCACTTGCTCTCCGCCCAGAACATCCAGCTCCCAACTTGATTGTGAAAGCGTAAAAGATGCTGCTATCGTTTGGCATTTTTATTTGATTTCACAAACACAGTATGGTAGTAATGGACAACGGTTATTTGATTGTCGGTACCGTGGTCGGCATGGACGGAAGCGAGCTGCTGGCTTCCCGTAACGTTCCTTAGAGCAATTCCAATAGTATAGCCAACTGTTGGCTATAACAAGATGTCATATCATTTGTAGTCATCATATAGCTAACATGTACAATAGTTGGCTATAAGAATGTAGTACTTTACTAATATATGGCCCACCTTTCACTCTCACAAGGTGCCTAGGAGCACGTGCAAGAGCTGGCTATTGCATAGTAGCCCACCTCCATTCTCTCTCCTCTTCTCTCTCCTCCAACTCATCTAAAATATATTATTTAATGTCTTATAGTCAGCTGACTGGACTCTATTGTACTTGCTCTTATGGAAACCAACCGCCTTGAGCATGCAATGAGGATCGTGCCATTAAGGCATCTATGATGGACAGTTTAAAGGAAGTCAGCCTTTGGCCTTGAATACATGGCCACTTCGGAGGAGAGAATTGAGGCAGAAGAACTCTTTCACAACCCCCTCCAAGGAAATTGAATCCCTTTTCTCTGACGGGCCAATGCTGGACGTGGCAAGAGGTTCATGCCAAGGAGTGTGGCTCCCGATTGCTTGCCGACGGGTTTACTTACAACACAGACATATACCTGCAAAAGACGAGGGCTTTTTGTGTATGAGAAATCTGAGAGGGTACAACATCTGTTTCTAACGTGTCTGTTTGAATCGTGCTGTTTGGCAATCTGTCTAGTCAGGAAGTCGCTGCTGCATATGAAACCGTGGCTGTTTGAGTTCTTGGCGCCCAGGAGTGCAGTCTAGGTCACAGTCCTTGCGGTAACTTGCTGGCATATCTGGGAGGCACGCAATGACGCTAGGAATGACAGAGGTCTTTTATGCCGTTGGGAAGATCAAGGCATACGTTGAGAACATAATTATGCATTGTTTTAAGACCTGCTAACAGTTGTGATTCCAACTTGGTTCATCGTTGGAATCCACCACCAGCAGGTAAGGTTTGTGTTAATGTGGATGCAACCCTCTTCCCAAATGAGCTCCGACCAGGTTGGGGTGCCGAGATCCTGGATGCTTCAGGAGCTTTCCTTTTGGCAGTTGCTGAAGGCATGGACGGTCTCTCTACAGCAGAACTTGCCGCAACTGAGCACATACGACGCACGCTGACTGGGTCGGCGAACAATGGGTTCAGGGACGTAGTCCTGGCCTCTGATTGCCTGTTTATGGTGTAGTGCATCCTGTTTTTATTTACTTCGCTAGGTAACTGACAGTATATAATTAGTAATAATGCATTAAATGGGCACATATATCATGCTTTCTAAAATCAACAACAATCGTGTAATACTAACGAGTTACTATCATTTTGGATCTTCATAATCATATCAAATAAAATCAGCAACAATCGTGTAATACTAACGTTTTATAAAATGTTAGCCATGTGCAGCTGGATCTTCATAATCATATCAAATAGTTTCACAAAATAGTTTGCGAAATATCTTAAGATATAATTTTAATTCTTAAATTATAACTAAATATCTCGCAATAGTGGTTGACTTTAAATTCGCAATAGCTTAAAACAATCTGGATTTGAATATGTGGACAACTTTCACAATAGGTTACTATCATTTTATTTGGATGTTTGATAAAGTTGATTTATGAACCTGCACCCAAATGGTTCCTTTCTGAAGAACTTCAAAGGGAGCATATCGTGGATCATGCAAATGCAACATATGCCTCCATTAGTGTGATTCAATATTTTGATAACGTTGGATAAATGTCGAAAAATGATAATAGATCTGGTAAATAAATTGATGACAGAAATATACGGGTGATTGATTGCCTGGAGGTTTTTTCCTTATATACATTGATTTTCTGAGAGGGGTTTCCTTCTTTCTATGTATGTATTGTTTCCCTCTATTTTTTTTTTGAGAAACACAGTACAAACGTAGATGCTCACATACACATGCATACACTCACCCCTATGAACGCACACACGCACACCATACCCCAATAAGCACCTCCGGAAAACTAAGCAAGCGGATTGAATCTTGAAATTGACGAAGTCACCACAGCTGTCGACGGGAACGTCGCCTCCCACTAAATGAATATTCTGCCTTCATGAGATACACATATGTCAAACCTGGGATTTGAACTGGTGGGCTGGAGGTACAACCACCATCCTAACCACCCAACCTCAGATTGGTTCTCATTGTTTCCCTCCATTCGATACTTCTTTGCATTTAGTTCTACGAATAACCATGCCGTTATTGGGTGCAATGACATATTGGAACGTTAAGATTTATTTACTCCGACCCTCTACAAGAATAGTGTGGGAGGACTGTAAAATTTCTCGTCTATAAAACCTTAGTCGCCGCTGCAATTATCATCATCAGATCATCGTACCACCAGCTAGCCCACCATCATGGCCTCCATAACCCTACGATCAACATCGACCACCGCCATAGCGATCCTCCTGCTAGCAGCAGTCGCACTTCTGGGCCCCGTGGCGGCGAACCAAGACCACGATGCGCTCACCGCCCTGAAGAACAGCCTACAAGACCCTACCGGTGAACTGAATAACTGGAACCCGTACTCCACCGACCCCTGCACCTGGACCCATGTCGAGTGCGACAATATCACCAAGCGCGTCATCCGATTGTGAGTGACTACATTTTTCTTCTCATCATGTTCTTGGATTTGAGGTCTTGCATGTACGCTCGGATTGGAAACGTGAGCATGCAAATTTCTTCCTTTGGGGTGGCTTAGATCTTGTACTGGTAATTTTCAAAGCCTCCGGTCATCTGAATATTCGCTTATCTGTTTACAGAGATCTTGGTTTTCGAAAGTTATCCGGTCATCTTGCACCTGAGCTTGGAAATCTGGACCAGCTAGAGTACATGTGAGCAATCTGAACCCATCTATTTTCTCTCTGCTATCCTAGCTTCTGATATCATAATGATATAACCTCCTACCTGGTTGTTGTGATGAACTTGGTAAGCATTTTTTTGCGAGGAATATCGGCAAGCATATTGTTATTTCAAAAACAAACATGAAAAAATGCCGTTTAACTATGAAGCTCTGTTTTGGATATGAAAAAAAATGACCCAGTGCAGTTTTGTTGAATGTTTTGGCGTATGAACAGGGAAATTCATCAGAACAATATTCAAGGAACAATCCCAGCAGAGCTTGGTAATTTGAAGAACCTGATTAGCCTGACCTTGTACAACAACAACCTTTCAGGGCATATCCCTCCATCACTGGGTGAACTGCAGGCCTTGAAATACTTGTAAGTTGATGTTCTTCTTATATTTTACCTCGTTTATCCTTGTCGTTCACGGTCGTTATTAGTGATACCCTTGTAAATTCCTCCGTGTCTAGATACATCCATTTTGGAGCAATTATTTTGGAGTATATGGTTTGGATGATGATGCTTTTTGTAGGCGACTCGAGCACAACAATCTGAGTGGGCCAATCCCAAGGGAATTGGTTGGACTGTCCAATCTAATGATTCTGTAAGTATAGTTGAACTTCAAATATTTTCAGTCTCCCTCATTTCTGTTGCAGAGATTCTCTGCGAAAGTCATTTCTTCCTTCCTTTGTGTTGCAGAGATCTCTCAAATAACGATCTCTGTGGAGCGATCCCAAGATCTGGAGCGTTCCAGAACATCCCTCTGACCAGGTATAGGTGGATCGGAACCGATGCACATATGCTGTGCAAATTTTTACAGGTTTGGCAAATTCAACTTCATCGATCATATAACCACTTTCTTTTTTCCGTAATCTGCAGCTTCGCCAACAATCCGCGACTGAAAGATCCTGAGCTGCCAGGAGCGGGCAATAATGACAACAACTGCTAGATTGATGGCCGAGTGAATAAACGAGTACGCTGCTGGCAGAGTATGTAAGAGCAAGAACAATAGTATAGCCAGCAGTCGGCTATATCAATTTGCCACATCATCTATAGTCAACTTATAGCTAGCATGTACAATAGTAAGCTATAAAAGTGTATTACTTTTACAATACATGGTCCACCTTTTAGTCTCACATAGTGCCTAGCAGCACGTGCTAGAGCTGGCTATTAGATAGTAGCCCACCTCTCTTCTCTCTCCTAATCTCTCTCCTCCAACTAAGCAAACTTATAATATTTTATCTCTTATAGCCAGCTGACTGTACCTTATTGTACTTGCTCTAATGGGCGGTTTCGAGGTTACAAATAATTAGTTTTTTTTTTAGAGTTACAAAGAATTAATTGGGTCGATAGATGTAGCTCTGTGTCAATGCTTAGCTTTTATGCTGGAGGTAGTCCACCCTACATTAGTGAGGGCATCTCCAACCGGGCGACCAAAACGGACGCGCTGGGCCGTCCGTTTAGGGCCATTTGGGTGGCCGAGCGGATGCGCGGACGGAGCCCCGCGTCCGCGCGTCCGTTTGGGTCGCGCCCTACACCCAACGCGGTAGGTTTGGGTCGCGCCCCCGTACAGTACTTTTTCTTGTAAATTCACTATAAAAACACAAAATAAATTGTAGAAAATATATAAAATAGTTCAAATGCTCAAAATTTATTACACATTACATTGTCCACGTAATCAAGGATATAGTATTATTCAAAAAAAATGAAAAAACGATACAAATGATCTAGACTTCCGGATTTCCTTCATCATTGTTGTTTGCAGCATTGTTGCCTACATGCTGCCAGACGTGCTCGATCAAATCTGCTTGCAGCTGGTTGTGTACAGCTAGATCTCGAATTTCATGGTGTGCATGAAGAATTTCCTGGAATGATGCCGGGCCACCTTGAGGAGTAACCAACTCTCCCTGGCCCTCCCGAGTCATTATCATATAGTGAATCACCCCGCTCTATCTCAACAATCAACAATCATGGTGTGCATGATTACACAATCAGTCATCACCTCCCACGAGTTTGCACATCCCGGGCTCCGGCGGGTGTCCGACGATAGCCCAACGAGCTTGGAGGATGCCAAACGCCCGCTCGACATCTTTCCGGGCTGCCTCCTCGCTCTTTGGCAAACCTTGCCTCCTGCTCCGAGTTGGGTTTTCGGATTGTCTTCACGAGTGTAGCCCAAGGTGGATAGATACCATCGGCAAGGTAGTACCCCTTGGTGTAGTGGTGGCCATTGATCTCAAAATCCACATCGGGGACTGACCGTACGCTAGCCTATCAAACACCGGAGAGCGCTGCAGCACATTGATGTCATTGTGCGAGCCAGCCATTCCAAAGAATGAGTGCCAAATCCATGTATCCTGTGAAGCAACAGCTTCAAGAATGACTGTGCACCCCTCAGAATGGCCACTATATGCCCCCTGCCAACCAAAGGGGCAGTTCTTCCACTCCCAGTGCATGCAGTCTATGCTGCCAAGCATCCCAGGAAACCTCTGGAAGCGTTGATTGACAACAGACGAGCTGTGTCCTCTGCATTAGGTTTTCGGAGGTACTGTTCTCCGAACGAACCGATCACAGCTCTGCAGAACCTGTACATCGCTTCCAAGCCGGTAGACTCACTCATGCGCGTGTACTCATCTACGAAATCACCGGCAACGCCATATGCAAGCATCCTAATCGCTGCCGTGCATTTCTAGTACGAAGAGAGGCCTACCTTGCCAATTGCATCCACTTTCGCGTGGAAGTAGTCGTCGTAGAGCTTGACGCCATCCATTATCCGGCGGAACAACGGTCTGGACATCCGAAAACGACGGCGAAACAAGGCCGGCGTGTACAATGCCTTGGGTTGGAAGTAATCGGTGAAGAGCTGGTCGTGGCCGCGTTCTCTTTTGCGGTCCAAGGCGGCGGCGCGCCCCGGCAAGTACCCCTGGTGCACGGGGATCTGCGAGACAATGTGATCGTGGATGATCAGCGCAGCATCCGTGAAAAATTCATCGTCCGAGTCCTCGTCGGACGACGTGTCGATGAAGTTCTTGAAGAATTAGTCGTCGTCGCTGTCCACCATGATCTACAGATGAAAAGGGACAAATTTTAGTATGCCCATTTCATCGAACACCTCGCACGCGGAGGCCATCCAGTGCGTCTGTAGGGACCTGCAGGCCATGGCCGTCTCGGCCGACTTGCGGTCCGCAAACACGGTGCACGAGAGCTCACCTCCGGCGGCAATGGCGCGAGCTGCGAACCGGCGGGAGGTCTCGCGACGGTGGGAGGACAGCGGCGACGGCGACGGCGTCCTCCGACTCTGCTACGACGCGGCGAGAGCAGCGCGGGGCCGCGACCTATGCTTCCGCCCGCTTGCCGGCGTCTCGACGACGGTGGCCGGCGTCGACGCCTCTCCCAAATCGCCGGTCCTTGGCCGGCGGCGGAGCGGCGGGAGATGTGTGCGAGGGGTTTGTGTTTTGGGAGACGAGACAGGCGGGCCAGGGGCGGACAAGGGGAGGACGCGAGCGACCAGCATCCGGCGTCCGCGGCCACGCAAACTCGTCCCAGATTTGGACCGGGTTTGGGTCGTCCCGGACGCCGCGGCCATCCGTTTTAGGGATGGGTCCGCGCGCTGGGCCGCGTTTTTGTCCGGTTGGACCCATCCGGACGCGCGGGCGCGGTTTGGATCGCCCCGTTGGAGATGCCCTGAGGCCCTTGTCTGTACCTGATGTCCACATCAAATCATTTCAGATTTAAATGGTTTATGGTATTCATGGCAACATGTGTGATTTCTGTCAGTGATTGTTGCCAAAGGCTCTCCATCGATGAAGTCAGGGGATGCTCAAATATGCGCCTGTCTTGCTCTGCTCATAAATTTACTAGGTGTTCATTTGTCACTGAAACCGAGCAAACTGCGTGCCAATTCCCTATCGTCGGTACAACTGTTATTTGTACACAGTTTGACATGTTGATTGGTTTGCTGTTCTGACGAGCCAAGTGTAATTTTTGCGGAGACATGGGTCAGTTCTTTCCCAGAAATTATGAGCAACAGGTGTCAATAACTGCAGCTTATTCAGTCAGAATATATGTGTGCCGTGCCCAAACACACATACTCTATAACTATAAGCAAAATCGATCTTATTATTGACCTATGTAAGGATGGAATACAAATCTGGTAGTATGACCAGAGTTGGCTGGCTTGGGCATGGGCAGCGACGCAGGGTTTGACCCGTTGGCTACATCGTTCTTCCATTATGCCGTGGCTGGCCTAGGTGCAGTTGCCGGCGCAGGGGCAGCGCTCCCAACATCCTCCATTTCCATATCTCTATAACCTGCAATTCGTATTATCGCACTAAGCACCCAGGAAGTCATGATGAATGTTTGTTCTGCACGCGTGTATATACTCACAATCAAACTTGCTCCAGCCCAGGACGAACCTCTCCCTATCAAACACGATTTTTAGCCCCGTCATGAAGTTCTCTGCGCATTGCTCTCGCCATTAGTAAATCATCAGTACATTGGGAGGAAAACAGAAGTGGAAATATGGAAGAGAGCAGCACGCTTACGGCCGAAGATGTTGATGTCGGTTTCGCTCTTGAGAATCGCCAAGCAGTAACCGACGGCGCCTTTTCCATGGCGATCGGCGACGACGAAGAAAGGCCGTGTGACAGGAAACTTGGCTCCTCCCTTGGTCCAGAAGCTCACATCCGGTATGTAGATTTCTGTTTGGTTGGGACTGCATTTTTACTTAACAGTTAGCTCAAGTGATACTAGCTAGTTACAGCTGAACCAGGACTATGCAAGTGATCCTTGTCAGTACCTCAACCCGTAGCAAAACTCGAATGGGATAGAGGCGCTAAGGTTGGCCCTTGTGTCATTAATCTGGGACATCAGCTGCAAATTGCAATGCACCCAGAGAATATAGCTCACTTTTGTAGTACTGTACTAGAAATTCATGAATTACAGAAGACAATCGAATTGTCTGGGATTCTTTAGGTCCGTGTTGAATTTGCACTTACTTCGTAGGCAAACGCCGTGTACACTGGGTCGGCGAGGTATGTGAATGACGTGCCGGAGTCCAGAACCGCCTGGAACTCCAGCGGCACGTCCAAGTTCTCCACGTTCATGCCCCTGGTGGCGATCTTGTATGTTGAACTGGACACAAAAGACATGGCCGACCAATTACTGTTTGTTTGTGCCGACATCTAGGCGCCACAGAACCGATTGGGTGGAGCGGCAACTCACTGCGGGTTTGTGAGGATGAAGGGCGTTTGTGCCTGGCCCGGGTCGACGGCGTCGCCGAAATTGATCCGGCCGACCCCGCCGTCGCTGAAGCACATGGAGAAGCTGCTGGCGAGCAAGGTGGGCACGGAGACCTTGCCCATGCCGAGCCCCATCACGCCATCCCCATCCCGGAAGGCACCCTTCTGCTGCTCCCGCCCGCACCCGAACACGACGGGCGCCTGCACCGCCTCGCCGCCGCCGCCGTGCTGCTTCTCCCGGGAGAGGTGGAGAACGTCCTCGACGAGCACCCCGGAGGAGGAGCTGTTGGCCGAAGCGTACCGGACGTTGTAGGGGCAGCTGCTGTTGCGCGTGGCGCAGGCCTTGGGCCGGTCGCACAGAGCGTGCTCGCACGTGACCGTCTTGCTCGTCGACGACCGGCTCGGGCTGTACTTCTGGTCTCCCTGCGCCGTGGCGTTGCCGCAGTGCTCGCAGTCGCAGGGCACCCAGAAGAGGTCGCTGCCGGTGTCGAGCGCCACCAGGAACGTCATGTTCGGCGTGCCCACCGCTACCTCCGCGTAGTGCAAGCTGCGACCAAACACCGACGCTAAGATGAGTTTCAGCTGGCCGGCACGCAAGAACAGGAGAGGGCGGGGTGCACGTACTATCCTTCAAGTTGGAAGGTGGCGTTGCCGCCGGAGAAGGCCAGTTCACCCTGGCCGTTGCTGGCAGCGAGTCCCCGGCGGGCGAAGAGAGCACGATCGTTGCGGAACAGAGCAGAGTAGTACTCCGGCGTGCCATCTGCTGCTGCCTCGGGCCACCACGTGCCGGGGGCGTGCCCTCGCGCCTCCGCCCACCGCCGGACCACCGGCGAGGAGCGGTGGTGGAGGTTCAACCCGATGCCATCCACCTCGCTGGCAGCGAGCAACGCGGCCACAGCGGTAGCAACTAGAAGGCTGCCATAGTGGATGGAGTGAGCCATGGGAACAAGTGCGCAGCCGTGCAGGCTGAGCAAGAAGATGGCGCACTGATCTTAAGAGGACGAGGAGGAGAAATGCGGCGCATACATGGTGCTGGCGACCGGCGAGCAAGTCAAAGTATTTTCCGGGTTTCGTCAATCGTCGACGGCCGGAGGTGGAAGGAAATGGCAGAAGGATATAGACGACAAACAAAACGATCTGGTCGCCGCTATGTCCTTGTATTTTTTTCTCTATATATATTTCCATGTGAAGTCATGACATCATCCAGCTGGTTTTGATTTATCCAAGTCGACAAACGTGATGTATATATTTTTTGGACGCGGCTAGGTGGCATCCGGTGCTGGGTTGTCAATCCCAGCATCCGGATGCTGGTTTGTCTGACCTAACATCCGGATGCTGGTTTGTTTGGCCCAGCACTTAATCAAGAAAAGGTACGTACTGAACACCTCAAACACGTCAGTGAAAGTAACAGACAACCATGCATAGCCGACCTAACCCAACGCATCAAAAGCATAACCACCACGGAACCCTCTCTCTCTCGTCCTCTCCTCTCCTCTAGATACTTGTGCAAAGACAAACTGATCCGGCTCTTCTTCCTCCCTCCGTATCTGCAAGAATCTCCATGCAGCACCTGCAGCAGTTAAATTTAGATGTCCGACAAATTTAGTCCTTCTTCCTCCTCCTCCAAATCTCCATGGATCCAAGCACATGACTGAAGCTTGCAACTTCCCCAGATCAGCAAGAACAAAGTTTTCCCCTAAAAAATAACACAAAAGAACCAATTATCGTAGATGACGAGACATAAAGAATAAACCTCGAGCTAAAATGTTGACTAGCCAACTTATGGCAGATTAAGTAAGTAAACTTAGCCGTGTTCAGAAGCCAACTTGATTAAATTTAAAAACCAACTATCCTAGAAGATGAGACACAGATAGTTGGTTTGATTCGGTAACCTAACATAAATAGAAAATGTAATCAAACTTAGTCGCGTTCAAAAGCCAATTTAACCTCAAATTTGCAATGAAAAAGGGAGAGATTTCAATTCATTGTGAGAAAACTACTATGTTCATGTTAGTATGCAACTTAACCAGATTCAATAACCAAACTTAATTTAGCCTTGTTTAGAGGCCAACTTAACTAAATTAAGCAACCAACTAACCTAGAAGACGAGACACAAAAAACAAACATAGTTTAAAATTTTGAGAACAAGTTAAAAATTTGGATTCAGTAACCAAACTTAGCCATGTTTCATGAGACAACTTACCAAGGTACAGTAACCAACTAACCTATTTGATGAAAACACAAATGAAATCCAATTTAAATTTGTCAAGGAGCCAAACTTAGTTAGGTTCAGTGACAAGCTTTAAAACCATGTGTTCAAAAGTCAACTTACTTACATTCGACTAACCAACTAAACTAGAAGATGAACACACAAATAAACCTAAAAGTATAGGTTGAGAAGCCAACTTAGTTAGATTCAGTAAACAATTTAACTGTGTTGATGACCCAACTTATTTTGATTCGCTAACCAACTAAGCTACCGATAAAACTTAAAAAGGTACCAGTACAACTTAAGATGGTGTTGAGCACCAGCTGGGACTATAACGTGAGTAGGGTTCGAGATGGTAATACCAACTTTAGCAACCATTATCATGCAATTTAGGCTTGTTAATTGATCAACTTGGTTAAAAGATGCGTAAGGAACTTATTTTTTGTAGTAAACCCAAGTTGGGACTGATACTAGAGAGAGCAATTTAAGCATGTTAAAACCAACTTAATTCATTTGGGTAGCCAACTTAGGCATGTTGACATACAACTTAATTAATTAACCAAAGTAGCCAACTTAATGCATGTTGCGCCAAAAAGTAAAGTACCTACACTATAAAACTCAACTTAAACATGACGGTGGAAACCAACTTAATTCATAACCAACTTAGGCATATTGACCAATACAACTTAACTAACCCGAGTAGCCAACTAGTGCATGTTGCTTAAAAAAAACCGAGTAGACTATAAACACAACTTAAGAATGTTGGTAGAACCAACTTAATTTTCATTTCGGTATCCAACTTAGGCATATTGTAAAATACAACTTGTGCATGTTACTTCAAAAAAAACTGAAAGATAACCAAATAGACTATAAAACACAACTAAAGCATGCTGGTAGAACTTAATTCATTTCAGTCGCCAAGTTAGGCATATTGACAATACAACTCAATTAACCCAAAGTAGCCAAATTGTGCATGTTGCTCCAAAAAAGAAAACCAGCTAAACCGAGCTAGACTATAAAACACAACTTAAGCTTGTTGGTAGAGCCAACTTAATTCATTTCGGTAGCCAACTTAGGCATGTTAACAATACAACATAATTAACTCAAAGTAGCCAATTTGTGCATGTTGCTCCAAAACAAAGGAAACCAACTAGACAATAAAACACAACTTAAGCATGTTAGTAGAATCAACTTAATTCATTTTGGTAGCCAATTTAGGAATGTTGAGAATACAAATTAATTAATTCATAGTAACCAGCTTGTGCATGTTGCTCCAAAAAAAAAAAATAACATAGACTATATAAAGATAACTTGGGCACTTCTTTGGGTTTATGCTTACAGCGAAGCAAGCTTATGGATTACTGTGGGGATAAGCTGCGGTGCAGATTAGCTCCTATAAACTACTAGCCATATGCCCGCGCGTTGCAGCGGAACACTAAAATTATTGACTTAAAAATAATATAGAAAATAACACATCGGCAATATACTTTGCATGTATACGTAACACTTCAGATGCGACATGTATACACCTAGTTATTGTTTTTTTTACAGACGCCTAGTTATTGTTGGTTATACCTAAGCCGTTTAGTAAACTCCTTAATCTAAAGTCAAACCTGCCAGTCCTAGTAGCGTTGTGCAACTCTTCAAATCAATGTAATTCATAGCTTTTTATTCAGAAGATACAATACAGTAGCAAGCCGACACCCATACTAACCATTCAGCTGAAGATATTTAACTATTCACACCCTGGTACAGACAAGTTGCAACTGAATTTTGCAGTATATACCAGAGAATTGTTATTCCATATTCTTTACATTGAGCAGTGAACACATTCCACCATGTACTGACCTAAGCAGACCTACGTCAGTAAAATGTATGTTAGGTATAAAATCCAAATTTAGAGCATAATCATGATTTTGATTGATCTGTATGCTGCTCGTTGAGATAAATTGGTGTTCACTACTGAACGTGAGTAAACTATGTTCTGATTTGTATTTCTTCACGTTTCACTCACCTGCAATTGCAATCAAAACCAAACCATCTGCAATCATTAATTCCCTAAGTGGAGTAAATCATTTGCAAGTTGCAACTGGTTTGACACACTATGGTTCAGTGTTATCACCCCGTTAAACTGAGGGGATAAACCAACTGAAGCGTTGATACGCAGCTCCAACCCAAGCCGATGAACAGGACGCCTTCGTCCTAGAAAGTTGGAGTAGCCGTGGAAATCCAAAATCGTCAGCCTGATTGTGCACCTCCACCGCGATCGGACTTCCCCGCCTCTTACCCTCCCCTGCTCCTCCCGGCAATCCTCGTCGGCAGGCACGGATGCTGACACTCCCTCCCGCCGTCGTCTATGTGGAGGTCAGGAGGAGGTCGTCCAACAGGCTGGAGACGGCCGCGGGTGGAGGCAGTAGTGGCGGCCAGGACGGAAGCAACCTAATTGTGCGCCCCCGCCGTGCTAGGACGGCCCAGTCGCGTACCCGCCCTGCTCCTCCCGTCGTCCTCGTCGGCGGTCATCGATGCTCATAATCCCTCCCTCCGCCATCTCTATTGAGGTCGTCCGACAGGATGGAGAGGGCCGCGATTGGCGGTAGCCAAGAGGGGAAGAGTAGAGGCGACGCATCGCTAGGTTTCTCGCCGACGCATCCATCGATCGCTGGGAGATTGCAGCCATTGCATGGGGACTGCCAGACCAGGGGCTGTGCCGTTCGTCCTCGCCGTGGAAGGCCAGGCCGGGCCAGTTGCCTCGCCGTGGAGGGCGCGCCGACGATTCATCGGCCATGGGTATAGAAGGGAGATCGCAACCACCACAGGGAAAGGGCCAAACTTCGGTGGTGCGGCTGAGAGACTCTCTACTTTGACATCGAGGAGAGGCCGATCAGGATACGATATGTTGCAACCCTGCGGCCGTACGCTCCAATCGATCCACATACAGACGATTGCTGTCCGGTTCTTTTCTTTTTGTTTCCCGATCAGGACAGAGGGAGCTTTGCCATTGCCATGACTTGCGAAGGGATAGCTCGAACCAAACCAGGACTGCTGCCGTTTTGGATAGGTGTGGTTGACGATGGTTCCTTTTAGATTGGAATTGGATACGTGCGTCTACGGGAGTCTCATTGGTTTTCTTCCGGTTTTCCTCGCTGGCCAGAAAAAAAGCGATCTGATCGATCTGATAGATACGAAGTGGGAGTTTTGGTTTTTTTGACGGACGAAAATTTGTTACGGTTTTTTAGACCTACCAACACCACCGATCTGTAACTTATTAGTAGAGATTAGTAGAGATTGTTTCCCACCTTTTGGACTTATAGGGCTTGGGCTAATGAGCTAGGTAATGTCTATATTGCCCCTGAATTTGTTATGTCATGTAGATAAGTGAAGATCGGACAGCTGGGACTTGACGAATCAAATATCACAACGAACACAATCTTGAACACATAGCAGACAAAGTGTTTCCATTCAGAGTTGTAACTTACTGTGGTGCATACTACATGTCATATTACAAATTTGTCGCGAGAACATCGAGGATAATAATGATACAACATCAGGTTTGAATAGTGAGTTGTCTCCAAATAATATAAATCAGAAATACAGATAGTTCAGTACTACATGTTGCAGCTGAATGACACACTACTAGATTGATGAATGAATTTCAATGTAAATGCCAGATATCACCAGTCATTTTGCATCATTCACTGCAAAATGAAATATCAATGGAAACAAGATGCAAAGTGCAATCGCTCAAACAGTTTCATCTAGGTAGCTAGCAAATAAATTCCACCTGTAACTAGATATACTAGTAGTTGCCTTTTGGTTTTTGTGAAGATGTAGTACTAGCAATCTATATGGCTCATACATGAGCAACCACTGTTGCAGCTTGATCCATCCATGCAGAGCACGAAAGCGTGCTCTGGACGAGGCCGATTACCACATGTTTTCATATTGTAAAATTGAGAAGCCTACTTACTTAGATTCAAAAAAGAATCTCTCCATCATTGAAGCCAACTTAATAAGATTCAGGTAATAACTCAACCAATGTTGGAAAGCCAACTTAAAAACAATGTTGATAAAAAACAAACCTATCTATACTGTATGATGGAACCTTAAAAATAACATGAGTAGAGAGCTTAAAATAAAAACAACACAGATATTTTCATGGCATTACAAAAAGAGGAACAGAACACCCATAGAAAACTCACATATAATACCTGCAAAAAGCTATCCAAATTGCCAATTTACAAACCAATGCTACTAATCGCATGAGCTAATTTAAATTGGTTTTTTTTCGATAAAGGGAATATATTAATATCAAAAAGATATCAATTACACCCAGCCTCTGCAACAACGCACCACCCTAATGGCACTACGGATGCACACAGCCAAAAAAGGAAAAGAAAACTAAGAAATAAAAGTCCCGCTACAGTATCTCGGGCCTAACAACAACAATACATCCACCGCCAAGACAACACCCGAAGTACGGACTCTCCAAAACGACGCCTCCAAGAAGGGAACAGGTGCTCTAACACCATCGTCGCCCGATCAACGATCTTAGGTTTTCACCTCGAAGATAGTCCCCACTCTCAAAACAATGCCTCCAACAAGGTCATTGCCGAGCACAACCAGCTAAGGCCGGACCTTGGGATTTCACTCGAAAGGTAGGACTCGAACTTCACATATGTTGTCGCCCCCACTATCATACCGCTGTTGTGAGGCCCGGAACACCAAGCAAGTCCCTCAACAGCGCGAAGACTTGAACCTCCCTTAGCTAGTCCTCCCCTCCGGCCTTCATGTACTTCTCTTCTTCCGACTTTCATCATGGATCCATAGTCACTTGATGTCAACACAGAAAAAGAGCTTCGCGCCGCTCCCTCCAGATCAAACAGTCGGAATAAAAGCATGGGTGCGCACGACCGAATACCACCGATCCAGCAAACTCCAGGCACAAAGCACTATTACATTCGCCGGCGGAGCCTTCCGGAACTCAACACTCCAGCTAGATCACGAGTCCAGGCCTCCGGTAGGTCTTCCTCTTCACGCAAGAGAGACCCTAGGACCACGCCCGCCACCCGCCACCGAGGTCGACGTCGCCACCGCCATCCGGGGCCGCCGCCCTTGGTGCCGTGGTCCCAAACCATGAGGAGGAGCAGGTGCGAGATCCGTCTCCATCACCGCTGGCCCGGCGATGCCGAGGCGAGGACGGAAGGAGAGGATCGCGCCGCCGAGTTCCGGGTTTGCTACGCCGCCCCATCACCGCCCGCCCGAAGGTCGCGACGAGGAAGAGGAGAGCTGCGCCCCCAGATCAAGGCCATGCCGCCGCCACCATCACCGGCCTCCCGGCGAGGGGCCGCGCCGCCACCACCCTCCACGGTCCGGGGCCATCCCCCCGTGCGGAGGCTAGCCTCCTTCCGCCGCACGGAGGGATCATGCGAGGAGCCCCGCCGCCCCCATCACCGGCCGCGCCCGGCTTCGCCGGCGACGACCTCCGGGGACGACGAGGAGGGCGGGAGGAGGAGGGGAGGACGGCGGCGGCGGCGGCTAGGGTTTCCGCCCTAGGTCGCCCAGGAGGGGGACGACCCGAGGTATAGTACAAAGAGGAATCCTAATTTAAATTTAAATTGGTAGTAAGCACTTGAAAATCTAACCCAAATATGCACCACTCAACTAATTCAGTAAAGAGAAAATTGGCACAGCGAGATGACATTGTACACACCATGGGCGCCATGAACATTTACACGAGATTTACTTCCCTATGGTTTGAACCTGCGGCATGCACACACAAAACTGAACGGGACGTAGTCACGGCCAGATAAATCCCCACGAAATTACTCCGGATATGGGCGTGAATTGCATCTCAACACACCGAATTGAGAGAGATAGAGATTCGAATTGGGGGTACCTCTGTCTTCGCAGATCTTCGTCCAGGTACCACCACGAGCGCTCGGATCCCCCGGGCCGCGGCGAGGAGCGGCGCCCGCCGATCGATGGCGAGATGGAGGCGCGAGGCGGCCACAGCGTGCCAGCTGCGGCACACAGGCTCAGCAGCGCTTACGGTCGCCGTAGACGAGGAGACCAAAAACCACGGACAGGGGTTCCTCAGGGGATCCAGCGGTGGAGCTCATGCGCGGGGTAAGGCGGGGCGGCCGTGATGCTAGCGGCATGGCGCTGGGAGCGGGTACAGGGGCACGCGTCTACCGTCGTGCGGTGCGGGTGGCGATGCTAGCGTGAGCTTCACCGGCAGCAGTCGGGCCAGCGGCGGCGCTCACGCACGGGGCGGAGCGAGTCCTCCGTGAGGCGAGCGGCATAGCGCTGGGGCGTTGGCAGGCGCGTCGAGCGGCGTGCGGGAGGGCATGGTGGTGTTGGCCGGAGCTTGGCCGGCAGCGACCGGATAGGAGACGACGACGCACATCGGGCGTGCCGGAGAGGACGGAGGATGCGGTCGAGGCCGTGCGGTTGGGGAGAAGATAAGGCTAGGCTGGATCCAGGTGTCATGCTGTCGGAACGGGACCATAGGGTCGGCGCGGATCAACTCGATCGGACGGCCACCAAACGGATGCACGATGAGCCAACCAGCATCCGAGTGTTTTTTAGCATTTGGGATATTTTTTTGGACGTGACTACAAAATGGTAAGCCACATTATAGGTTTATCTTATTTTTTGGGAGGGCACATTATAGGTTTATTAGGATGTGGTCAGTCCGGCCAGATGTTTTTCTTTTCCTTTCTTGTTACATAAATCAAAAATGAATATTACCAAATATAGACGCCCAAGCGTAGAACGTTTTGCAGTCACCATCGGGAAAACTAGGCTCACGGTTAGCTAGGATGGGTCCAGGAGATGATCTATCTACATTTTAATGCATCAATAGAACCATATCGGTACCCCCAAGAAGGAAGATATGATATTTACCATGTCAGTGTAGGTGTAGTGCAGTTCACCCGCTTCACCTGACATCCACATTGTTGGCGAGCTAAGCTGTGGGGGGGGGGGCTCCCTCCTTCCACCAAGGTTAGAAATATCATTGAAGGATGTTCGACCGAAGAGAGGGATGAAGATTCAGAAATCTCAGTCACGATCTTTGATACATCTTTCTATTGACGAGCCGGCCTTCCCTGAGAAAATGCTACCCTAATATCAGCTTGTCGACGACGAGTTGCCCGTTGGTCCAGATACCCAAGAAGAACATACACCATAATTATAATAGTTATAGAGATGCACAACCTCCACACAACACCTACAACAATTGCACCCATCTAGGCTCTAGCTGGTTCTTAGTAACAAGCTGTAGCTTAGAAAATACTTGATGATCTAGCACAGTTATTAGCTCAGTAGGGACAAGTGATGGAGAGTATATATAGAGCAGACCAACAAAATGAGAACATGGTGAACATTATTATTTGTAGAAAACTTACTACACAATCGCATGTGAAGGGACGTGGAAAGGCAAAAAAGAACAAGCAAAGTGTAGTTTGTTGGACAGGATTTTGTATCGGGGAAAGACGGAATAAATAAACATCTGTGCATGGTAAGATGGGAAAATAGATAGAAGAAGTTTTAAAATAAGACTATATATACATACATGAGGCGGGGGTCTTCACTTGCCAAACCAATGCATACTGGTCCACACGACTTAGCCCAAGAAGCATGCTTGGCTTCGGCCACATCGAGTTGCTAGAGCAATACGTCCATGTCTACGGGAGCTCCTATTGCCCCCATTAAGCGGGAGCGAGTTCCCTCCCGCCTGAAGCACTAGCTTATGGGCCTCCCCCGGCCGCAGCCCAATAAAAGGTACTCCCTCTTTTTTCATTATCTTTTTCTTTCTTTTATTTTCTGGGTTTTTTAGTTGTAAAGCATTTTAAATCTGAAGTTTTAGAAAACCGAACATTTTTCAAAATTACTTTTTAAAAAATTAATATTTTTAAAACTAAACATTTTAGAATGAAACAAATTTCAAAGTGAGCATTGATGTCTACGGGTGCTTCTATTCTTGTAGACAGTGTTGGGCCTCCAAGAGCAGAGGTTTGTAGAACAGCAACAAGTTTCCCTTAAGTGGATCACCTAAGGTTTATCGAACTCAGGGAGGAAGAGGTCAAAGATATCCCTCTCAAGCAACCCTGCAATCACGATACAAGAAGTCTCTTGTGTCCCCAACACACCTAATACACTTGTCAGATGTATATATGTGCACTAGTTCGGCGAAGAGATAGTGAAATACAAGTAGTATGGATGTATATGAGTGGTAATAGCAATCTGAATAAAATATGGCAGCGAGTAAACATGCAACAGAACAGTAAATAAACGGAGATTCGATGTTTTGAAACAAGGCCTAGGGATCATACTTTCACTAGTGGACACTCTCAACATTGATCACATAATAAAACCACTCTACACTCTCTTGTTGGATGATGAACACCACTAATTGTGTAGGGCTACAAGAGCACCTCAATGCCGGAGTTAACAAGCTCCACAACATTCGATGTTCATATTTAAATAACCTTAGAGTGCATGATAGATCATTGCAATTACACCAAGTACTAACATAGCATGCACACTGTCACCATCACACTATGAAGGAGGAATAGATCTCATCAATACTATCATAGCAATAATTAACTTCATAATCTACAAGAGATTACAATCATAACCTACGCTAACTACTACACGATGCACACACTGTCACCATTACACCATGGAGGAGGAATAGACTACTTTAATAACATCACTAGTGTAACACATAGATGAATAGTGATACAAAACTCATATGAATCTCAATCATGTAAGGCAGCTCATGAGATCATTGTATTGAAGTACATAGGAGAGAGATTAACCACATAGCTACCGGTACAGCCCTTAGCCTCGATGGAGAACTACTCCCTCCTCATGGGAGACAGCAGCGTTGATGAAGATGGCGGTGGTGTCGATGGAGATGCCTTCGGGGGCACTTCCCGTCCGGCGGCGTGCGGAAACGGAGACTCCTGTCCCCAGATCTTGGCTTCGCGATGGCGGCGGCTCTGGAAGGTTTCTCGTACCGTGGCTTTTCCGTATCGAGGTTTTAGGTCAGGACCTTTAAATAGGCGAAGAGGCGGAGTCGGAGGGCTGACGGGGGCGCCACACAAAAGGGGGGCGCCCCCCCTGGGCCGCGCCGCCCTGTTGTCTGGTGGGCCTGTGGCTCTCCTCTGGCCCCCCCCCCCCCTCCGGTGTTCTGGAAGCTTCGTGGAATTCTAAAATGCTGGGCGTTGATTTCGTCCGATTCCGAGAATATTTCCTTACTAGGATTTCTGAAACCAAAAACAGCAGAAAACAACAACTGGCCCTTCGGCATCTCGTCAATAGGTTAGTTCCGGAAAACGCATAATAATGACATATAATGTGTATAAAACATGTAGGTATTGTCATAAAATAAGCATGGAACATAAGAAATTATAGATACGTTTGAGACGTATCAAGCATCCCCAAGCTTAGTTCCTACTCGCCCTCGAGTAGGTAAACGATAACAAAGATAATTTCTTAGGTGAC
>NC_061513.1:113860614-113876699 GCF_022539505.1 Lolium rigidum | reverse complement strand
CTAATGTAGGGTGGACTACCTCCAGCATAAAAGCTAAGCGTTGACACAGAGCTAGTACATCTATCGACCCAATTAATTCTTTGTAACTCTCAAAAAAAAAACTAATTCTTTGTAACCTCGAAACCGCCCATTACATACTCTGCCAGCAGCGTATTTTCAATTCACACGGCCGTCAATCTAGCAGTTGTTGTCATTATTGCCCGTTCCTGGCAGCTCAGGATCTTTCAGGCGCGGATTGTTGGCGAAGCTGCAGATTATGGAAAAAAGAAAGTGGTTATATGATCGATGAAGTTGAATTTGCCAAACCCGTAAAAATTTGCACAGCATATGTGCATCGGTTCCGATCCACCTATACCTGGTCAGGGGGATGTTCTGGAACGCTCCAAATCTTGGGATCGTTCCACAGAGATCGTTATTTGAGAGATCTCTGCAACACAAAGGAAGGAAGAAATGAGCTTCACTTTCGCAGAGAATCTCTGCAACAGAAATGAGGGAGACTGAAAATATTTGAAGTTCAACTATACTTACAGAATCATTAGATTGGACAGTCCAACCAATTCCCTTGGGATTGGCCCACTCAGATTGTTGTGCTCGAGTCGCCTACAAAAAGCATCATCATCCAAACCATATACTCCAAAATAATTGCTCCAAAATGGATGTATCTAGACACGGAGGGATTTACAAGGGTACCACTAATAACGACCGTGAACGACAAGGATAAACGAGGTAAAATATAAGAAGAACATCAACTTACAAGTATTTCAAGGCCTGCAGTTCACCCAGTGATGGAGGGATATGCCCTGAAAGGTTGTTGTTGTACAAGGTCAGGCTAATCAGGTTCTTCAAATTACCAAGCTCTGCTGGGATTGTTCCTTGAATATAGTTCTGATGAATTTCCCTGTTCATACGCCAAAACAGTCAACAAAACTGCACTGGGTCATTTTTTTCATATCCAAAAGAGAGCTTCATAGTTAAACGGCATTTTTTCATGTTTCTTTCTGAAACAAAAATATGCTTGCCGATATTCCTCGCAAAAAAAAATTGTTTACCAAGTTCATCACAACAACCAGGTAGGAGGTTATATCATTATGATATCAGAAGCTAGGATAGCAGAGAGAAAATAGATGGGTTCAGATTGCTCACATGTACTCTAGCTGGTCCAGATTTCCAAGCTCAGGTGCAAGATGACCGGATAACTTTCGAAAACCAAGATCTCTGTAAACAGATAAGCGAATATTCAGATGACCGGAGGCTTTGAAAATTACCAGTACAAGATCTAAGCCACCACAAAGGAAGAAATTTGCATGCTCACGTTTCCAATCCGAGCGCACATGCAAGACCTCAAATCCAAGAACATGATCATGAGAAGAAAAATGTAGTCACTCACAATCGGATGACGCGCTTTGTGATATTGTCGCACTCGACATGGGTCCAGGTGCAGGGGTCGGTGGAGTACGGGTTCCAGTTATTCAGTTCACCGGTAGGGTCTTGTAGGCCGTTCTTCAGGGCGGTGAGCGCATCGTGGTCTTGGTTCGCCGCCACGAGGCCCAGGAGTGCGACTGCTGCTAGCAGGAGGATCGCTATGGCGGTGATCGATGTTGATCGTAGGGTTATGGAGGCCATGATGGTGGGCTAGCTGGTGGTACGATGATCTGGTGATGATAATTGCAGCGGCGACTAAGGTTTTATAGACGAGAAATTTTACAGTCCTCCCACACTATTCTTGTAGAGGGTCGGAGTTAATAAATCGTAACGTTCCAATATGTCATTGCACGCAATAACCGCATGGTTATTCGTAGAACTAAATGCAAAGAAGTATCAAATGGAGGGAAACAATGAGAACCAACCTGAGGTTAGGTGGTTACGAGGGTGGTTGTACTCCCAGCCCACCAGAGTTCAAACCCTAGGTTTGACATATGTGTGTCTCATGAAGGCGGAATATTCATTTATTGGGAGGCGACGTTTCCGTCGACAGCGAGACGCCTGTGGTGACTTCGTCAATTTCAAGATTCAATCCGCCTGCTCAGTCTTTCGGAGGTACTCATTAGGGTATGTTTGTATTGTGTTTCTCAAGAAAAATGGAGGGAAACAATACATACATAGAAAGAAGGAAACCCCTCTCAGAAAATCAATGTATATAAGGAAAAAACCTGCCAGGCAATCAATCACCCGTATATTTCTGTTATCAATTTATTTACCGGATCTATTATCATTTTTCGACATTTATCCAACGTTATCACAATATTGAATCACACTAATGGAGGCATATATTGCATTTGCATGATCCACGATGTGTTCCCTTTGAAGTTCTTCAGAAAGGAACCATTTGGGTGCAGGTTCATAAAACAACTTTATCAAACATCCAAATAAAATGATAGTAACCTATTGTGAAAGTTGTCCACATATTCAAATCCAGTTTGTTTTAAGCTATTGCGAATTTAAAGTCAACCACTATTGCGACATATTTAGTTATAACTTAAGAATTAAAATTATATCTTAAGATATTTCGCAAAAATATTTTGTGCCTGGAAACTATTTGATATGATTATGAAGATCCAACTGCACATGGCTAACATTTTATAAAACGTTAGTATTACACGATTGTTTCTGATTTTATTTGATATGATTATGAAGATCCAAAATGATAGTAACTCGTTAGTATTACACGATTGTTGTTGATTTTAGAAAGGATGATATATGTGCCCATTTAATGCATTATTACTAATTATATGCTGTCAGTTACCTAGCGAAGTAAATAAAAACAGGATGCACTATACCATAAACAGGCAATCAGAGGCCAGGACTACGTCCTTGAACCCATTGTTCGCCGACCCAGTCAGCGTGCGTCGTATGTGCATAGTTGCGCCAAGTTCTGCTGTGGAGAGACCGTCCATACCTTCAGCAACTGCCAAAAGGAAAGCTCCTGAAGCATCCAGGATCACGGCACCCCAACCTGTTCGGAGCTCATTTGGGAAGAGGGTTGCATCCACATTAACACAAACCTTACCTGCCGGTGGTGGATTCCAACGATGAACCAAGTTGGAATCACAACTGTTAGCAGGTCTTAAAACAATGCATAATTATGTTCTCAACATATGCCTTGATCTTCCCAACGGCATAAAAGACCTCTGTCATTCCTAGCGTCATTGCATGCCTCCCAGATATGCCAGCAAGTTACCGCAAGGACTGTGGCCTAGACTGCACTCCTGAGCGCCAAGAACTCAAACAGCCACGGTTTCATATGCAGCAGCGACTTCCTGGCTAGACAGATTGCCAAACAGCACGAGCAAACAGACACGTCAGAAACAGATGTTCTACCCTCACCCTCCCAGATTTCCCACACACAAAAAGCCCTCGTCTTTTGCAGGTATATGTCTGTGATGTAAGCCTGTAACTGAAAACCCGTCGGCAAGCAATCGTGAGCCATACGCAAAAGCACATGTTCATCGTGTTTGGTGCTTGGATCGCCCACAGGCTTTTCCACTCCTTGGCATGAACCTCTGCCACGACCAGCCTTAGCCCGTCAGGGAAAATGGATTCAATTTCCTTGGAGGGGGTTGTGAAAGAGTTCTTCTGCCTCAATTTTCTCTCCTCCAAAGTGGCCATGTCTTCAAGGCCAAAGGCTGACTTCCTTTGAACTGTCCATCGTAGATGCCTTAATGGCACGATAGTACCGGTTTCCATAAGGACCATCACGAGAAGCCAGCAGCTCGCTTCCGCCCATGCCGACCACAGTACCGACATTCAAATAACCGTTGTCCATTACTACCATACTGTGTTTGTGAAATCAAATAAAAATGTCAAACGATAGCAGCATCTTTTACGCTTTCACAATCAAGTTGGGAGCTGGATGTTCTTGGCGGAGAGCAAGTGCAGTTCACATGTAGCTGGACGCCTGGACAAAGCATTTGGGAGTTCAATTTATGGCTCGACGAAGCATAGCCCAACTCGAGCGAGCTCGTTTCTGCTGCAACAATTCTGGTCTGGGCTGCATGGAGTAAGCGCCTTACAGCATAAATTTTTGCACGGATGTGTTTGCAAAACACAAACCATGTCAGCGATTTCCATTGCCGTCTTGGACAAGTAGCAACCACATGAGCCAAGAATAGGCCCCTTGAATCGTTCCTACTTGGCTCCCTGAGCGTCCTGATATTTCCTACTTTCTAATGCCACAGGTTTCCCAGTCATATAAGAGCTCAAATTTGACCTAGCAAAGTAATAGCAACTGATATTGCAATTCTAGTTGTGATAAGTTTAAGGATGGCTCCTGCCAGAATAGGTCTCAACCTTTCTGACAGGCAGTAGGCAATGTCTGCCTGATGCTACCTAGAATTTGTTCAAGGACTTCTAGATCAGATACTTGGATGAGAGGTAGATGGGTCATTCCTCTACCCACACGAACTTCGTCACGTAACTACCAATAATAATTGGAGAGGCCAGCAGCTGGGAGAAGGCGGCCGGATTTGCTCCATGGACAAGCTGTATGATCAGATCCAGCCCTTCCTGAGTCGAGCCCACGCAAGGGCAGCGACTACAGTACCCCCGAAATGAAAGAAACCTGATGCACGCCTTTCACCCTGAAATTTTGAACAAGCATCAGTTCTCCTTAAGACCAAGTAGGCATGGCAAGCACAAAAAAATTAATTGATATCGCAAATAATATCTGAATAGAACATCATCAACAATATTTGGGAAGTAAGAAGAAACTACAGATTTCTAATTAGTGTGAGATATTAATATTATATGTGGCATAGCTTCATTGTCATACTAAATGGATCAAGAAGGCAGACCAGACATTATCTTAAAGTTTATTCTTAAAATGCAATAATCAGACAAAAAGGTTCAAAAATAGAAGACATTCCAGGAAAGGCTACAATCCAAAAGATTTAAGACCAGCAATACACAAATAATTCACCTGGATAATTAGTACTACCAGTCACCCTACGCATGAATATTGATTCAGATGTTTCAACCTCAGGTTAATTTAAGAGCAGGAATTGCACAGTCAAGAAAAATACAAAAACAGATGAATGCAATTCATAAACTTCCAAACAACGAATAAATGAAAGTAGCATCCCACACTCCTGTCAAAAACAAATGACCCATCATCTTAAGCAACAGCCTCACCGATAACATTCACTTATTATGCGAAGAATACCAAACAAAATTAAAGTTATATATATATATATACCTCTCGGACCCTCAACAAATCAAGAGCAATCCAACAAACCCCCTGAAACCAATAAATTCAAAGAAATTCGTTCACATTCCAAGCACACGCATGCTTTACCAAATTTTATGAAGAAAATGAAAAGATGCTCACCAATGCGGCAGCTGGAACAGGAACGAGGAAGTACAGATAGACTCGTCCCTTTGGATTGAGAAATGTGTAAAGAAAGAAAATGGCATTAACTGCGGCACTTGCACCCTGAGGGACATGAATAAAAAGGGTATTATGTAGTGTCTAACAAGTAGGAACTTATGTACAGTATCTTTGATAGGTGACGGTGCTCATTTGTTGGTTCCATATAATGTTATGTGTAAATCACCATATCACCTCTGATTGCCACATCTGCCTTCTAATTAATTATCATAGGTACCAGATGGTGGGTAGTTGGTTCAGTTGATAACATTCACTATTTACATGAGATATTATTGAATCATTATCAAGACAAACAAAAAATGTAGTGTTAGAACAAGATATTACGTACAAGCCCAGAAGTTCTTGAACTTTCCCCCTCTACATGACCCTGCAAGAGAAGCATTACTTACTAAATCAAGAATATTATCATGAAACTTTATAGTTTGAACAATAAAATTCCAATTCAGTGCAGGTCATTGTACAGTCCTATCCAAGATAAACATCACACGGTATGTTACCTGTTTCCCTGGACCTGCAAAAGCTTTTTCTACCAAGTAGAATGTGGATCCAACAAGCGCGCCTGCTATGTACAACTTCGATAGAAAAGCAGGACCAAAACTGCTAGAAATCTGATAAAAGAAAAATGAAACAAAATCAATGAAGTGGAAGGCAATAAATGGACACAAGAAAAACACGTGGTAACTATTCCCTGAAATTTGAGATGGATCCAAAGAAAAACAACATAGCTCGGTGAAAACCATGCAATTATTCGTTAAAGGGAAACTTAGGTGCAATGTTTTCTTTTCATTGCAATAGACAAACCCTATCATACATAGATGTATCAATAATGTTAGACACCATCTCATACTGAAGCTGTTCTTGGTTTAGGTCTACTGGTTTACTGGACCTGCAAAGATAGCATTCATAGCATTTCTGCATTGGGCCCTGATCAATACACAACTATTGGGTTGACTTCTATATATACCCTCGAAATTTTGAAACTACTAAATTCAGCATCATTAGTATGTCATTTGAAGAACTTGGATCTCACAAAACATTGTCAATTCAAACCAGTTGAATGTTATTTTATTAATGAACGAAAAAGCTTGGTGGTAAAAGTATCATCATTTAGGGATGCAGCTGGGTTTGATCACAAGAATGTGATTAAAATCAGTGGTGTACAATGAACTTTCCAAAGTTTGTTCATACGAGAAGCCGGAGTGTCTAAAATGCAGCCGCTTCATGCAAATCACCGTACATTTTGTGTCACCCTGCCAGCAAGACTAGAGTCCTAGGATTAACTCGTGGCCTCACACAAGGACGGTCGCGTGCTTTCCACCAGGATAAGCTCACACATATTTAGAGCTGTATATAAATAGTTAGGATTTGACTTTTTCGTAATACTTGTATATAACAGTTTCCTAAAAATACTTGTATCGTGATATACGTGGAGTATTACAGTTTGAACCACACATATAATCATACAAATAATAACCAGCAAAAATATCTTACAAAATATATTTAGTTAGAAGAAAAGGTAAGATCAATTTTTTGAAACTTAACACTGAAATATTTTTTTCATAAAATTAATAATTTGACTATTTAGAGACGTATATTTATAACTAAAGATTGCAATAATAGATACTAACATTATTTAATATACATATCGTGCACGAAAAAAGTATGTGCCCATACTTTGTTGCTAGATTATGTAGGGATTCAAGATCTCATATACAAGACACCACATTATCTTAAAAAGGAGAGCATAGAAGACCTCCATATGTTATTATGTATGGCCGGGTACATGTTACTGATAGAACATTTTGTGTGTATTCTAATTTTAGTCAAATGATTCTAATTTGAAATGATACAAATTATTTGTATATGTAAAATACCTTCCTTTGCCTTACAGAGGTAACTGGTGCAATTTTGCCTATAGTTCTAATAATGAACTAATTGGTGAAATATGATTCCTTCTGCTCCATGATTATAATTAAGAAAATTCACCAATATATAATATGTTTACGACATTTCCTTCTATGTTTTATTAAAAACTTTCATATTTATTTTTTATAAAAACAATATCTACCCCCTTTAACTGGAGTAATATAAATCTACCATATTGATTGCACAGATTCCGCTACTTCTATGCGTTCATCAATTGACAAAGAAATAAAAACATCTCCTGTGTCACATGATCAAACTTTTATTTACGTATAAAATTCAGTTAATTGATCTGTTGAATCTTATGCCAGATAAAGCACATACGGGTCCACAATTAAGCCATAGCCACTGGGTACTAATATATTAAATATTGCTAAATATAAATTTCTATAGCATTACTACCATGACCAGCCACCACCGCACTGCAATTTTATGGAAACAATGCTTATAGCCTGGAAAACACACATATAGCTCTACAGATTTAATGCAGTACACTTGCTCAAAGGATCAATACTGACTTCTAATTAATATTATTTCAAATGCGTTCCCTTTTATGTTAAGCACAGTTGGTCCAAAAAGTTTGTTGTGAATTCTTTCTAAATCTGCTAAACTGTGCAGGCGCACGGGGTTGTTACTACTACCTCCCTTCCAAAATGTAAGCCTTTTTAGAAAGCTAAATTAGCTTTGTAAAAAGACTTACATTTCGAAACGGGGGTAGTAGTAGTATTTACATTTTACAATCCAATGAAAAGGCGCAGTTCGGAAAAGCATTATTTCATTAAGCTATTTTATTACGACAATTCATTGGTTATGTCTCAGTTTAAGTTCAGTAAGATAATGTTGGTTCGGCTTGCGACATCGATACACTGATATAAAATGTTTGGGGACGTAAACACCATGCTACTTTGCATTCGGTTTTTAGGAAACAGGAGGATAACATTTTGACCACAAGGTGGTGCACTGCACAGAGGGGACACCAGGCAGGACTGTATCCGCATTATACTCCAAACGCATACAGGGCATATTTCTAGCATGCAACAACAAACAGAGGAGAGAACTCCTTACGGTTGAACCGAAGAAGAAGAGAAACATCATGTTGCTGAAGAGGTGCCGTGGCTCCGCGTGGCTGAAGGCGCTGGTGAGCAGCGTGTGCAACCTCCCGCTGCGGAGATTCTCCAGCGAAATCTGTTCACCACAACAATCAATTAAATCCCAATTCTATCAACCAGCAGTGGGATCGAAGTGAAGAACCTCGGATTGAGCACTAACCGTAAAATGATCCCTCATGAAACCCGGATCGGCCTTCTGCCAGAGCATGTACACGGCCACATTGGCCACCATGAGCATCAGCACCGCCCCGTCCGCCGATGGAACAAAGCGCGCCCTTCCGGAGACACGAAAATTAGACCAAAACGACCAAACAACAACCAAATGCTGCTTTTTTACTGATGAAAACGAGCAGCAGACAGATCCTCACCAGAGACCGCGGCGTGGGGATGTGGACGACGAAGGGGGGCATCGGGCGGATCCCTTTCGCTGCAGCGAGAAGAGCTCGAGCGACCCGGCGGCGCGCGCGGCCAGCCACCGCTTGGCAGCGGCCCGGGCGGCCGCCGCAGCCGCCGCTGCGCTCACCGGCAGGAGCGTGCCGGCGCTGCGCCACGGGAAGTGGGACATCGGGGAGCGGGATGCGGCCGCCGGCGGGGAGGAGCTGTGGAGGAAGCGGCTGTGGGGGATGGGCAGGGTTCTGGGTTTAGGAATGGCGGTGCGGAGGGCTTGCTGCGCGAGGAGAGACCGGAGCTGCGGCAGGCTCCTCCCCATCGCCATTTCCGCTCACCAGGGCTGCCTCCGGCTCCGCCGACGATTTTGCCACTTCGGGGCCGGCCGAGGGTGGTGTTTGTGGTATCGTCCGGTGGGGTTTTGCTGCATTTGGTTGATCAAGTTCCGATTTTTTTTTCTTGGAGTGATGAGGATCGATTCGCAACCTCCTCCCGCAAAAAGAGAAACGGGACGGCAATTCCCTGCACACCGACCAGGTCGGCCGTTATCGCACGCCGCACACCATCCGCGCGCGGTAATGGCCGGTCTGGTCGGCCCATTTAGCGTATATTTCTGTTTTTTTCTTTTTTTATATATTTTATTTTCCTTTTTATTTTCTGTTTCTTTTTTTGGTTTTTTGGTTTTTGTTTCTTTTCTGTTTATTTTCCTTTTTGTTCAAAATTAAAAAGTTTAAATCTAAAATTTGTTCAAATTCGAAAAATGTTCAAATCTGGAAATCATTCAAATTCGAAAAATGTTCAAATCTTAAAAATTGTTTAAATTTAAAATTTGTTCATATTCAGAAAACGTTCAATTTTCGAAAATTGATTGAGCTAAAAAATTGTTCATATTCGAAAAAAATATCAAGAAATGTTCAAATTTCAAAATTGTTTAGATTTAAAAACTGTATAAAATTTAAAATGGTTCAAATTTGAAACTGTTCAGTTAAAAAAAGTTTCAAATTTAAAAATTGTTCAGTTTTCAAAAAACTGTTCAAATTTTGCGAAATAATTTTTCTCGAAAAATTCTTTCAAAATTTCTAGATTTTAAAACAGAAAATATAAACAGAAAAGAAAAAACAGAAAAAAAAGAAAAAAGAAACTCACCTGATGCAATGGGCCGCGGCCCATTGAGCCACCCGGGTCGTGGGGGGTGTGCGGTGTCTTGCACCCACAGATCAGGTCGGTGTATGATACATCTCCGACGTATCGATAATTTCTTATGTTTCATGCTACTTTATTGATGATACTCACATATTTTATACACATTATATGTCATATTTATGCATTTTCCGGAACTAACCTATTGACGAGATGCCGAAGGGCCAGCTCTCGTTTTCTGCTGTTTTTGGTTCCGAAATCCTAGTAAGGAAATATTCTCGAATCGGACGAAATCAACGCCCGAAGATCCTATTTTTCCACGAAGCTTCCGGAACACCCGAGAGCCGCCGGAGGAGGGCCCCGTGGGCCCCGGACGACAGGGTGGCGCGGCCGTGGCCTCGGGCCGCGCCCCCTAGCGTGTCACCGCCTCGTTGACCTTCCGACGCCGCCTCTTCGCCTATAAAAAGGTCCCCGACCTAAAACCTCGATACGGAAAAACCACGGTACGAGAAACCTTCCGCAGCCGCCGCCATCGCGAAGCCAAGATCCGGGGACAGAGTCTCCGTTCCGGCACGCCGCCGGGACGGGGAAGTGCCCCGGAAGGCTTCTCCATCAACACCACCGCCATCTTCATCACCGCTGCTGTCTCCCATGAGGAGGGAGTAGTTCTCCATCGAGGCTAAGGGCTGTACCGGTAGCTATGTGGTTAATCTCTCTCCTATTTGCTTCAATACAATAATCTCATGAGCTGCCTTATATGATTGAGATTCATATGATGATGCTTGTAATCTAGATGTCATTATGCTAGTCAAGTGGGTTTTACTTATGTGATCTCCGGGAGACTCCTTGTCCCACGTGTGTAAAGGTGACAAGGTGTGCACCGTGTGGGTCTCTTAGGCTATATTTCACGGAATACTTATTCGCCGTTATGAATGGCATAGTGAAGTGCTTATTTATATCTCTTTATGATTGCAATGTGTTTTGTATCACAATTTATCCGTGTGCTACTCTAGTGATGTTATTAAAGTAGTTTTATTCCTCTCGCACGGTGTAATGGTGACAAGTGTGTGCATCCGTGTTAGTACTTGGCGTAGGCTATGATTATGATCTCTTGTAGATTATGAAGTTAACTATTGCTATGATGGTATTGATGTGATCTATTCCTCCTACATAGTGTGAAGGTGACGAGTGTGCATGCTATGTTAGTACTTGGTTTAGTTGTGTTGATCTTTCATGCACTCTAAGGTTATTTAAATATGAACATTGAATATTGTGGAGCTTGTTAACTCCGGCATTGAGGGTTCGTGTAATCCTACGCAATTAGTGGTGTTCATCATCCAACAAGAGAGTGTAGAGTATGCATTTATCTATTCCGTTATGTGATCAATGTTGAGAGTGTCCACTAGTGAAAGTCTAATCCCTAGGCCTTGTTCCTAAATACCGATATCGCCGCTTGTTTACTCGTTTTATCGCGTTACTATTGTCAGCGTTACTACTCGCTTGTTTCATCGTCCCGGGCAAAGCACTTTTCCGGTGCCGTTGCCACTCGCTCATACTTATTTATACCACCCGTATTTCACTATCTCTTCGCCGAACTAGTGCACCTATTAGGTGTGTTGGGGACACAAGAGACTTCTTGCTTTGTGGTTGCAGTGGTTGCATGAGAGGGATATCTTTGACCTCTTCCTCCCCGAGTTCGATAAACCTTGGGTGATCCACTTAAGGGAAACTTGCCGCTGTTCTACAAACCTCTCGCTCTTCGAGGCCCAACACTCGTCTACAAGAATAGAAGCTCCCGTAGACATCAAGCTATTTTCTCGGCGCCGTTGTCGGGGAGGAAAGGTAAAAGGTACTCACACTCCGGATCTCGGCTACTAAGCTATTTTCGCCGTTGTAAGTACTCGAAGCTATTTCCTTTAGATCCTGCAATTGCATCTTGTTGTTTCTTGTTTACACTAGTTTGGCATAATGGACAACAATGAGCTTCTTATTCTATTTCCGATTTAAGACATGGATGGTTTGATGCGAAAATTAAAACACCTATGGAACATATTAGTATGAACGCTTTGAACACCATTGTTGCTAATGATATGGAAAATTCTAAGCTTGGGGAAGCTGGCTTTAATGAGCATGATATTTTTAGTCCCCCAAGCATTGAGGAGAAAATTTTCTTTGATGATACTTTGCCTCCTATTTATGATGATTATAATGATAGTAGTCTTTTAGTACCGCCTGTTATGGAGGATAAATTTGATTATGATTACAATATGCCTCCTATACTTGATGATGAGAATAATAATGATAGCTACTTTGTTGAATTTGCTCCCACTACAACTAATAAAATTGATTATGCCTATGTGGAGAGTAATAATTTTATGCATGAGACTCATGATAAGAATGCTTTATGTGATCGTTATATTGTTGAGTTTGCTCATGTTGCTACTGAAAGTTATTATGAGAGAGGAAAATATGGTTGTAGAAATTTTCATGTTACTAAAACATCTCTCTATGTGCTGAAATTTTTGAAGCTACACTTGTTCTATCTTCCTATGCTTGTTACTTTGCTCTTCATGAACTTGTTTATTTACAAGATTCCTATGCATAGGAAGCATGTTAGACTTAAATGTGTTTTGAATTTGCCTCTTGATGCTCTCTTTTCCTTCAACTACTATTTCTTTCGAGTGCATCATTAAAACCGCCGAGCCCATCTTAATGGCTATAAAGAAAGCACTTCTTGGGAGATAACCCATGTGTTTATTTTACTACAGTACTTTGTTTTATATTTGAGTCTTGGAAGTTGTTTACTACTGTAGCAACCTCTCCTTATCTTAGTTTTATGTTTTGTTGTGCCAAGTAAAGTCTTTGATAGTAAGGTTCATACTAGATTTGGATTACTGCGCAGTTAACAGATTTCTTGCTGTCACGAATCTGGGCCTAATTCTCTCGTAGGTAACTCAGAAAATTATGCCAATTAACGTGAGTGATCCTCAGATATGTACGCAACTTTCATTCAATTTGAGCTTTTTCATCCGAGCAAGTCTGGTGCCATTTTAAAATTCGTCTTTACGGACTCGTTCTGTTTTGACAGATTCTGCCTTTTATTTCGCATTGCCTCTTTCGCTATGTTGGATGGATTTCTTTGTTTCATTAATGTCCAGTAGCTTTGAGCAATGTCCAGAAGTGTTAAGAATGATTGTGTCACCTCTGAACATGTGAGTTTTTGATTATGCACTAACCCTCTAATGAGTTTGTTTCGAGTTTGGTGTGGAAGAAGTTTTCAAGGGTCAAGAGAGGAGGATGATATACTATGATCAAGAAGAGTGAAGAGTCTAAGCTTGGGGATGCCCCGGTGGTTCATCCCTGCATATTTCAAGAAGACTCAAGCATCTAAGCTTGGGGATGCCCAAGGCATTCCCTTCTTCATCGACAACATTATCAGGTTCCTCCCCTGAAACTATATTTTTATTCCATCACATCTTATGTACTTTGCTTGGAGCGTCTGTTTGTTTTTGTTTTTGTTTTTGTTTGAATAAATGCTTGTGTGGGAGAGAGACACGCTCCGCTGGTTCGTATGAACACATGTGTTCTTAGCTTTTATTTTTCAGGGCGAAGGTTGAAACTGCTTCGTTAATTGTTATATGGTTGGAAACGGAAAATGCTACATGTAGTAATTGATAAAATGTCTTGGATAATGTGATACTTGGCAATTGTTGTGCTCATGTTTAAGCTCTTGCATCATATACTTTGCACCCATTAATGAAGAAATACATAGAGCTTGCTGAAATTTGGTTTGCATAATTGGTCTCTCTAAGGTCTAGATAATTTCTAGTAAAGAGTTTGAACAACAAGGAAGACGGTGTAGAGTCTTATAATGTTTACAATATGTCTTTTATGTGAGTTTTGCTGCACCGGTTCATCCTTGTGTTTGTTTCAAATAACCTTGCTAGCCTAAACCTTGTATCGAGAGGGAATACTTCTCATGCATCCAAAATCCTTGAGCCAACCACTATGCCATTTGTGTCCACCATACATACCTACTACATGGTATTTCTCCGCCATTCCAAAGTAAATTGCTTGAGTGCTACCTTTAAATTTCCATCATTCACCTTTGCAATATATAGCTCATGGGACAAAATAGCCTTAAAAACTATTGTGGTATTGAATATGTACTTATGCACTTTATCTCTTATTAAGTTGCTTGTTGTGCGATAACCATGTTCCTGGGGACGCCATCTACTCTTTGTTGAATATCATGTGAGTTGCTATGCATGTTCGTCTTGTCCGAAGTAAGGGCGGTTTTCACAATCAAATGGTTTGAGTATGCATACCGTTAGAGAAGAACATTGGGCCGCTAACCGAAGCCATGAATCATGGTGGAAGTTTCAGTTTGGACATAAAACCTCAATCTCTTATGAGAATATTAATTGTTGTTGAATGCTTAAGCATTAAAAGAGGAGTCCATTATCTGTTGTCTATGTTGTCCCGGTGATGCGTGTAGTTGACACGTCCGTTGGGAACCCCAAGAGGAAGGTGTGATGCGCACAGCGGCAAGTTTCCCTCAGTAAGAAACCAAGGTTTAATCGAACCAGTAGGAGTCAAGAAGCACGTTGAAGGTTGATGGCGGCGGGATGTAGTGCGGCGCAACACCGGAGATTCCGGCGCCAACGTGGAACCCGCACAACACAACCAAAGTACTTTGCCCCAACGAAACGAGTGAGGTTGTCAATCTCACCGGCTTGCCGTAACAAAGGATTAACCGTATTGTGTGGAAGATGATTGTTTGCGAGAGAAAATAGTAAAACAAGTATTGCAGCAGATTTGTATTTCGAGTATTAAAAGAATGGACCGGGGTCCACAGCTCACTAGAGGTGTCTCTCCCATAAGATAAAAGCATGTTGGGTGAACAAATTACAGTCGGGCAATTGACAAATAGAGAGGGCATAACAATGCACATACATGACATGATAAGTATAGTGAGATTTAATTGGGCATTACGACAAAGTACATAGACCGCCATCCAACCGCATCTATGCCTAAAAAGTCCACCTTCAGAGTTATCATCCGAACCCCTCCAGTATTAAGTTGCTAACAACGGACAATTGCATTAAGTATGATGCGTAATGTAATCAATAACTACATCCTCGGACATAGCGCCAATGTTTTATCCCTAGTGGCAACAAGCACAACACAACCTTAGAACTTTCACGTCACCGTCCCGTGTGTCAATGCAGGCATGAACCCACTATCGAGCATAAATACTCCCTCTTGGAGTTAAAAGCAAAAACTTGGCCAAAGCCTCTACTAGTAACGGAGAGCATGCAAGATCATAAACAACACATATGTAATAACTTGATAATTAACATGACATGGTATTCTCTATCCATCGGATCCCGACAAACACAACATAGAGTATTACAGATAGATGATCTTGATCATGTTAGGCAGCTCACAAGATCCAACAATGAAGCACAATGAGGAGAAGACAACCATCTAGCTACTGCTATGGACCCATAGTCCAGGGGTGAACTACTCACTCATCACTCCGGAGGCGACCATGGCGGTGTAGAGTCCTCCGGAAATGAATCCCCTCTCCGGCAGGTGCCGGAGGAGATCTCCGTAATCCCCCGAGATGGGATCGGCGGCGGCGGCGTCTCGGTAAGGTTTTCCGTATCGTGGTTTTTCGCATCGGGGGTTTCGCGACGGAGGCTTTAAGTAGGCGGAAGGGCGGAGTCGGGGCCCGACGAGGGGCCCACACCATAGGCGGCGCGGGCCCCCTTGGCCGCGCCGCCATGTGGTGTCGCCACCTTGTGGCCCCACTTCGTATGTTCTTCGGTCTTCCGGAAGCTCGCGTGGAAAAATAGGCCCCCGGGTCTTCGTTTCGTCCAATTCCGAGAATATTTCGTTACTAGGATTTCTGAAACCAAAAACAGCGAAAAACGAGAACCGGCACTTCGGCATCTTGTTAATAGGTTAGTTCCGGAAAATGCACGAATATGACATAAAGTGTGCATAAAACATGTAGGTATCATCAATAATATGGCATAGAACATAAGAAATTATCGATACGTCGGAGACGTATCAAGCATCCCCAAGCTTAGTTACGCTCGTCCCGAGCGGGTAAAACGATAACAAAGATAATTTCT
>NC_061513.1:113691900-113860514 GCF_022539505.1 Lolium rigidum | reverse complement strand
TTCTTCTCCCCTCGTGAGGATCCCTCCTCCGGGGTACCGTCGATTAGGCAACGACACATACCTTTTCCTTGAGAAAGCCCAAACTTCTAATAATTATGCCTCCATAGAAATGGTGTATCCATAATAATTTTGCTAGACCCCCCTCTCTCAAAGTGGACACTTGAACTTGCTCTCGGTTCTCTATTGTAGGATGATCTGTGATGCAGGTCTTGGTACACATACCACATGAACAGAGAAGTGAAGGGGCAAGAAGCGGTACCTGTAGGGATGGGGTCCTCCTCCACCGTCTCAAGCTGGCGTGTTACGTACGCGTGCCGACCGCTCGCCGGCGGCAATCGGAACAACCCCTTCCTCAATGGAGCGCTGATCGTACACCACGCCAAGGAGCGCCTCCTCCTTCTCAATCGATCGGAGTTCTTCATCGATTCGAGAAGCCTCAGAGAGAAGGAATCGATCGAGTTTGGCGGTCCAGTAGCCCTCCCTCACCATGACGTCCACATCCCACCGAGACCGCTACAGCCGAGCTCCCTCTTCGGCACGGTGATTCACCATGGATGTTGGCATCCGGTTGGAGGGGAATCTCAGCCTCGGAACTCGACCACAACCTTCCCGGCATGGATTGACGAGCTCTTCTACTCGAAGGCTCCGAACGGATCACACCCCCGATCGAGTTTGGTGGCGCCGCCGCGCCCGCGAGGTGGTCACGCCATTAATCCGGGAAGATGGGGTACTCAAGGTCAGCTTGGGGCCTATCCCAGTGCTATTTTGCCAGGAGGCCCAGATCCTTCGGCTGGGCTGGGCTGGGGCCCAGGAACTTCTGAATCCATGGCGGCCATGGATGGAGATCGCCACACGTGTCCAGATCCTCCACCATCCATCGGCCATGGCATACGCCGACAAGCGGGTCCCAGTAACCCTAGCTCTTATATACCGCCCGGTGGATGCGCCGTCCCCTGGTCAAACCTAGATCTCCTCGAACATTTCTGGGGCGATTCTAGGGTTCATAGCTCTCCACCACGCTCCACTGATTCGTTTGGCTGGTGGCGCGGCAAGGTCGCCGGAGATCCTCTCTCACGGTCAAGTCGCCGCCGCTCCTTCTATGGGTGACGGCGGAGGATGGTTCGGTGGCGGGAGAGGCCGCAACCAACCAAATCGAGGCCGCGGCCGAAACTTCTGGCATCGCGACAAGGCGCCGCAGACCTCCTCCAACAACCTGCGCGCCACCAACTCCCACCCCCAGCAGTCCAACGACCGGTGGGAAGCGGCGGCCTGGGATTCGGAGAGGCGCCGCCAGGAAGCTTCTTCTACCGGTGGAGGTAAAGCGGTTGCTGCTCAAGGGGCCGAAGCCAGTTCCCTCTTGGCTGCCGGTGACCCAGCCCCCTGTCTTCACTGCAACATAGTTGGTCACTACACTGCTCTGCCCCACTATCCGATGCGATCGTTGTAAGAAACTTGGGCATATCACTCAGATCTGTCAAACTATGCTTCCTTGGGAATGTGTCCCCTCTATGTGTGGGTTTCAAGCACCTGGACGTGGTTTATTTTACATGCTGGATCAGAGCTCGTCCAAGTTGATCAAAGAGAGGGCTACCAGTGTTGTTATCACTATCATTGAGGGGAATGCAACCTCTAGAGAGATTGAGCAGTCTTTTAGTATCATTTTTGGTGATAGTTGGAGGTGTACTACAAGGGCCACCTAATCAGTACACTATGAGATTTCCTACGCCTCGAGAGGTTGAGAGAGCTGTCTACTATGGAGCTTCCATGAAACTGAAAACTATCGATGCTATTTTCAATCTGTCTCCGTGGACGGCGTTGGTTGGAGCTAAGGCTCCGCTACAAAAATCGTGGGTGAAAATCAGTAACATCCCCCTAGACAAGAGGTGTGAGGCAAATGTGTTCTATGCTGGTGGACTTGTTGGTGTATCCCTGGATCTTGATGCCTCCACTCTCCATAAACCTGAATATGTTAAAGTGTTAATTGGTTGCAGAGACATTGATATGATCCCCCTAATGCTGAAAGCTGCCTTGGTGATAATTTCTATGATTTGTATTATGAGGTAGATAATATTGTTGTTGGGAAACTTCCTGGCGATGCCACCAATGTGAATGTTGGTAACTCGGGTGCTCCTTCCCCGAAAAGCCAAAGGGTTGAACAAAACAACAATGTCACTGAGGAGAATTCTGGGTCACAGCTTGTTAGCTGCTAAACCGAGTCGGTGCAGCCGAGCCGTCATCGGGAGAATGTGACAATCACTGATGTCACTGAAGAAATTGACACTCAGGAGTCGGAGGATGAAAGTATGGGGGGGATTTCTTATTGAAACTATGGCTCGTGAACATGCAGACGCTCAGCACAAAACTGGTACGCCTCCAAACAAATGGCTTGTTCACTGCCCTATCCTTGCTATGAATAATTCTGTGCAACGTGATACTATGACACCCATGGTTGCTCCCCTCTCTTCTTTACTATTGCATTTTCCGCAAACCCTCTCTGATGAGACATGGCCACCGCTCCCTGTGATAACAGTTGTTTCTGATTCCATTATTTCTCCTTTAGGTGAATCTCCGGGATAATTGGTCCAGTCCCCTGATGTCTCTCTGGAGGACAATGTGGAGGAGATAAAAACGGAGCTGGACCCCCTAATGTGCAGCCGCAGGGCATCGGCGGATATGAACTCAAATATCATGGACAAGGTGGAGAACATGGTCCGGAAAAGGAACTTAGAAGGTAATACTGCTCCTATCTCCGATAATTCGAATTCTTTTGATGTTCTATCCAATAGTGAGCTAATGTGTAGAGCACATAAAATGGGTGTCAATATACCTGATAATGATTTTGCTGCCATAGATATCATTAGAGATTTGGAAGCATCTAGAAATGACTTAGCTGATAAACATGCGTCGACTCAAAAATATACTGACACTCTTTTCATTGAAAACAATGTTGGTAACTCGACTACTCTATCAATGGATTGGAACCCTACCTCTGATAATGAAGAACCGTTTACTATTGTAAGAAATAAAGGAAAAAAGCTTCGAGGAAGAAACCAATAGTAATCATTTCTAGGCCTAATACGAGGAGTCAATTCAATAAGGACCTTTTTCTGGTGACCAATCTGCCACAATTCCTGGCAGGGTCGCTAGAAAACACACTAAGCCGAGTCGTTTTAAACGAAAGGTATCCTTTGGAACAGTAGGAGTGTTGGAAAGAAAGGGGTTGTGGGTTGTACCAAAGATATGTTGTCTGACTATTCCTTGGATTTTATTGGTATTCAAGAAACTATGAAAAAAGACTATAAACTTAGTTTCTTTCACAAGCTTGACCCGAATAAATATTTCTTTTGGAAATGGGTCCCTTCCGTCGGAAAATCTGGTGGCATCCTATGTGGTGTTAAAAATGAGACTCTAGAAGTTAATGCTGTGAAGCAAGGAAAATTCATGCTTCAATTTGTTCTTTGGGACAAAATTCATAAATGCAACTGGGCTCTTGTTGTTTTCTATGGAGCTCCTCATGAAGAGCATAAATTGGAGTTCCTTACTGAGCTCTCCGCTTTCTGTCATAATATTCTTATGCCCTATATCGTTGGAGGTGATTTTAATATTGTGAGACATAGTGGGGAGAAAAATAAGAATTTTGTGCACTCTCATTCCATCGATATTTTCAATTCCGTCATTCACACTCTAGGGCTCCGTGAGATTTTTATGCATGGTGGTCAGTACACTTGTCTAATAAACAAACCTCTCCAACCTTAGAAAAATTGGATCGTATTTTGATGTCGCCGGATTGGGAGGACATGTTTCCTCTAGTTTCGATTAGAAAGCTGGCCAGATGATATTTCTGTCCACAATGCTCTGCTCCTTGACACTGGCACTTAATCCCCTATTGCCAATAAGTTGAGAGAATTCAGGTTTGATATTTCCTGGTTCAAGCATGCTGACTTCCTACCCCTGGTTAAAGAGATTTGGAACAAAAAGGTTTATTGTGATGATCCCATTGATGTTTTTAACATCAAGTTGAAGCGTTTTAAAAAGTTCTTTAAGGGTTGGGGTTCAAATCAATATGGTCACACTGAAAAAAGGAAAAAATGATTTAAAAGTGGAACTAGCATATATTGAAGAGTTGGAAGAAACCTTGGAATTGCCAAGTGATTTACATATTCGAAAAACTTTGATCATGGTTGAGCTTATGGAAATTTATAAGGAAGAAGAATTTTTGTGGTATCAAAAGTCTCATGAAAAATGGTTGTTTGAGGGAGACTTGAATACAAGTTACTTTCATCGAGTGGCCAATAGTCGCAAAAGGAAAAATACAATGATCTCCCTAGATGACAATGGGATAATCATAGAAGGGACAGAAAAACTCATTGATCATGCCACTTCCTATTATAAAAACCTTTTCGGACCCGCCCCTGGAAATATTTTTCCTATTAATCATTCTATATGGTTGCCACATGAGAAACTGGATGATAATTATAATGAGATTATCAGTAAAGCTTTTACGGTTGAAGAAGTAAAGGGTGCGCTGTTCTCGATGAAAAAGAACAAAGCTCCGGGGCCAGATAATATTCCCATAGAGTTTTAGCAACATTGTTGGGATATCGTCAAAAATGACATTATGAACCTTTTCTATGCTTTTCGTGATGGTTCTCTGGATGTGCAACGCCTAAACTATGGCATCATCACCCTCCTCCCAAAAATCTCCGAGGCTTATAAAAATAGTCAATATAGACCCATATGTCTCCTCAGATGCATTTACAAGCTTCTTACCAAAGTCCTCACTATTAGGGTGGAACCTTTCCTCCCTAAGATTGTTAGCCTGCATCAAAATGCTTTTATGAAAAATAGAACCATAGTGGATGAGATTATGTCTCTTCATGAGATTTTACATCACGCCCATGTGAAAAAACATATTGGTGTTGTCCTAAAACTTGATTTTGAAAAATCTTTCGATAAAGTGAATTGGGATTTCCTCCTGGACAGCCAACGAACCATGGGCTTTGGAGATTTCTGGTGCAACAAAGTTGAGAAAATCCTTCAAAATGGCACGGTTTCGGTGAAAATCAACAATGTGATTGGGCCTTATTTCCAAAGCTCGAAAGGGGTTCGCCAAGGTGGTCCCCTTTCTTTGTTTGTTTTTAACTCCGCGGCACAATGCCTTACTAAAATGGTGCTTGAGGCTCAAAACAATAATCTCCTTACTGGTTTAGCCCCTGACCTTACCGATAAAGGAGTGGCCATTATGCAATATGCCGACGACATGATCCTCTGTCTTTCTCATGAACCTGATAAGGCCGTCAATTTGAAGCTTTTGCTCTATTTGTTTGAGCTAATGTCGGGGCTTAAAATGAACTATCAGAAAAGCGAGATTTTCCTTGTCGGTGGTGATAATGATATTGCCAACTTCTATGCCAACATGTTTGGGTGCCAGATAGGAACTTTACCTATGAAATATCTGGGTGTCCCGGTTTCCTTCCGATGTTTAAAAAAATCAGATCTTAATTTCATTGATGGCAAGTTTACTAAAAAGCTTGATGCCTAGATTGGTGGATCCTCCTCTTCTGGAGGTAGACTAACTTTAGTTGATTCCTGTTTGTCCAACCTTCCTTCTTATATCATGGCCATGTTCCTCTTGAACAAAACCTTCATAGAAAAACTGGACAAACATAGACGTCATTTTTTTGGCATAGAAAGAAACAAAAAAAGGTACTATATGGTTGATACGTCTCCGACGTATCGATAATTTCTTATGTTCTATGCCATATTATTGATGATACCTACATGTTTTATGCACACTTTATGTCATATTCGTGCATTTTCTGGAACTAACCTATTAACAAGATGCCGAAGTGCCAGCCTCCTATTTTCTCGCTGTTTTTGGTTTCGTAAATCCTAGTAACGAAATATTCTCGGAATTGGACGAAACGAAGACCCGTGGCCCTATTTTTCCACGGAGCTTCCGTAAGACCGAAGAACACACGAAGTGGGGCCACGAGGTGGCCAAGCTATAGGGCGGCGCGGCCCAAGCCCCGGCCGCGCCGACCTATAGCGTGGGCCCCTCGTCCCGGCCCCCGACTCGCCCCCTTCCGCCTACTTAAAGCCTCCGTCGCGAAACCCCCGATGCGAAAAACCACGATACGGAAAACCTACCGAGACGCCGTCGCCGCCGATCCCATCTCGGGGGATTCTGGAGATCTCCTCCGGCACCCTGCCGAAGAGGGGATTCATCTCCCGGAGGACTCTACACCGCCATGGTCGCCTCCGGAGTGATGAGTGAGTAGTTCACCCCTGGACTATGGGTCCATAGCAAGTAGCTAGATGGTTGTCTTCTCGTCATTGTGCTTCATTGTTGGATCTTGTGAGCTGCCTAACATGATCAAGATCATCTATCTCGTAATTCTATATGTTGTGTTTGTCGGGATCCGATGGATAGAGAATACCATGTCATGTTAATTATCAAGTTATTATACATGTGTTGTTTATGATCTTGCATGCTCTCCGTTTCTAGTAGAGGCTCTTGTTGACGTCAGAAACCCCCTGGCGGGAGAGACGGGCAACACCGTAGAGCCGGGAACAACTAGGGCTGCGGCTGGCCCTAGTCCCTCTGAGCGACGGCCCGCAAAGCCTCCTGGTCGCACGCGCCGATGTTTATCACAAGGGCGTGCCACCTGACCTATACCTGGTCGTAGAAGGTGTGGATGATGCCTCGCTTAGTTTCCTCGCAGGGCACACACGTAAACGTTAAATACGAGCCTCGATCGGCTCTCAGGTTATCCCGTGAATCGGCTCAAAGAGCCGATCCACCCATGATTCGCACGAGGTGTCCGAATATATGGTGGTCCCGCTTGATCAAGGTAAAGCTGATTAGATCTACGACGATCCGGGGTTTTCACCGCATAATCGGATCATCCTACTCACGATTGGGCCTCGCGCTCGCGCACGGTGACCGTAAGTCGATCCTAGACAGGGCCTAAAAACCAACACGAGGTTGATCCCCGAACATCCGTTCTAGGACTAGCAAACGCCACCCTACACGCCGCCGGATCCTCCAACCCTTTGTAAGGCCTAACTATTGCAGATATTAAACTAATCCTTGTAGAACAAGGAGCAATCGTAACGGATCAGATCTACTAAACTATGATCAAGCGGGTGCCGCCCCTACACCTAAGATAGGTGTAAGGGCGGCTAGACATGCAAGGGTTGCACTACGAAAGCATGCAGCATGAAGAACAATGCTAACCCTAACATGTCTAAGATAACTACGTTGCTCGCCATCAAAAAGGCTTCAATACGAGCAACACTTGAACAACGTAGGCAAGTTAGGCTGCCTAGATCGCAAGATGCGATCTAGGCAGCATGATGCTTACCGGTAGAAACCCTCGAGACGAAGGAGTTGGCGATGCGCCGAGATTTGTTTGTGGTTGAACGTTGGTTGTTGTTTATTCCATAAACCCTAGGTACATATTTATAGTCCGGGGACTTTCTAATGTGGGCGTGCACTAAACCGTGCACGGGTAAAACTCTAACTTTTAATCTAGATACAATCCATCGTAATCAAAGATACACGGGCAAACAAGCCCAACTCCTCCATGCAAGGCCGCTTCGCAGATCTTCCACGTGTAATCTTCCAAGCCCATCCCGATCGCGGCCCACCTCTCGACTCGGTCAAATTCTCGGTGATAACACATGCCCCTCGGTTTTGGAAATGACATTTCCAAAATCATTATGCCTTTCTTTCATCGGGTCATGTCGTGGCGTAACCGTCGCAAGATCCGTCATCATGATAACTTGCCTTCTCAACTTCTCCGCGTGACTTGGCAGTCTTTTCTCTTTCTTTCAAGCAGCACTTCCTCGGAAACTGCTGTGGCATTGAATTCCCACTATATCCCCTTTATTTAACCGTTCCGCACAGTTCAATCCTGCATCTCCTTCGCATTAGCATTCCAAAAGCCGTCCTGCGCCACCATGTCTTCTTCCTCCTCCGCTTCATCGGCTCTTTCCACCCGAGCCCTCTTCGTCTCGCGCGCCGACGCCGGAGCCAAACCCGGCGGAGATCCATGCGGCCAACATCCGCCGCGCCATCGAGGCCGGGGAGGAGTCTAGCCATGACTTCTCCCTCTGGTCGGAGGACGATAAATCCTCGACAGACGGGGAGAGCGACCTCCGCTTCCTCGCCGACGGGGAATCGGAGGAGGAGAGCGATGACGATCGCTTCTCCTGGGACGACTTCACCACCTCCGAGGAGGTGAAGGAGGGGGAAGAGGAGGACGACGACGACGAAAGCTTCCCGACGAACCACCGGCCAAGCGCCATTGCCCCCGGCCGGGGAATCCGAGTGACTTCGACGGCCGACGACGACGACGACGACGAGGAAGATGAGGACAATGAAGGTCCCGCCGGCGGCCGCCGGAGCAGCGACGACGAGCCGGCCGGGAGCAGCGCCGACACCGGCGATGACGGCGATGATGAGGGCAGCGACGGCCCGTAGATAGGACATCTAGCATAGGACCAGTAGCAGTGAGATGGGGCCATGTATCCCCTAGTACTTCCTTTTGAGGGCTATCAGCTTCTTATGTAAGAAATCTATCAATGAAGAACTTTTCCCAATCTGATTTGCCGATTCCTTTAGCTTATCTTAGCCGATTTCTCCTCATACTGGTCTTGCCGATTCGTCCTTGCCAATGCATAACGAGCCGATAGCAACGCATCGGTCCCTCGATATTTACCCTTACATTCTTCACCTCGATGATTCTCTTTCCGTAGATACCGTGGGATTTCCAAGAGAGCCCTTAACTTCCTCCCACCGGTTTCGTAGATCCTTTTAGCGAGCGCTCATCATTTTGTGAAGAAGGTTGCAACGAAGATCAGCCGATGGTACCCCGATCGGTTCCTCAAAAGAGCATCTACCAGGCCTGTTGCCCCCCGAGTCTCAGCCAAGGCAAGATAGAGACGAGGATACGCCAAGTAGCCGTATGGATCCGGGCTTGATCATGTCTCGAGGGAACTTCTTTGCGAGCCAGCCCGATTTGAACATAAATCGGCTTCTCAAAGCGCAGAGCCTTCAAGGTGAGCTGCCCCCGAGCCTTCTTCAGCTCTTGCCGGCCAGATCGGCTCCTTTCCTTTGGTGGATCCGATGCGATCCCTCCTCGACCTCGATCCGCACGTCCAGCCGCTCTCGGCATTGTTCTTGAAGAGAGGATCTAAGCCCTTAGACTACTCCATTGAGGAGCTCTTTCATTAGTGCTCTATTGACCCTCTGATCGTAACAGTTACTCCTCTCGAGTCGATGGCCATGCATCGGCTTTTATATCCTTAAGTCGATGTCTGCTGCATCGGCTGTGCTCGAAAAATTTCGAATTTTCAGAATTTTGGCCGACTGGTGCATCGGCCCCCATACTCCAATGCCCATCACCAAAGATGAGATGGGATAATTCTACTGCATATCCTCGTGTTCTATCCACCCGGTGCTTCCCCGAGCCGATTCCCGTCAAGAGAATTGATGGTATCGGCTCTGTTGGATAACATGTTGAACCCAAGCAGAATGGTGGGTGAGGGTAATTTTGGCCGATTGCTGGAATCGGCCTCCACGTTGCTTGCTCGGTGAAGGTTTTGTAAGTTCCTTTCACAAATTTTTGGGGCCGATCGCAAGGATCAGCCTCGCCATGTTTGCTCATTGACATGTTCTTGCTACTCGTCCAGGCCGGTAGACAGAACCAGCCCAATCTCTGATTTTATCATGTTGGTGCTCTTGCTGTCGCCCACCTTGAGTGCATCGTGTAATCGTGGAGCACTAAGTGTCGTCGGAAGAACGAGCACCATGTTTGTGCCAGCCGATGTTTCATCATCGGCTTTCCTTTGCTTGGGGCGCCACTCCATTTTCCGCGGACGACCCCCTTCATCCAGGGTTCGCTGAACCTTTGCAGCCAGATCAGGCCTTGCCTTCCTCAATGTATGCAAGTATAACCTCTCGGCTTCTTCCAGGCCGCGCAATCGTTGAACCCTCGCGTTTCGGGAACGGGCCGAGTCCGTCGTGGCACCACCTTGGCCGGTGGTACCTGTCTTCTTCTTCTCCCTCGTCTTCTCGAATCTTCGAGATCTTCCAACCGAGGGGACTCAGCTCGTTTGCTCGTGGCGGGAGAGGTCCTAAGCGCTCGAACACGGACACGTTGGCTGCCTCCTTCTTCTTCCGGCTGCATTCTGGGCAATTGCCGATCGTGGGCAATCGGCTCATTCCCGAATCCCAAGCAGGTGCTCGAAGAAGGGACAATCCCGGGCCTCGTCCTCGTCGCCTCGCTCCTTTGCCTTTCCCTTGGCACAACGCTCGTGCTCCTCCTCATCGCGATTATGCCGACGATGTCTTCTCGGCTTCTCTAGCCGGACGATCTCTTTCATCATCATCGCTGGACCGTCGGCGTTGGTCGTACCGACTCACATACTTGTTGAGGAGGTGATCGAGAGAGGTCGCCGATATCTTATGTTCTTCACTTCTCCCTCCGTTACGTAGCGCTTGCCGTCTTGGCGGAGCCGATCGCGTGGAGCGGCTTCCTCTCGTTTCTTTGCTATGAGAGCAGCTGCCCTCATCTCCATCCTTGCCGCCGTGGTGTCCAAGATCTACCATGTTGATATTGCACAGAAAACCCGGCCGGCACCCCGCATGGCAAGCATACTCCACCATGTTTACGGCGGGAAGGGCTGGGTATCGACCTTCATGGCGTACTCGGCTGAAAATTAGACGCCCGTTCTCTATCGCCGCTTGGATGTGCCGACGCCACACCCCGCAGTCGTTGGTGGCATGGGAGAGCGAGTTATGCCATTTGCGTATGGCTTTCCATTCAGCTCTTGCGCCGTGGGGAACTTGAGACCTTCGGTATCTTCAACCGCTTTTCCTTGAGTAGGAGGTCGAAGATTTGCTCGGCCTTAGTCACGTCAAAATCAAATCCCCGGGCGGGCCTCGGTGGCTTTACCCATTTGCGTGACACGGGGTTCCTCCCCGAGTCCACTCACCCATCGCTACTTCTTGGTCTCCCGCAGAACTTCGTCTTCCTCTCGCATCGACCAGGGCTACCGCACGCTTGAACTTGTCTTGGTACAGTCCGGGTGGCGCTGTTCATATGCTGAAAGTTTCCGAACCACGTGCGCCGCCGAGGGATAATCTCGCTTGGGAGGCCATGTCCTTGAGCCGTGTTGCAAGGCCTCGCTACTACCAACTCGATCGCTTCCTTTTCAGCTTATACGAACCGAATAGCATCGGTTCCTAAGATTCCCGAAGCGCTGGATGTATTCTCGTCACGTTCTCCGCGCTTCGACGTAGTTGTGCTAGATCGGCAATGCTAGACTCGGAAGCTTCCGAATGATACCGCTCATGGAACTCGCTCTTCCAACCGCTTCCAAGTTTGGATGGAGTTCGGTGGTAGCGATGTGTACCACCCGAAAGCCGATCCTCGTGAGGGATTGTGAGAAGAACCTCACGCGCAACTCATCCGACGCTGAGATCGTGCCCAGCCGTGCCAAATATCGGCTCACATGCTCGATGGAGCTGGACCCCTCTCGACCCACCGAACTTTGTGAAGTCCGGGAGCCGATATTTGGGTGGCAGCGGGATCGGCTCGTAGCTGTTGGGGTACGGCTTGGTGTAGCCGAACGCTTTCCTTTTCGGCATCATACCGAACCGATCTTTCGGAATTGTACAAATCTGATCCGCCGTGATGGCCGAAGGCGTCGAACCCCGAAGATTCGCCGGGTGGCATACTTAACCAGCCATGCTTGCTTTTCCGGTTCTAAGCCAACCGCAGGAGCTGGGCCTTGGAGGTTCGTCGGGGTTGCGTACTTAGCCGCCCACGATTGCTTCTCGGGATCGGCTCCCGACGTTCCTCCCGCCGTCTCCAGAGGCCGCCGATATTGCAGCCTCGGTTCGAGAGTGCCCAGTGCGTTGCGGCCTGGTACGTATGCGCACGTGTATCCGTGCGGGATCTCCTTAGGCGGCTCGGTAGGAATTGGTAGTCACTAGGATCACCACCAACCTTGTAGACGACATATGCCGCCGAGTTCGGCGAGTTCCGGTGCTGCCCATGCGAACGGCCGGGGCCGGAGCGGCATCTCTCCCTTGAAAGTCCCCGAGCTGGTCCCGATGGAGAATACCGGTGGCTCATGATTTCCTCGGACGACGCGCGAGCGACACGCTCCAAGGTGTTCACCGAGCTCTCGTAGTGGCGGTGCAGCGAATGAGCCACCATGTAGTTGATCTCCTCGCCGCAGCCGACTCGGTGCGTTCTTCCGACGGGGCGGACAAGTCCACTCCATCGAGTGCGCCTTCAGTGTGAAACCCTTCCACCCGACGCCATGGGAGCGGGTTCGGTGGAAGGAGCCGATGAGTTCGGCTTCGAGGGTTGCCTTGATCTCGTCATGCTTCTTCTTGAGCTCATCGTGCGCATCCGCGTACGTGACCGGAGTGTCTTCCGCCATCTCGGATGTAGATGGCGATGTCGTGGATGTCGAAGACTGTCCCACCGGGCGTGCCGTAATGTGTTGACGTCGAAACCCCCCGGCGGCGCAGACGGGCAACACCGTAGAGCCGGGAACAACTAGGGCTGCGGCTGGCCCTAGTCCCTCCGAGCGACGGCCCGCAAAGCCTCCCCGGTCGCACGCGCCGATGTTTATCACAGGGCGTGCCACCCGACCTATACCCGGTCGGAAGGTGTGGATGATGCCTCGCTTAGTTTCCTGCAGGGCACACACGTAAACGTTAAATACGAGCCTCGATCGGCTCTCGGGTTATCCCGTGAATCGGCTCAAAGAGCCGATCCACCCATGATTCGACGAGGTGTCCGAATATATGGTGGTCCCGCTTGATCAAGGTAAAGCTGATTAGATCTACGACGATCCGGGGTTTTCACCGCATAATCGGATCATCCTACTCACGATTGGGCCTCGCGCTCGCGCACGGTGACCGTAAGCCGATCCTAGACAGGGCCTAAAAACCAACACGAGGTTGATCCCCGAACATCCGTTCTAGGACTAGCAAACGCCACCCTACACGCCGCCGGATCCTCCAACCCTTTGTAAGGCCTAACTATTGCGTATATTAAACTAATCCTTGTAGAACAAGGAGCAATCGTAACGGATCAGATCTACTAAACTATGATCAGCGGGGTGCCGCCCCTACGCCTAAGATAGGCGTAAGGGCGGCTAGACACGCAAGGGTTGCACTACGAAAGCATGTAATCATGAAGAACAATGCTAACCCTAACATGTCTAAGATAACTACGTTGCTCGCCATCAAAAAGGCTTCAGTACGAGCAACGCTTGAACAACGTAGGCAGGCTTGTGCTGCCTAGATCGCAAGATACGACCTAGGCAGCATGATGCTTACCGGTAGAAACCCTCGAGACGAAGGAGTTGGCGATGCGCCGAGATTTGTTTGTGGTTGAACGTTGGTTGTTGTTTATTCCATAAACCCTAGGTACATATTTATAGTCCGGGGGACTTTCTAATGTGGGCGTGCACTAAACCGTGCACGGGTAAAACTCTAACTTTTAATCTAGATACAACCTACCGTAATCAAAGATACACGGGCAAACAAGCCCAACTCCTCCATGCAAGGCCGCTTCGGAGATCTTCCACGTGTAATCTTCCAAGCCCATCCCGATCGCGGCCCACCTCCGACTCTGGCCAAATTCCGGTGATAACAGCTCCGGCCAAGTTTTTACTTTTAACTCCAAGAGGGAGTATTTATGCTCGATAGTGGGTTCATGCCCGCATTGACACTGGGGGAGTGACAGAAACCCCTAAGGTTGTGTTGTGCTCGTTGCCACTAGGGATAAAACATTGGCGCTATGTCCGAGGATGTAGTTGTTGATTACATTACGCACCATACTTAATGCAATTGTCTCGTTGTTAGCAACTTAATACTCGGAGGGGGTTCGGATGATAACCTCGAAGGTGGACTTTTTAGGCATAGATGCAGTTGGATGGCGGTCTATGTACTTTGTCGTAATGCCCAATTAAATCTCACTATACTTATCATGTCATGTATGTGCATTGTTATGCCCTCTCTATTTGTCAATTGCCCGATCGTAATTTGTTCACCCAACATGCTTTTATCTTATGGGAGAGACACCTCTAGTGAACCGTGGACCCCGGTCCATTCTTTAATACCGAAATACAAATCTGCTGCAATACTTGTTTTTACTATTTTCTCTCGCAAACAATCATCTTCCACACAATACGGTTAATCCTTTGTTACGACGAAGTCGGTGAGATTGACAACCTCACTGTTTCGTTGGGGCAAAGTACTTTGGTTGTGTTGTGCAGGTTCCACGTTGGCGCCGGAATCTCCGGTGTTGCGCCGCACTACATCCCGCCGCCATCAACCTTCAACGTGCTTCTTGGCTCCTCCTGGTTCGATAAACCTTGGTTTCTTTCTGAGGGAAAACTTGCTGCTGTGCGCATCATACCTTCCTCTTGGGGTTGCCCAACGAACGTGTGAAATACACGCCATCAATGGTCAAGTGGACCAGAGTTTGTCGGTCCAAAAAGAAAGGTGGTTTAGGGGTTAAAGACATTCGGAAACAAAACATAAGTCTCCTGTGCAAATGGTGGTGGAAGCTGGAAACCCTAGATGGTTTATGGCAAGATATTATTAAAGCAAAATACTTAAGAAATAAAACTGTGGCTACTGTCACCTCAAGATTCAATGATTCACCATGTTGGAAAGCAATTTTAAAAGTAAAAGAGACTTACTTTGCTGGGAGAAATGTGGTGTTGAATAATGGAAACATTGCCAGGCTTTGGAAAGATCCAATTATGGGCGAGCAGCCTTTCTGTGATAAATTCCATGTGCTTTTTAACCTCTGTCAGGCGCAAGACTGTACCGTGAAAAGTTGCAGGGATGCAAACTGTGATATTCCTTTCCGCAGACGGTTGAGAGGTGAGTTACTGGATCCTTAGCATCATATCTTGAATACCTTACTTTTGGCCCCTTTTCATGATGAAAATGATAGGATTGCTTGGTCCTTGAATAAGAGTGCTATTTTCTCAACTAGATCCATTTACACTCTCCTGGAAAGGAATCTTGGATGGTTCTCACAATAATTGGATATGGAAATCCAAGATCCCTTTGAAAATTAAGATTTTCATGTGGCAAATGTGTCAAGATGCTATCCTTACTCGAGAGATTATGAAAAAAATAAAATGGCTTGGTGCTCCAACTTGCTCCTTCTGCAGGCAAGTTGAATCAAACAACCATCTTTTCTTCACTTGTAACACTTCAAAGGTAGTTTGGGGGGTTTTGGCATTGGCTATGGGAGTAAACTGTGTCCCTACCTCCTTTTGGCAGGATATGACTTGGTTTCATTCATTTTCTCCTGGTTTTGAGAAGTTCTATGTCATTATCATCGCGACTGTTTGTTGGGCCATATGGAATGTGAGGAATAAGATCACTTTTGAAAAGTATGTCTTGAAATCACCGAGTGAAATTTCATATTTTGCGGTGGCTTTGATTTTATATTGGCAGGTCTACAGAAAGTGGAGGACAAGGAGTGCTTGGTCAGCAGCGCGGATAAGATGGTGCAAGCTGTGGCATTCGTCTACTCCAGGTCCAGGCGACCAGCAGCGACGCCCGGGCAAGGACAGATGCTGATGATTGATGGCGTGTAACTCACACGTTCGTTGGGAACCCCAAGAGGAAGGTATGATGCGCACAACAGCAAGTTTTCCCTCAGAAAGAAACCAAGGTTTATCGAACCAGGAGGAGCCAAGAAGCACGTTGAAGGTTGATGGCGGCGGGATGTAGTGCGGCGCAACACCGTGGATTCCGGCGCCAACGTGGAACCCGCACAACACAATCCAAAGTACTTTGCCCCAACGAAACAGATGAGGTTGTCAATCTCACCGGCTTGCCGTAACAAAGGATTAACCGTATTGTGTGGAAGATGATTGTTTGCGAGAGAAAACAAGAGAAACAAGTATTGCAAGCAGATTTGTATTTCAAGTATTAAAGAATGGACCGGGGTCCACAGCTCACTAGAGGTGTCTCTCCCATAAGATAAAAGCATGTTGGGTGAACAAATTACAATCGGGCAATTGACAAATAGAGAGAGCATAACAATGCACATACATGTCATGATAAGTACAATGAGATTTAATTGGGCATTACGACAAAGTACATAGACCGCCATCCAACCGCATCTATGCCTAAAAAGTCCACCTTCAGAGTTATCGTCCGAACCCCTTGCAGTATTAAGTTGCAAAGCAACAGACAATTGCATTAAGTATGGTGCGTAATGTAATCAATAACTACATCCTCTGACATAGCATCAATGTTTTATCCCTAGTGGCAACAAGACAACACAACCTTAGAACTTTCCGTCACCGTCCTGTGTGTCAATGTGCATGAACCCACTATCGAGCATAAATACTCCCTCTTGGAGTTAAGAGCAAAAACTTGGCCGTAGCCTCTACTAATAACGGAGAGCATGCAAGATCATAAACAACACATATGCAATAACTTGATAATTAACATAACATGGTATTCTCTATCCATCGGATCCCGACAAACACAACATAGAGTATTACAGTATAGATGATCTTGATCATGTTAGGCAGCTCACAAGATCCAACAATGAAGCACAATGAGGAGAAGACAACCATCTAGCTACCGCTATGGACCCATAGTCCAGGGGTGAACTACTCACTCATCACTCCGGAGGCGACCATGGCGGTGTAGAGTCCTCCGGGAGATGAATCCCCTCTCCAGCAGGGTGCCGGAGGAGATCTCCGTAATCCCCCGAGATGGGATTGGCGGCGGCGGCGTCTCCGGAAGGTTTTCCGTATCGTGGTTCTTCGCATCGTGGGTTTCGCGACGGAGGCTTTAAGTAGGCGGAAGGGCAACGTGGGGGCCACACGGGGGCCCCACACTACTGTGTCGGCGCGGCCAAGGGCCGGGCCGCGCCGCCCTATAGTGGCGGCCCTCGTGGCCCCACTTCGACTCCTCTTCGGTCTTCCGAAGCTTCGTGGCAAAATAGGACCCCGGGTTTTGATTTCGTCCAATTCCGAGAATATTTCGTTACTAGGATTTCGGAACCAAAAACAGCAGAAAACAAAGAATCGGCTCTTTCGGCATCTTGTTAATAGGTTAGTTCCAGAAAATACACGAATATGACATAAAGTGTGCATAAAACATGTAGATATCATCAATAATGTGGCATGGAACATAATAAATTATCGATACGTTGGAGATGTATCAATGATCACAGGCGCCTGAACCCGACTGATGTCCTAGGATGTTTGAAGTGTGGCTGATACTTTCGAGCTTTTGCTGTTGGAACTTCTGCTTCCTTAGTTGTTTGGTCTTCTGTTTTGCTTCCTAGCTGTGATGTTAAACCCTGTTATACTAGAACTATTATATAGTGGTGTCAAGTTTTCGCCCCATAGCGGGTACTCGATGGCGCGTATTCGCAGTGGGGTTCCTGGCACTGCTCCAGCTCGCTTCCCTTTCTCCCTAACCCCCTCTCTATTGTACATATAACTTGGACATGTTCTTTCCGTTAAATGCAATGAAAATGGGTGGAAGCCCGGTTGGAAAAAATAACAAATGAATGCCGAATACCAATATAGGCTACCATAATAGGTCTTATTACAAACCCGGGAGATCCATGAATAAGTAGCAAAGTATCAAGCATACGAATGGAGTTTCACAAATAGCTAGGATAAAGTGATGCCAAGGCCGAAAGAACCAACATGAAGCACCAATCCATTGGCATCCCCATTGCATATACCCATCCTAATAGAACAACTTCTCCCCCTTTGGCATCGGAACACCAAAAAGGGAGAGGAAACATGGTAGCATCCCAAGAAGATCACTCATCAATCATCATCCTCGTCATCCTCGTCTTCCTCCTCCTCCTCCTCATCATCTCCAAGGTTGTCCTTGTCCTCTTCATCCTCATCATCTTCGTCTTGAATGTGAGCTTTGCCATGAGGTGGTGGAGAGGGACGTACAGTGTTCTCCGGAATGGACTCCTCGGAGCTCGTCCACTTGTGCTTGGACTTCCACTCCTCGGAAGGGGTGATGTTGTTCTCGGAGCCACTAGAGACGGGGAGGCCCATATGAATCATCATGGCCTTTTGGCGTTGACGAATCTTCTTGTTGTCCATGTGGGCCTTGTACATCTTGTCTTCGAGATCTTCCTTGAAGCAAAAAGACTTCTTGAGGTGAGAGGTGAGCTTTGCGAAGAGTCCCTTGGTTTTGACGGAGGTCGGCACATAGTCGAAATCATCGCTATCGGCTTCTTCTTCTTCCTTGTCCTTGGGAGCTTTGGGACCATACCTCGGCCGCTCATGTTTCTTGATGGCGGAGCTGCGCACACGGTGAGTGGTGAGCATCCCGCATTGGGTGAGAAGGTCTCCACGGTTAGCTTGCTCCCACTTAAGTCAAATGAGCCGCACGATGTAGGGAGCATATTGAGGGGGTTTGCGGAGGAACGCACACTCTTGCATCTCATGCCAAATATAGTCCATGATATCCAATTGCTTGCCGCTTCCCTTTATTTCTTGAGTGCGCACAAGGAGATTGATGAGGAATCCGTGTACTTCATCATGATTGGTGTGCTTGGGGTTGATGGTGTTGCGGTAGATGTGATTCATGATGTCATACGCAGGGAGGAGGTCATATGCACTACCACAAAGTACATGCCTGGGGATGTAGAGGTTGACCATCTTGTCTTTGCTCATGGGCTTGTGTTGGAGATGAATCCGGAAGAAGTTGGAGTAGTTGTGTGGGAGACGATAGCCAAGGCCCGCTGCAAACTCTTCCCATGTGGCCTCCATAACATGGTCCTTGGTCATCCATTTGAGGGAGCGGACCTCATTCTCATCTTCAAGGAATACCACCGTGGCATAGAATTGGCAAATCACCTCCTTGGAGTAATCATGAGTGAAGGTCATCAAGGGGACAAGTCCTTGTTCCTCACAAATCTCTTGTGCTTCACCAAAGTAGTCGGGCTCCGACTCCAGCTTCTCCATATTAATAGAGTATTGGGGGCAACATTTGAACTCTTTCTTGCCATATATCTCATAGTAGATCCTCTCTTGATTGGAATGATAGAAGAAGGTGTTGGGGCAATGCCGGGGATTCTTCGGCACCAAGTAGAGGTTAACCCGGTGAATCTCCAAGAATTGATTCTTTGTGAGTGCACTCATTGGCTTTTGAGGTCTGGAGGAAGTCCTCTTTATAGCTGCGGCAGCAGCTGCTCTTTGGCGCCTGGTAGTCCTTGGCGAGAGAATCTCCTCTTCGTCTTGCTCTCTTTGACGACGAGGAACGGGAGGCTTCACTTTGGCACCACCACGGGATGAACCTGTGAATAGTATAGATTGTATGGGGAAGGGGGGTTAAGTGCACAAGACTGAGAGTTGCAGCGCAAAAGGACACTAACAAGCAACAATACTGAAATTGCACTTAAGCGGTAGTACCGCAACCGAGACCGGTAGTACCGCTTAACCGTTAGTACCGGTCAGGAATGACCGTTACTACCGCTTGAGCACAACACAACTCAATCTAGGATTTGATCCATGGAATTGAGCCAAAAACTTCACATAGTGTTGCTAGCTAGTATCCCTCTACATGGAAAAGCTTTCTAGGATGATTATCCACCAAAAACTCCACCAAACCCTAACCTATGCATCTAGGGGATCCAACAAACCCTAGAGAGAGAGGTTAGAGCTCATACCGGAGGCCACGGTGAGGAAGAGGGTGGGGAAGCTTCTCCACGGAGGAGATTTGACCGGGGATGGCCGGAGGAGGAGATCGGGGCCGGTCTCCTCGGGTTCCTAGAGCTTGGGCGCCGCCTTTGACTTGAGGTGGGTCGGAGACAAGTGTTGGATTTGATAGATCCGTCCCCACCCGGTACCTTAAGTCAGAGTCGGAAGCGATAGTACCGCTTGTGAGAGCGGTAGTACCGCTTCCCGGTACCAGACCGGTATCTCAAGCGGAAGTACCGTTCCTGGGCAAAATCCTGATAGTCGTTAGGATACTGCAAGGGAGCGGTAGTACCGCACTGACCACCGGTAGTACCGGTTGCCAAAGTTTAGGAAACCCATATTATGGTGTAGGCTTGTGCTTTTAGACGGAAATGGCTCAAGAGTTGGGTATTGGCTTGGGATTAGATGAAGAAACTGGCAAGGTACTACTCAACCAAGCTTGCAAGAATCAACATGAAAAGCCAAGCTTGGGTGAATCTCCCATAAGAACAAGAACAAAAACCAAGATTCAAATGAAAGCAAGAGAAAAACAAAGAAAATCAAAATAATCAAAAATAAACACCAAAAACTCCTCAAGGAGGAGGTTGGTGGCCGAAGCCACCGTGTAAGAGCATAATAGCGTGAGGTCGCGTAGATGTATCTAGGACTCACAACTAAGGCTCAACATGAAGCTCATAAGTCTCTTGATTGACAAATAGAGGATGTTTTGGTTTTCTTTATGCATTATGGGGGGGGGGGATAGCTCAATAAGTTTAAACCGCACTCCCCATATGTTCATGCGTGCTTTCCATCAAGACATTGGTTAGAGAGTGGGATGTGCGCACAATGGTCAAGCAAGATGGATCTATGATATTTAGCTCATGCCTCAACTCTATGAATCTCTTCTCATCCAAGAGCTTTGTGAAGATATCCGCCAATTGATCCTTGGTGACAATGAAAGATAGAACAATATTGCACCTAGCAATGTGATCTCGAATGAAGTGATTCTTTATCTCAATGTGCTTCGTCTTGCCATGAAGACCCGGATTGTAGGCGATCTTGATGGCGCTCTCGTTATCACACAAAAGAGGGACCTTGCTATACTCAATTCCATAATCCCGCAAAGTTTGCATCATCCATAAGATTTGAGCACAACTACTAGCCGCGGCGACATATTCGGCCTCCACGGTAGAGATGGAGACACAATTTTGCTTCTTTGAGTACCAACACACCAAAGAACTTCCAAGAAAGTGACAAGCACCCGAAGTAGAATTCCTATCAACCGTTTCTCCCGCCCAATCCAAATCGGTGAATCCACACAAAGAGAAGTCCGTGTCCCTTGGGTACCATAGGCCAAAGTTGGGGGTATCAACTAAATATAGAAAGATCCTCTTAACCGCCATAATATGGCTTTCCTTCAGATTTGCTTGAAACCGTGCACACATCCCAACACTCAACACGATATCCGGACGAGAAGCACAAAGGTAAAGAAGCGAACCTATCACACTCAACACGATATCCGGACGAGAAGCACAAAGGTAAAGAAGCGAACCTATCACACTCAACACGATATCCGGACGAGAAGCAAAAAGGTAAAGAAGCGAACCTATCATGGAACGGTAGAGCTTGTGATCCACCGACTTGTCGGTCTCTTCAAGTGTGAGTTGGCACTTTAAGTGCATAGGAGTCCCAATACCATTTGCACCCTTCATATCAAAACGCTTGAGCATGTCTTGTACGTACTTTGCTTGATTGATGAAGGTGCCTTGTCGTGTTTGCTTGATCTCAAACCCAAGAAAGTACTTGAGTTTCCCCATCATCGACATCTCAAACCTATCGGTCATCAACTTAGCAAACTCATCGTTAAACACATGGTTAGTAGACACAAAGATAATGTCATCTACATAAAGTTGGCATACGAAGAGTTCCCCATTGACCTTCTTAGTAAAAAGAGTGGGATCGATTTTCCCCACTTCAAAACCACGGTCTACAAGTAGCTCACGTAGGTTCTCATACCAAGCTCGAGGAGCTTGTTTGAGACCATATAGGGCCTTGTTGAGCTTGTAGAATGGTCCGGGAAGTGGGGTCCTCGAACCCCGGGGGTTGTCTCACATACACCTCCTCATGTAAAGGACCATTTAGAAAAGCACTCTTCACATCCATTTGATGGAGTTTGAAACCATGGAGAGAAGCGAAAGCTAAAAGGATATGGATCGACTCAAGGAGAGCCAGAGGAGCAAAAGTTTTGCCATAGTCCACTCCTTCAACTTGTGAAAAGCCTTGTGCTACCAACCTTGCTTTATTGCGGATGAAGATTCCGTGCTCATCTTGCTTGTTCTTGAAGACCCTCTTGGTGCCGATAACATTGTGGCAATGATCCGGACGCCTCACGAGAGTCCATACATCATTCCTCTTGAAGTTGTTGAGTTCTTCTTGCATAGCTAGCAACCAATCGAGATCTCCAAGAGCATCATCGACCTTGAGAGGTTCCACCATGGATACAAAAGCGTGGTGCTCGTAAAAGTTTGCTAGTGGCCTCCGGGTGGACAGCTTGCTCTTGAGGTCTCCGAGAATGTTCTTCAATGAATGAGACTTGAGTCGTAAGTTTCTTATAGTAGCATCTTCACGGCGAGTGTTGGCCTCAAGGATAGGAACTTGAGAGGCCTCTTGATCTTCATCATGGTTTAGGTCCTCGCCTTGACCTTCATTGTTGTTGTTGAGGGAATCATCATCATCATGAGCGCCGAGCGACTCGGGGTTCATAGGATAGGTAGTATCCGGAGCGGTCGTCCCCGAGAGGTCCGGTGAAATACTTGTGACTTGGCCTTGATCACTTGGCAGCGGTTGTTGACGAACTTGCAGTTGTTGTTGTTGTTGTTGTTGATGTCGACCTTGGGTTAGTGGTTGACTTGCATTTGGTTCCTCTATAGAAGAAGCTTGGCCTTGTGGTGTATATGGCTCTACTTGAGTAGAACTTGGTCCTTCCCCGGTGCTCAAAGGAGGGAGCTCTTGGGGTGGGTAGAAACCAACACCCATCCTCTCAATGGCCTCCGGGGGAATTGCATCTCCTTTCTCACAAGAAGCACTTCGCCCTTCTAGAGAGATATCATCTTCATCAAAAGTCACATCACAAGTTTCCACAACGCATCCATTTGACTTGTTGAAGACCCTATAGGCGTGAGGATCCGTAGCATAGCCAAAAAATATACCTTCTTGAGATTTTGAGTCAAACTTGGAGAGACGTGCATCCTTAATAAGCACATAGCACTTGCAACCGAAGACCTTGAAGTAGGAGACATTTGGTTTGTTCCCGGTGAGGATTTCATAAGGTGTCATCTCCAAGCCCTTGTGGAAGTATAGACAGTTGGTGGCATGACAAGCGGTAGAGATAGCGTCGGCCCAAAAGTTGTAGTTGGACTTGTACTCCATCATCATAGTTCGAGCGGCTTCAATCAAGGTTCGATTCTTCCTTTCGGTGACTCCATTTTGTTGCGGAGTGTAAGTTGCAGAGTATTTGTGTTGAATGCCTTCCTTGCCAAGAAAGTCATCCAACGTGTAGTTCTTAAATTCCGTTCCATTGTCGCTCCTAATTGCGATGATCTTGGCGTTGAACTTGCGTTGAACATGATTGGCGAATTCTATCGTCGTCCTTTGCGTCTCACTCTTGTGCTTGAAGAAGAAGACCCAACAATACCGTGAATAGTCACGAGGCAATACTTCTTCCCTCCAAGACTCTCATGAGACGGCGGACCGAAGAGGTCAACATGAAGGAGCTCCAAGCATCTTGTGGTGGAGATGATAGGATTGGCCTTGTGAGGAGCCCCATGCATTTTTTCCTTCAACGCAAGCCCTACACACACGATCCTTACAAAAAGAGACATTGTCTTTTAGTCCGAGAATGTGGCCTCCCTTGTGAAGGCTTTGCAAAGTCCTCATGTTAACATGGGATAGCCGGCGGTGCCAAAGCCAGCCCACATCACCTTTGGCGAATAAGCAAAGAGTGGGAGAAGTGGTCTTTCCAGAGAAATCGACCACATATAACCCACTCTCTACATACCCAACAAAGGCTACACGTAATGACTTGATCCACAAGAGGACCACCATAGGTTCATCGAAAAAGGTACAAAGACCCATACGTCCAATTTGATGAACTGAGAGAAGATTGTAACCGAGGGTCTCAACTAAGAGAACATTCACAAGTGAGACGTCCGGTGTTACCACCACCTTACCGAGACCCAATACCTTAGAGCGCGTGTTGTCACCATATGATACGGTAGAGAGTGATGGCTCGAGGTCGACAACAATGTTCTTGCTTCCGGTCATATGACTTGTGGCTCCACTATCAACCACCCATTTTGATCCACCGAAAGCATAGTCCTACAATGAATCAAGCTTTGGATTTACGTACCCATTTTTCAATGGGTCCTATCATATTAGTAACAAGGGGTTTGGGAACCCAAATAGTCCAATCAATGTTTTCTTCATAAGGACCAATAAAACGAGCACACACATGACCATATTAATCAACAAAAATAACATGAGAATGGTTGTTAGCACCGGCATAGCCCCTTATGGTGGAATCGGGAACTCCACCCCTCCTTGTGCTAGAGTCACCTTCCTCACGAGTGATACCCATGTTCTTGTTGTTCTTCTTTTTCTTGGTCCTTCTTCTTCTTCTCTTTCTCTTTGTATTGGTGGCCAAACCTCCTTCATTGCTAGATCCGTCATTGAATCCATCTTTAGCTTCAAGGACTCCTTCCAAGTATTTGGATTGGATTTGGAGCCTATCAATCTTAGCCTTCAAACGATTGACTTCATCTTCGTGCTCCGGGTGAGGGTGAGTGATATCAAACACTTGGACCACCTTCTCCTTGTTTACCCAAAAATGCTCATTCAATGCATCTTCTTGGAGAGAGTTCATCTTCAAGAGCAAGCGCTTGTGCCCTTTCAAAGAGGAAATCTCAATATCATGATTGCAACAAATTCGATCCTTGCTCAAAGGAAAGTACTCCTTCAAGGCCTCTTCTAGCATAGCATTGACTTCCAAGAGCTTGGCCTCGCTCCTCTTCAAGATTTCAATCTCCGCTTCATGATCCAAACAAGTGACCTTCTCTTTGCTCATATGGAAGCACTCCATCAAGTGCTCATTTTGCACGCCATTCAACTCCAAGAGCTTGGCCTTGGTATTCTCAAGAGCTGCGATCTCTTCATCATGATTGAAGCATGGTACCTTTTCCTTGCTCAACCGATAGTACTCATCAAAGGCTTCTTCTTGGAGAGAATTGACCTCAAAGAGTAGTGCATTGTGCCTTTTCAAGGAGGCAACTTGATCTACAAGCTCTTCACAACAAAAGTTAGGCACTTATACTTCTTTCTCCTTGTGAGCTTCCCCTTGAGGATGATCACTTGACTTAGAGAGAATTGTAAACTCACTCTCCAAGGATTTGTGTTCGTTGGTGAGGGTTTCCAATTTCTCAATTAACTTGTTGTGGTCATCATCAAGAGAAAGCTTCTCCTTTTTGAGCACACCCACCAAGGCGAGAGCATTATCTCGATCCTTAGTGAGTTGAGAGAGAATAGTATTGTTAGAGACTTCAAGATTAATAACACGTGCTTCAAGAGACATGCATAAATTTTGCTCCTCCTCAAGAGCTTGAGTGAGAGAGGCAATCTAATACGCCGCCTCCCTCTCAAGCCTCTCCTTCTCCTCTAGAAGATCTTGAGCTGCGCCAAGTTGAGCCATGAAGGCCTCAACATGATTCTTGGTGTCCCCTTGCATGTTAGTGAGAAAAGCATCCAAACACACAATCTCACGCTTAATGGTAAGACTAGTGGCATCGTCAATAGATATGTCATTAGATGAAGATGTAGGTTTGGAAGGGGGTTCTACCTCCGACGATACCTTTGCCATAAGGAAACGGGAATTGTTGGCGACGAGGTTCTCATTTGGAGAGTCGAAGAGGGAGTTGGAGGGAGTGGAGATGGCGAGGGCGACAACGGGAATAGATACAATCCGCGTCGAAGTGACTTTTGTCTCTACAATTGTAGAAAGCTCTCCCCCTTTGCCCTTCCCTTGGGATCTTGGAGAAACTTCTTGGAGGGTCACGAGGAGAGTATCTTGAGCTTCCTCTTAGTCTTGAGCTTCGAGTCTTGTTTCCATCCCAAAAATTCTTGGCGGCGAGAGTTATGTACTCATGGTATTTGGTCTTGAGATCATCCGGACTCCACTTCATGGGATCCTCTTCACTTTCACTTGCGTCATGTTCCCTCATCTTCAATGCGAGATTGGGATTGCGGGTGTTGTGAGCGCGTGCAACAAGATCCTCCGCATTCTTCTTGGAGATGTCCAAAGCGATGACTTCGCTAAGGACTTCATCGGACATCATAGCACGGAAGGAGACATTTTGGCGGATGGCCATCAACTTCACTTCCTCATAGGGGAGGAGAACGTTGTAGAACTTTCTTTTGATCCAATGGTCATCCACAAAAGTTGCTCCAAGATCTTGCATTTGCACGGCAAGAGCTATGAGGCGTCGGTACATCTCATCGGGAGATTCTCCTTCAACCATGACGAAGTTGTCGGCCATGTTGTTCACTTCGTCGAAACGAGAGCTTTGAATACTCTCATTTCCGAGGAAGAGCTTGTCGAGTTTATCCCATGCTTCTTTGGCAGTCTTGAGTGAGCGGATGTGAGCGCGATCCTTGGGTGTGACGGCCATGTGGATCATGTTGGTGGTGGTGGCGTTGAGTTGGTCATCCACCACTTCTCTTCTTGTCAAATTCTTTGGATCTCGTGGTGAGTAACCTTCCTCGATGATGCTCCAAAGCTCGGTGGAAGCGCTGCGCACATGAGAACGCATTAAGAATTGCCAATTTTCAAAACTATTGGATTCAAGGAGCGGTGGTGAACCATGAGACAAAATATGAGGCACAGGAATTGGGACATTTATGGTGTAATCACTTGGTGGGGGCACATGATTACCTCCCAAATGTTCCGCAACCGGTGGTTCATCCTTCCCTTTTGATGAAGTGTCGGCTTCCCCAAGCCCTCCCTCTTGAGGGACTTTAGTCGATTGAGTGACAAAGCCAACAAGAGGAAATAGATTAGCTTGTGGTGGAGGAACCTCCGCACTTGCCTTAGGATCTACGGTGGGGGTTGTTTTTGGAGCAACCAACTCCATCATCATAGCCTTCATTCGGCTTATGATGGATGACTCCAATTTCTCGAGGTCATCCAACGTAGCCGTTGTGCTATCGGTGTTTGATGGTGGAGGTGGTTGCTCACCGGGAAGGGTCCCATTCCCAACCGCCTCTTGTTCAGCCATTTCTTAGGTGGTAAAGCCCGAGCAAGAAAACCTTGCTCTGATACCACTTGAATGGATCGTTAGCGAACACGAGGGGGGGGGGGTGAATGGTCGCTACACAAAATTTTAATCCTTTTTCAGTTTTAGGCGGTATGCAGAAGTAAAGGTGGCAACTTTGATGATATGGGTGTTCCTAGTATGATCCTAGCGATGCAACGAGTAAAGGAATCAAGCAAGATAGTAAATAGAGGGAGCGAAACAACCGAGGTAGCGGAGACGAGGCAAGATTTGTTTCCCGCAGTTCCTCCCACAAAAGGGAGTACGTCTGCGTTGAGGAGGTGCTTACCACAAAGGATAGGCGGCCACACATGCCTCACCTTGTTCCTCAAGAAAGCCCCACGATCCACGAAGGAGCTTCCCCTTCTCCACTAAGTAGCCGGTCGAGGCGGCGGTTCCTTCACAAGGTTGGGGCGAGCTCTACAAACACCGGAGGCTCCCAACACCCTATGGGGCTAGCACAACTCCAAGCTAGCCTCCATAGGAGCACTTCCTCCAATATCCCACCATAGGAACCCTAACTCCAAGATCCACTAAGGACTAGATGATATTGGCGAAAACTCTCTTGGTAGAACTACAGATCGGGGTCTCCTCCACCACTTCTCAAAGTTTGGGCAAGTTTGATTGGATGGGGGAGATCCTCTAGGTTTTGAGCTCAGCAACAATGGAGGAGAGAGAGAGAAGAGATAAGAACGAGCTGGAGAAGAAGAGCCCTTTTTATAGGTTCTCTCGAATCCAACCGTTATGTCCAGTTTCCGCATGACCGGTACTACCGCTTTGGGAAGCGGTAGTACCGCTCTGGATTCGAAAGCAGCTCACAGATCTGCCACGTGGGCAGAAAGCGGTACTACCGCTTTCGGTACCGCTGAGGTACCGGCAGGGCTTCTGCAAGTTTCAGACATCCTCCCGGTACCGTAGCGGTACCAAGGAGGAAGTGCCGTAACTGCGTATACGGTACCAAAGCGGTACCTGACCGAAAGTACCGCTCGGGAGCGGTACTACCGGTCGAAGTACCGTTGAGGTACCGTAACCCCTTCTGTTTGCTTTTTCCTAGTGCAAAGTCCAGAGCGGTACTGATGACCGGTACCAATAGGAATAGCGGTACTACCGCTACAGGTACCGGTACTACTGGTGAGGCAAAAACTGGTTTTTCCTCTTTCTCTCTCCAACCATGTTACCTCGCAACACACACAAAACCAGAAAACCTAAAAGCTATGCTTGAGTCTTCCGATCCTGAAGTGTTCAGCGAGGGCACCGTGCAGTTGCAAATCTATCAAAAATAAACTAGGCACACGGTGAAATTCATTCTAGTGTTGTTATCAAACACACAAAACACGAGGTATATATTTTGCTCTTTCAGCCACCGGCCGCCAAGATCGGTGTCACCGCTGCCTCACTCCACCTGAGCCAGCACTCGGCCGAAACCGCGTGCCGCCACCGGAGATCCCCCTCAGCAACAATGCTTGGAGACAGGCCGCTCCATCGCTAATGTCGCGTCGATCAAGCTTGCGCCACACCTATGTGGCAGATCCCCCATGAGAACCAGCCAAGGTCGGGTAGGGAGAGTTCCACCATTGTAACATCCCAAGTGAGCTACCATCTTTACTTTCCATGTTTATGCATCATATTTGCATCATGCATGTCATATCATGTCACCTTTGGTTTTTTTTATCAAATTGCATTTTGGTTTTTGTTGTTCTTTATTTTAAGTGTTGTTCTCCCTCCTTCTTCCTCTTGTTTCATCTCACCACTTGTGATGTTACAAGAAAAGCCAAAGCCTAAACCTATTTCCTATCACTTGACCTTTTTCAAAAATGCCATGCCAATTTTTCTAGTAAATATGGGTTGATATTAAACCCCTCTCTTTAATATCTTACTTTGCAATTAATCAACTTAAGCATGTATTTGCAATGTTCAAAATGTTTGTCTTGTTTACAAATAAAAATATTTATGTTGAAACTATTCCTCTCACTTGTCTCTATCTTTGTTTCAAATCCAAATTTGTTTTCCAATGGTTCAAATAAAATCTGAGAAAGAAAAAGGAATAAAAGAAAATCAGCCCAAGCTCTCTGTTCTCTTCCTGGAGCAAGCCCATATGACCATTTTGTTTTCTTTCTTTCCTGGAACGACAAGGCAGCGCCCTGCTCCTTGCTTTCCGTACAGAGCACGAGAAGTGCGTGCTCTTTTCTTCCCCACCTGCTCCAAGCACTTTCCCCTCTCTCCTTGAGCAACAAAATCATCCCAGCAAACCCTACCCATCTTCCTTTTCCTCTCCAAGCCGCCGCCACCGTCTCTGTCTCCTCCCAAAAACCCTCATCGTGAGAAAACCCCGCCGTCTACCTCGTCGACGCCGACGCCATGGCCACCCTCGGCCTCGTCTGAGCGGTGGAATTGAGCCACCGTTCCTTCCTCTCCGTCCTGGTCCGCTTCGCAGAGCTGGAGACGCCGCGGCTGCTCGAACGTGCCTCCACTTCTGCCTCGTGTGCCCCGGCTTCACCTTCATCTACGACGCCGGCGACCTCCCCTGCCGTTTCTTCCTCTTCGTCGACACCTCCAGGGTGAGCAGCCACATGCCCTGACCTTCCTACTTGTTTCCTTGCTTCATCTGGTCCGAGTTGAGAAGGAGAGACGAGATCAGGCGAGATCGAGTTCACATAAAAAAAAACGCCCAGTTTTTCTTCTCACAGCACCTGTCTTTCGACACTTCTCCTCGCCAGCACAGGCCACTCCAGCTTGCGTTATTCACACCGTTGGAAAGCTGAGACGAAGGGCTACAACTTTCGTTTTGGAATCAATCAATTTCGTTTCCTGTAGACGACGCCACATTCGTTCAAAGATCTGTCCAGAAAACGGATTCTGTTTAGTTTCAGGTTTCGCCGTGTCTCTGTTCCATTCTCCGACGAAGCTCACCGGCGTTCCAGGTCGTTTCAGCACGCGCTTCTTGTACCTCTAGATGCACAACATCTCAGGCTTCATCTCTGTTTTTGAATCACCCAAATCGGCGCAGAAACGACGTCGCCATTGTCGTTCAAAGTTTGGTCCAGAAACAGATTCCAGATTTCAGTTCAGCTTGCTGTTTCGTCGGTCAGTTTCCCGGCGAGTCTCCCCATGTACGCAGTGCACCAAATCTACCCAAACCTGTCCTATTTGAATCTTGGTACCTTCTTCTTGCTCAACTACATCGAAGCCCCACCTAGATCTGCCCAGATTCATCGTTTCCGACGCTTTAAAATCCGTGCAGAAATGCCTCTACAGGAATCGCAAGTGTCACAGTTTTCAGTTCAGCTGTCACGTTTTTCAGTTAACCCGGAGACCTACTTTACCTTATTTGTAACCTGGTCACTTTTCAAATCTTTTAAAACTACACTTATACTTGTCCAAACTTTGCAAACTTTATATCCAAGTTGTTCAGAAAAACATGATCTACTCAACCATGAATTTTGTTTCAGCTTTTGAACAAATAAAATTTTGACCACTTTCAAATCTGAACTAAAATTGACAAATCTTACATAAACCATAACTTGAGTTCTATAATTCCAAATTTAATAAACTTTATATCCTTATGCATCAGAAAAACATGAGGAATTCAAATATCAACATTTCATGCATCATTGTCCGCATCCCTGGTTCGGCCAAATTAGAATTGCAACTTGAACTAAATGTTATGTGAGGGTGTTTATCATTTCTTGTGACTCTTTGCAAACCCCACTTAATTATGCTATGTATGAAACCTTTGCATCTCATGCATCATACTGCGCATTGCATTTTCTTGTATTGATTTGTGCTATTACTTTCTTGTATGTGCTATTTGGTTCTTCTCGAGTAGACATCGACACCGAGCAGTTCGGGAGGAGTTCCTCTACATCACCCCTGAAGATTGCGTTCGTGTTTCCTCTTCCGATTTGACAGACGAGCCCACCCCTTCACCTATTTTACATTTTCATGCTCTTTTGATCTATTGCTATCCCTATGTTGCGATTCTGTTGTGTCACGTGTCCTATTCCACCTGTTGCCCTATATTACCGAATTACACCTCCTCGCCCTACCCATTGTTTGTTGTTTGCCACTTTGCGAGTCGTAGGCGAGTTTAGGGTTCTGTTGATATCTCGAAATGTTCGGGATATCTTGTTGGGTAGTTGTTTACTTGCTATATCTCGTTGTTGGAGATATTCATGGCTCACCCTAATGTTAATATTAAAATGGATAAGAAGAGGCATCGGTGGGTCAACTGTATATTGGTTTTACCATGGCTCACTTGTGTCCAATTTTATAATTAGGACGAGTTCTTGTTTACTGATCCAAGACTGAGCGCACTAACCACACGTGGGAGGTTTCACCGGGCCCCCTCGACCTATTACCGGAACCGCTTCCACCGTCCAAGTGCCACAATTAGATTTGTAACGTTTTGTTTCTCCCGAGCGTGCAAGCTTGTTTCTTTGTGGTCGATGTTATGGTGTTACTTTTGGGGAAGCCGTTTGTGCCTTGTAACCCCGTTATCTCTTGCACGCTCGTAGGCGCGGCACGTATTGCTGAGGATGGATTCATCCCTGCGGCACCGTTTACATCCGAAAGCCGTTCTCGCAATAGCCTAGGTCCGCGCTCGGAGTTCCGATCGGGCTCTGAAACGGATTTAACCTAGATAGGTGGCTTCTTGGACTTGGTCTGTGGCGAAGGGAGGGGTTGTGTTGCGAGGTTTCGCTGGCAAGTTTTCTCAAAACCCTTGCTTGTGGAGTCGGACATGCGTGTATGGGTACAGTAGTGCATCCCTGCAGGGTGAAATCTTATCGATAAGCCGTGTCCGCGGTTATGGACGACTTGGAGATGTTTAACTCGATCATAGAACAACTTACACCTTATTGCATGTTGTTAATAATTTGCTAATAAAACTTTTTCAAAAGTGTGAGTGCCTTTGCAACACCTCTTGGCGAAGGGGAGTCACATTGGCTGGGTTTTGTTTGCAGAGTATAGAACTGCTAGATTATGCGCTCTCTCACCTTCTCTGATAGACGAATGTTGTAGCGTGTCTCTATTGGTTAGTTGTTTTGCTGCCGCTAAACTCCACATATAGCCGGGTGAAGTTTATACCGCCCACCGCCGAGCATAGTCTGGTCTAGTCTCGCAAGTACGTGCCATTGGTACTTACCCTCGTTTTTCTCCCTCTTTTCCGGAACCCGCATTTCGACAAACAGTACGCCGGATGATGAGCAATGACGCAGGAGGTCTGCTTTGTCGAGTTCACTGGACGACGACTTCGTTGCGTAGCAGGGATCGTTCCTAAGGCAGCAGCTTCGTGGCATGTTGGTTATGGGAACACCGCTTGATTATCTTCGGGACTCTTAGTCCAATTTGGATCTTGTCCGTACCCGTACCATTTGGCTATCTTATGTATGATGTACTGATGGGATATGTTTCCCTATTGAGTGTCATTTGGATCTTGCTCATTAGAGCGTTGCTATATATATGAACCTTATTTCCATCTTTTGTGTCATACATAGTCATGTTGTGATATTCAAGCCGTATTCTACCCTCGTATCCTGTGCACAGTGTGTGTATGTATGAAGTGCACAGGAAGGTGAAGCACTCAGGCTTGGAAAGCCTATCGTGAGCCTTTGAGGTGGGTGTTGTGTGCATGGGCGTGTCGAGCTGTTGCTTGGCCTACCCATATGCTTGGAATGCGAGGCGACCTCACGGTCCTTTGTAGTGACCTCATGCACATAAACCCCTCTAACCTCGCGCGCTCTAGGTTTTCCTACTCCCGGGGCTTACGTACTTGGTATCGTGAGCAGATCGCCTTTAGGAGCCCCTTTGCAGCGGACGAAGTTGTGTCTAGAAACTCATATTTTAGTAGCTACATAGGAAAACTTTATGCGTGAGAGTAGGAATTCATTTTATTTCTTACCCCACCCACCCACCCTCTGGTGAGGAAGAGCAACGGTTTTACTCTATTCTTATCTTGTTTCACCTAGGCTTGGACGTGTTCGGGGAAACCATAGTGCCATAGGGAAAAGTGTTTTTCAAAATTTTCTGTACTATGGTTGCTTCATTATCATCCTTTGTCAATCTCCACCATATAATATGCTCTTTGCAATGTTGGTATTTTCATGCCAACATGCCCTCTCCGTTGTTTTGGTGCTATCTCGACCACTTCTTTGTTCCGGTGCATACATCAACCTTCCTTGTTGTTCTCTTCCAATATGCATAACAAGTGCCCACACGACCCAAGTTATTGACACTTGTTAATGCTAAAATTCTGTATAGCTACATATCTCTATCTTGCGAGGTTTGTGAAATATTCTTGTTGCTATCGTTCTAACCTTCTACATGTTATGGATAGCTCTCGTGTGCTTGAATTCTTGTACATTGATGATAGCTATTTCATGTCTCTTGTTATCTTTTGAAGTTCCCGTTAAGCACTAATATTGGGTTTTTCATTATCCATGATTGTGCTAACCTTGGTGTCCTTATTCAGAATGGAGAGTGGTGAAGATGATCCTCCACCTGAAGTGGACCAAGCTCTGGTTAAAATGGCGCAAGTCCTAAATCGGATGCAGACTAAATCGGGATAGTAATCAATGGTGGCAATGCACGTGTCACTATTCGAGAGTTTCTCCAATCTCAACCCGCGCACTTTTGATGTCACCGCAGAGCCAATTGATGCTGATGATTGGTTACGCGAGATGAACAAGACTATTAGTGTGACACATGTGGCTGATGAGGACCGTGTTCCTTATGTGACATATCTTCTTCGTGGAGTTTCAGCCGCATGGTGGGACAATCATCTCGTCGATGAAAGCACCGAATGCAATCATTACACAGGATGAGTTTCGGCTGCTCTTCAAGCGTCATCACATCCCTGACAGCATCATGGAGAGAAAGCGAGAAGAGTTCTGCAATTTGTCTCAAGGCAACAACACTGTGCTGGCTTATAGAGATGCTTTCTTAAAACTGGCTCGTTATGCTGGGAGATGAGGTATCTACGGATGCCAAAAAGCAAGCCATGTTTCGCAAAGGCTCGAATCCGAGAGATCAAGTATGCTATACTCTTGGTCAAGTGCAATACCTTCGAGGAGCTCGTTAACACGGCGCTCCAAGAAGAGTATGGTCGTGCAATGCTAGAAGAGTCTCGTAAGCGCTCTCGTGAAGCAGCCTTCTTCCTCGAAGAATCGCTATCCCTCCTCGGAAACGTAGGATTTGGGTTCCCTATGCAGCTCATGCACAACCCACCTACATGTCTGAACCGAGTGGTTTTGTTTCCCGCCCTCCCACCCCTGTTGTTGTTCCAAGGGGCTCTCAAGTTCATCAAAGGTCTGGCAATCAAGCTAAGCAAAGTCACCGTGTTGATGCTCAACAAAGGCCTACTTCTGAAGTTCTAGCAAGACCAATGGGTCCTAATCCTTCCTCAAGAGCATGTTTCAAGTGCGGTGATCCGGGACATATTTCAATTCACTGTCCCCAAAACAAGCATCCTAAAAATCAACCTTGCCCTCCAACAAAGGCGATGGTTCGTATTCCTGCTCCGTCAAAGGCTTTCAACTATAACAATAAGCCTGGTACGAGAAGTGTATGGGTGAACAATGTCACAGCTGTCCAAGCAAAAAGGGCACCTGACATCGTGCTTGGTGTTCTTCCTGTGAACTCGATCCCAGCAAAAGTTTTGTTTGATACCGAGAGCAGCACTTTCCTTTGTCTCTCAAAAGTTTGCTCTATCTCATGGTTTGCCTTTGGTTCCTTTGCCCAATAAACTCATGGTGAACTCCCCGGGAGCGCAGATGACAGTTTCCAAGATAAGTCATGGGAATCAAATTCTCATCGGGGGCTATATGTTTCTTGCTTCACTCATAGCTCTCGGCAGTTCAGACATTGATGTCATTCTCGGCATGGATTGGTTGAAGGCCAACAAAGCTGTTATTGATTGTGCCAAGCATTCAGTTACCCTTCCTACTTCGACAGGCCACATAGTCTATTCACCTTCTGAGACACCTTCCGTTCAGCTCTTCGCTTTGAATCCTAGCTCTCTTCCGGAGCTTGAATCTATACTCGGTGGTTTGCGACTTTCCCGACGTCTTTCCCGAAGAACTTCCGTGTATGCCACCCGACAGTGGTCGTTGAGTTCGTCATTGAACTAGAGCCCGGAACAGCTCCTATCTCAAAGCGGCCATACAAAATGGGTCCAAATGAGTTGGTCTGAACTCAAGAAGCAGACTTGACGAGTTGCAAAAACTTGGTTTCATTCAGCCAAGCACTTCGCCATGGGGATGTCCTACCATCTTCGTCAAGAAAAAGGATAAAACTGATCGATTGGTGGTTGACTACCGCCCTCTCAATGAGAAAACAATCAAGAATACATATCCTCTTCCTCGCATCAATGAGCTCTTTGATCAGCTTGCGGGTGCAACTGTGTTCTCTAAGATGGATTTGAGAAGCGGTTATCACCAAATCAAAATCCGCAAGGAGGATGTACCCAAGACAGCCTTCAAAACTCGCTATGGCCTCTATGAATACACCGTCATGTCCTTTGGCCTCACTAATGCTCCTGCCACTTTCTCTCGGTTGATGAACTACATTTTTATGGAGTACCTCGACAAGTTTGTGGTAGTCTATCTCGATGATATCCTTGTCTACTCCAAGTCCAATGAGGAGCATGAAGAGCATCTTCGCCTCATCCTCATGAAGCTTCGTGAACATCGCCTCTATGCCAAGTTCTCCAAATGCGAATTCTGGCTTCCTCGAGTCGTCTATCTTGGCCATGTCATTTCGGGAAAAGGCATCGCCGTCAATCCCGAAACGAGTAAAGGCAATCGTTGAATGGCTTCCTCCGAAGAATGTCAAGCAAGTGAGAAGTTTCCTCGCTTGGCAAGTTATCGTCGCCGCTTTGTTGAAAATTTCTCCAAGATCGCCAAGCCTCTTACGGATCTCCCGAAGAAAGACAAGAAGTTCCTTTGGTCTCCTCAATGCCAAGCAAGCTTTGACCTCCTCGCGTAAGCTCACTTCCACACTTGTCCTTGTTCTTCCGTATACTTCTAAACCTTTCCGCATATTCCGTGATGCCTCTCTTCATGGGCTAGGCGCTGTCCTCATGCAAGAACGTCAAGTTGTGGCGTATACTTCTCGTCAGTTGAAAAAGCATGAACTCAATTATCCCACACATGATCTCGAGCTTGCAGCCGTATTACATGCTTTAATAACATGGCGCCAATACTTGTTGGGCAACAAATGTGAGATCTTCACCGACCACAAGAGTCTCAAATACATCTTCACACAACCCAACTTGAACCTCCGTCAAACGAGATGGATGGAAACCATCAAGGACTTTGATCCGTCTATCGCCTACACTCCGGTAAAGCTAATGTCATGGTCGACGCCCTTAGTCGCAAATCCTATTGCAACAACCTCATGATTCAAGAAAGTCAACCTTGCTCTTTATGAAGAATTCAGGAAATTGAATCTTGAGCTTGTTCCCCAAGGCTACCTTGCAAACTTGGTGATCACGCAAACTCTTGAAGATAAGATACGGACCGGACAACTAAGAGATGGCTGTATCAAAAACATCAAAGAGAACATGCACAAGCCCAAGTACAAGTCTTTCTCTATCGATGACAAAGGAACTCTGTTCTTCCAAGGTCGAATCGTTGTTCCGAAGGATCCAAGCCTCAGAAGCCTCATTCTCAAAGAAGCTCATGACACTCCTCTTTCTATCCATCCTGGCAGCACAAATATGTATCTCGACATCAAGTCTACCTATTGGTGGACTAGGATGAAAAGTGATATTGCTCGCTATGTCTCAGAGTGTGATGTCTGTCGCCGTGTCAAAGCAGAACATCAAAGACCTGCCGGTGTCCTCCAACCCCCGAAAATTCCCGAGTGGAAATGGGATAAGATTGAGATGGACTTCATAACTCGGTTTTCCAAAGTCTCGCAAAGGCAATGATGCTATCTTCGTGGTGATCGACCGTCTTTCCAAGGTTGCTCACTTCCTTCCTCGTCAAAGAGACAATATCTGCTAGTCGGTTGGTCGAGCTCTACACCGCAAAGATTGTTTCTCTTCATGGTGTTCCCTTGGAAATAAGCTTCCGATCGCGGAAGTATATTCACTTCCGAGTTTTGGGCTAGCTTTCGAAAGCTATGGGAACTAATTCGCTCTTCAGACATGACTTACCATCCGCAAACGAGTGGGCAAGTCGAAAGAGTCAATCGGATTCTCGAGGACATGCTCCGTGCTCGTGTTATCTCCTTCGGCATGAAATGGGAAGAATGCCTTCCATTCGCTGAGTTCTCTTACAACAACAGTTATCAAGCTAGTTTGGGCATGGCACCCTTCGAAGCTCTCTATGGTCGCAAATGCAGGACACCTCTGAACTGGTCTGAAACTGGTGAAAGGCAAATCTTTGGCCCCGATGTCATCAACGAGGCTGAAGAAAAGGTGCGAATCATTCGTGACAATCTGAAGATAGCACAATCTTGGCAGAAAAGCTATTATGATAGCAAGCACCGTGATATGTTATATCATCCTGGTGATCAAGCCTACCTTCGTGTTACTCCTATGAGGGGCACTCATCGCTTCGGTATCAAAGGCAAGCTGGCGCCAAGATACATTGGTCCTTTCAAAGTGCTAGCAAAGCGTGGTGAAGTCGCTTACCTCCTTGAACTTCCTGAGAAGCTCTCAAAAGTGCACGATGTCTTCCACGTGTCACAGCTCAAGAAGTGCTTCAAAGATCCGGCCGTGCGGTTGATCACGAGTCCATCGACCTCCAAGAAGACCTCTCCTACAAAGAGCATCCCGTTCGGATTCTTGATGAAGCTGAACGTCGAACTCGCAACAACTCTGTCAAGTTCCTCAAGGTGCAGTGGTCGCACCATTCTGATAAAGAAGCAACTTGGGAGCGGGAAGATCAACTCCGTTCCGAGTACCCGTCCTTCTTCTCTTCTACCTGAGAATCTCGGGGCGCGATTCCTTCAAGGGGGGGGGGGGGCGTTTGTAACATCCCAAGTGAGCTACCATCTTTACTTTCCATGTTTATGCATCATATTTGCATCATGCATGTCATATCATGTCACCTTTGGTTTTTTTTATCAAATTGCATTTTGGTTTTTGTTGTTCTTTATTTTAAGTGTTGTTCTCCCTCCTTCTTCCTCTTGTTTCATCTCACCACTTGTGATGTTACAAGAAAAGCCAAAGCCTAAACCTATTTCCTATCACTTGACCTTTTTCAAAAATGCCATGCCAATTTTTCTAGTAAATATGGGTTGATATTAAACCCCTCTCTTTAATATCTTACTTTGCAATTAATCAACTTAAGCATGTATTTGCAATGTTCAAAATGTTTGTCTTGTTTACAAATAAAAATATTTATGTTGAAACTATTCCTCTCACTTGTCTCTATCTTTGTTTCAAATCCAAATTTGTTTTCCAATGGTTCAAATAAAATCTGAGAAAGAAAAAGGAATAAAAGAAAATCAGCCCAAGCTCTCTGTTCTCTTCCTGGAGCAAGCCCATATGACCATTTTGTTTTCTTTCTTTCCTGGAACGACAAGGCAGCGCCCTGCTCCTTGCTTTCCGTACAGAGCACGAGAAGTGCGTGCTCTTTTCTTCCCCACCTGCTCCAAGCACTTTCCCCTCTCTCCTTGAGCAACAAAATCATCCCAGCAAACCCTACCCATCTTTGAGAACCAACCTGTGGTTGGATGGTTAGGAGGGCAGTGGCACCCCCAGCCCACCAGAGTTCAAATCCCAGATTTGACACTTTGATGTCTCATAAAGGCGGAATATTCTTCAGTGGGAGGCGACGTTCCCGTCGACAATAGGCGCTCGTGGTGACTTCGTCAATCTCAAGACCCGTCGGATCAATTCTTCAACGCAGTCTCTTGGAGGTGCTCATAGGGGTAGGGTGTGCGTGTGTGCGTTCATAGGGGTGAGTGTGTGCGCGTATGTATGAGCGTCTTTGATTGTACTGTGTTTCGCAAAAAAAAAAAAACCCTACCCATCTTCCTTTTCCTCTCCAAGCCGCCGCCACCGTCTCTGTCTCCTCCCAAAAACCCTCATCGTGAGAAAACCCCGCCGTCTACCTCGTCGACGCCGACGCCATGGCCACCCTCGGCCTCGTCTGAGCGGTGGAATTGAGCCACCGTTCCTTCCTCTCCGTCCTGGTCCGCTTCGCAGAGCTGGAGACGCCGCGGCTGCTCGAACGTGCCTCCACTTCTGCCTCGTGTGCCCCGGCTTCACCTTCATCTACGACGCCGGCGACCTCCCCTGCCGTTTCTTCCTCTTCGTCGACACCTCCAGGGTGAGCAGCCACATGCCCTGACCTTCCTACTTGTTTCCTTGCTTCATCTGGTCCGAGTTGAGAAGGAGAGACGAGATCAGGCGAGATCGAGTTCACATAAAAAAAAACGCCCAGTTTTTCTTCTCACAGCACCTGTCTTTCGACACTTCTCCTCGCCAGCACAGGCCACTCCAGCTTGCGTTATTCACACCGTTGGAAAGCTGAGACGAAGGGCTACAACTTTCGTTTTGGAATCAATCAATTTCGTTTCCTGTAGACGACGCCACATTCGTTCAAAGATCTGTCCAGAAAACGGATTCTGTTTAGTTTCAGGTTTCGCCGTGTCTCTGTTCCATTCTCCGACGAAGCTCACCGGCGTTCCAGGTCGTTTCAGCACGCGCTTCTTGTACCTCTAGATGCACAACATCTCAGGCTTCATCTCTGTTTTTGAATCACCCAAATCGGCGCAGAAACGACGTCGCCATTGTCGTTCAAAGTTTGGTCCAGAAACAGATTCCAGATTTCAGTTCAGCTTGCTGTTTCGTCGGTCAGTTTCCCGGCGAGTCTCCCCATGTACGCAGTGCACCAAATCTACCCAAACCTGTCCTATTTGAATCTTGGTACCTTCTTCTTGCTCAACTACATCGAAGCCCCACCTAGATCTGCCCAGATTCATCGTTTCCGACGCTTTAAAATCCGTGCAGAAATGCCTCTACAGGAATCGCAAGTGTCACAGTTTTCAGTTCAGCTGTCACGTTTTTCAGTTAACCCGGAGACCTACTTTACCTTATTTGTAACCTGGTCACTTTTCAAATCTTTTAAAACTACACTTATACTTGTCCAAACTTTGCAAACTTTATATCCAAGTTGTTCAGAAAACATGATCTACTCAACCATGAATTTTTTTTCAGCTTTTGAACAAATAAAATTTTGACCACTTTCAAATCTGAACTAAAATTGACAAATCTTACATAAACCATAACTTGAGTTCTATAATTCCAAATTTAATAAACTTTATATCCTTATGCATCAGAAAAACATGAGGAATTCAAATATCAACATTTCATGCATCATTGTCCGCATCCCTGGTTCGGCCAAATTAGAATTGCAACTTGAACTAAATGTTATGTGAGGGTGTTTATCATTTCTTGTGACTCTTTGCAAACCCCACTTAATTATGCTATGTATGAAACCTTTGCATCTCATGCATCATACTGCGCATTGCATTTTCTTGTATTGATTTGTGCTATTACTTTCTTGTATGTGCTATTTGGTTCTTCTCGAGTAGACATCGACACCGAGCAGTTCGGGAGGAGTTCCTCTACATCACCCCTGAAGATTGCGTTCGTGTTTCCTCTTCCGATTTGACAGGCGAGCCCACCCCTTCACCTATTTTACATTTTCATGCTCTTTTGATCTATTGCTATCCCTATGTTGCGATTCTGTTGTGTCACGTGTCCTATTCCACTCGTTGCCCTATATTACCGAATTACACCTCCTCGCCCTACCCATTGTTTGTTGTTTGCCAGCTTTGCGAGTCGTAGGCGAGTTTAGGGTTCTGTTGATATCTCGAAATGTTCGGGATATCTTGTTGGGTAGTTGTTTACTTGCTATATCTGCTGTTGGAGATATTCATGGCTCACCCTAATGTTAATATTAAAATGGATAAGAAGAGGCATCGGTGGGTCAACTGTATATTGGTTTTACCATGGCTCACTTGTGTCCAATTTTATAATTAGGACGAGTTCTTGTTTACTGATCCAAGACTGAGCGCACTAACCACACGTGGGAGGTTTCACTGGGGCCCCCCTCGACCTATTACCGGAACTGCTTCCACTGTCCAAGTGCCACAATTAGATTTGTAACGTTTTGTTTCTCCCGAGCGTGCAAGCTTGTTTCTTTGTGGTCAGATGTTATGGTGTTACTTTTGGGGAAGCCGTTTGTGCCTTGTAACCCTGTTATCTCTTGCACGCTCGTAGGCGCGGCACGTATTGCCGAGGATGGATTCATCCTCGCGGGCACTCGTTTACATCCGAAAGCCGTTCTCGCAACAGCTAGGTCCGCGTCGGAGTTCCGATCGGGCTCTGAAACGGATTTAACCTAGATAGGTGGCTTCTTGGACTTGGTCTGTGGCGAAGGGAGGGGTTGTGTTGCGAGGTTTCGCTGGCAAGTTTTCTCAAAACCCTTGCTTGTGGAGTCGGACATGCGTGTATGGGTACGATAGTGCATCCCCGCAGGTGAAATCTTATCGATAAGCCGTGTCCGCGGTTATGGACGACTTGGAGATGTTTAACTCGATCATAGAACAACTTACACCTTATTGCATGTTGTTAATAATTTGCTAATAAAACTTTTTCAAAAGTGTGAGTGCCTTTGCAACACCTCTTGGCGAAGGGGAGTCGCATTGGCTGGGTTTTGTTTGCAGAGTATAGAACTGCTAGATTATGCGCTCTCTCACCTTCTCTGATAGACGAATGTTGTAGCGTGTCTCTATTGGTTAGTTGCTTTGCTGCCGCTAAACTCCACATATAACCGGGTGAAGTTTATACCGCCCACCAGCGAGCATAGCTGGTCTAGTCTCGCAAGTACGTGCCATTGGTACTTACCCTCGTTTTTCTCCCTCTTTTTACGGAACCCGCATTTCGACAAACAGGTACGCCAGATGATGAGCAGTACGCAGGAGGCTGCTTTGTCGAGTTCACGGACGACGACTTCGTTGCGTAGCAGGATCGTTCCTAAGGCAGCAGCCTGTGGCATGTTGGTTATGGGAACACCGCTTGATTATCTTCAGGACTCTTAGTCCAATTTGGATCTTGTCTGTACCCAGACTATTTGGCTATCTTATGTATGATGTACTGATGGGATATGTTTCCCTATTGAGTGTCATTTGGATCTTGCTCATTAGAGCGTTGCTATATATATGAACCTTATTTCCATCTTTTGTGTCATACATAGTCATGTTGTGATATTCAAGCTGTATTCTACCCTCGTATCCTGTGCACAGTGTGTGTATGTGTGAAGTGCACAGGAAGGTGAAGCACTCAGGCTTGGAAAGCCTATCGTGAGCCTTTGAGGTGGGTGTTGTGTGCATGGGCGTGTCGAGCTGTTGCTTGGCCTACCCATATGCTTGGGAATGCGAGGCGACCTCACGGTCCTTTGTAGTGACCTCATGCACATAAACCCCTCTAACCTGCGCGCTCTAGGTTTTCCTACTCCTGGGGCTTACAACCATCGCCGGCACCGCATGGGATTTTCCCAGCCGCGCTCGCCGGCGGCAGCAAAGGGATGGGAGGGAAGGGGGGTTTCTGCACCCCTGTCTCGGCGGGATGGGAGGGGGCCTTAGGCAGTGGCATCTTCCATGGGATAGTAATCTAGAACCATCTGTCATTACGTCTTGGTTATTCCACACAGAGAGGAAATAAGAGCAATATCTTTGCCGACAAACCTGACCTGATTGGAACCTCTTCGAGCTGCAGCTTCAATCCCTTCTCGGCAGCCAGTAAGTAGTTCAGTAATAAAGGATCTTGTATCCATGAGTGGTACAAACATCAACAAAACTAGCAGCCTAGCTGTTTCTTACCACATCCGATCCAATAAAAAAGACCTATGTTGTTTTTGAAAAGTCAAACCATGTATAGTTTTACTAAGTTTCTACTAAAAATTATTAACAAGGAAAATAAAAAATCAATATAGTTAGATACATCATGGAATATATTTTCATATGATCTCTATAGAATAACATAGTAGTTGATAGATTTTTCTAAATGTTCGGTCAAACTTTACTTGGCTTAATTTTTCTTAAAAAATTCTTTTTCATTGGAATAGAGGGATTATGGCAAAAAATCTACGGTACACATTACTATTTATGGTTTTCGCAAATATACAAGATCCACGCGAGATGATTCTGGACGCCAAAACTGTTCCATTCTACAGTGCCTATAGTTTTTTAGCACGGAAATTAGCTTAATAGTATTTTTTACACAAGACTCCCTAGCTAAACGATTTGAGATTAACGTAAAATTTGAGAAATCCATATCTTCCTAACTTATCATAATAAATCCCACAAATCTCTCTTGTTGATTCTCCATATATGTGCAGCCAAGTTCAACTAAGAAAAGTAAAACATTGCCGCCTAATTTTAAGGAATAGTTGGCCATGCATTAGGAATCTCAATTAATTGTTTCCAATTTTGTATGGATTTTTTCTCATGCATATTTTGTGGGAGCTGACGGGGGAGGGGATAATTGAAAAAAAGCCAAGCTTCAACCTTATATTCTGAAACAAATGTCAACAATCTATAGGCACTATAGAAAGGAACGGAGGGAGTATTATTTAAGGGTTTGGACGTCATGTAATGAGTGGAAAAGGAGAGTGCCCAGTTGAAAAAAATCTGAATCCGAGTTGTTTTGTCCTGTAATCTCATCGTGACTTCGGGACTCCCTTGTACAGTTGTACGTACCGAATCATCCGTCTCCAAGACATAATCGACATCCCGACGACCTCAACCACGGCCTAGCGTGCAAAAACTTATTTACAGTAGATCATCGTGTTAACGAAACACACCTCTACTGACTCGTATTTGAACTTCCACCCTGCGCTCTGAATCCAGAAAAAAGAAGAGGAAAATCGCGCCGAATCTTCGACGGTCTCTCCCTCGCGCCGCTATTGTAACCTCCACCCGCCGCCCTCCCTGGAAAACTCGCGCCTCCGCCCTCCGCCTCGGCAGGAGACTCCGACCAGCTGTCTGGCTCACTCCCTCCTCGCCCTCGTCAACTCCCTCCAACGGTGACCATGGCTGCCCTCCGGCCGTGTCCCTCAAGCATTATAGCCCCAGCTGCTTCCTTCAACCTGCGCCCGAGCAGCTGGCCGCCTGGCAGTATCCTGCTGCCCAAGATGCAGAGACGGAAGATCAACCTTGCGATCCGCGCTTACAGGGGCGCTACCAACCAGCCCGTCCACCCGGAACCGGAAGACGGCATGGTAAGTCTCGGTAACACCAAGTCTTGCTGCCTGCCGTTTTGCGAAAAACGTAAGAGATGGGTTTTTTCTAAGCAGGGGAACGTTTAGACCTTCACTTAGATACTTTTGGTGAAGCCAAATTTGAAAAAAAATTACCTGCATAGTGTAGTACAAAGTTATATGGATCTGTAAGTTTAAGGTTAATATAAGTTGCGTTGTTTGAGAGAAACAAAAAAGATAAAATTTGATGAATTTTATATCTGAATATGTTTTCTGCCGCTTGTTTTCTTTTGTGTGTGTAGGCCACATGCTATAAGTTTTCCCTCTCAATCTTTTTGTGTCACATAGTATAATCTTGCACTACACTCATTCCTTTTGTAGATGCTTTGTTATGATTTAGTATAAAAAGTTAGTGAGGCTATAGGTGTCATTAATGCTCACTTACAACTTTTCCAAAACCTAAGTATCATATCCGATTTCTCATGTGTTTACATTAGATAGAGGCAACCATTTTCTATCTCTCTCTCTCTCTCTCTCTCTCTCTCTCTCTCTCTCTCTCTCTCTCTCTCTCTCTCTCTCTCTCTCTCTCTCTCTCTCTCTCTCTCTCTCTCTCTCTCTCTCTCATACATGTACATATCCAGAAGACACGGGGTTTGGTTATGTTTGCATGTTCTGCGATTTACTTGAAGCTTTATGGCCAGGTCATTGTCCATGCATCTAATTAGTTAGTTCTGTAAATTGTCAATGTTATGCCATCTAGGATTATACTTGTAGTTGCACTTGCACATACCGTATCCAAATCTATTTTTTTGGCTATAGACTAATTAAATTTTGTTATTCTTAACAAACCATTTGAATGCTCCATTGGTGCAAATTCACCTTAACTTGAAAAAACATGGCCAGGATCACCATGGTCAGTTTCTTTGTCCAAGATAAACCACCGTGCAAGAGTTTGAAGCTTATGTGACTGAATTTGCTTGTTTCACTATGTTTTCTTTGGTTTTAATGTTGCTATTGCTTTAATTTAGTCTGCAGATCACAATAAAAAATGGGAGGAAATAAGGAAAATTGCCAAGGGACCACCGGTTAGTGTTATTCTTTTGTATATTTTTTTGCATCTTATTTTCATGATTTTCTGATGGTGGGTACTTTTTTTGATTTTGTATTAGTTCTTCCCTACAATAGCAAAGCACATGTTTTGGGAGTTCAAGTTATGTAGTTTAAACATTCTGAATTCATAAAATGCCTTATCGAAAGCCCTATTACGGTGAAGTTAATTCGCAACTGGAATATGCAACATCAGCTATCTTTATTTGCATACTAATTTTCTGTCACCTTGAATCAATCATGTTAATGCACATAATCTGAATTGTTAGGACTTAGATCTTAAACATGGATTATAGTTCTTTCCCCTCCACATTATAATTGATTTTTTCTGAAAAATAAGCTAAATAAACATTGTTGAAAACTATTTTCCTGCTCTATATTACTAGGCACGCATGTGTTAACGCTTAGTAAATACGGCACACTGAGCAAAGAATGGAGATCTGATACAAATTTATCTTTTGTTTGTTTCATAGTCATAATCCTTACTCTTTTATTTACTTTGGTTGAAAAGGATATGCCATTTCGTCAAGAGATTGACAAAATAGAGGAGTACACCAGGAATATTCATAATACCAGCATTTTGGTAAGCCTTCTTCTAAATTTTTCAGAAGGGACAATTCACTATTCTTTAAGTACCTTGAAAATTTAGCACGTGAAGGAAAGTGTCCAAAGCTTTGTTAATAGACTAATATTATTTTCTTGTAAAACTAATTCAATAAATTAAATAGTGCATGCCATGCTGCCAAACGTGAGCTCATGCATTGTGCTTTTCTTTTCTATTGTTTTGTGTGGAAGTTACAGCATCAAGAAGCGACTGCGTTGTCAGTTTATCTCTGTATGATTGCTCGAAACGCTGTAAAGTTGGCTTCCGAAGTTCTGGTATGAGCATTAGTTTCCGCAACAACAGACCCACATCTACTTCACAATCATGATTGTTGCCTATTGTCTCTATCACAAGTACAGCTTTTATTTTACTTTATACAATGATTCCAGGATTGTGCAGTTTTGGCACAGGACCCGCGGGGTAGATTTTCTCTATATACAATTAAGCAGGTACGCAGTAGTATCTTTTTTTCTTTTCTGTCGATTACAGATTTAAAATTCCAAGATATATGAACTAACCTCCTCCCAACAACTACAACATCAACAAAAAAGACTGCTCAGATGTTCGTGTGTATCATTGTCAACGCTGCTGAGGACAGCTACCATAAGAAAGTTACAAAGGAAACTATTGTCTCCTTTCTTGGTGGTCTTGAAGGTGTGGCAGCAATAAGCCACATCTTGGTGAAAGATACTCTGGAAAATCATGCTATTGATAGCAAAGACTGTTCAGAATGTGATAGAGCTGTAGATAGAGCTCGACTGGAGTATCTGGGCAAAATGAACATTTTGAAACATGAATTCATGACAGCTCAAATGACCGACGCATACCAGGTAGGGTATATTAATTTTGATCGGTCCACCCCTTATATTTTCACCATCATCATCCTAATGTTTGTGTCGTGCAGATTCTGAAGTCTACACTGTCTAATGCAATAATGTGTACAAAAATATTTGTTATATCGATGAATGCTTATCGCAAATGGACACTAGGCCACGTCCCAGGTAATATGCTTGTGGCATACGTTCGTTTTATGTATGTTAGGAGTTCCCCTTTTCACTTTTGACCGTGCACAACTGGACGATCGTCCACGGTTTCTGCTGATGGTTAATGTCATGTTACTGTTTGTTACCACTTGTTGCATGCGCAGGTCACACCAGGGCACCGGATCATGGGGAATCTAACAAATAAAAAGCATTCTTGACGCCTGCATTTGGGAAAAAAATAGTTGATTTCCGGTGTGTTTTGATGGGAATTAGTAGCATGATGCTATGTGATACTCCATCTGGCTCAAAATGACTTAAGTACACACAGGCCCGGAGGTCAGTGGCGGCGCCAGGAAATGGCGCCTGGGTATTCCGCCTAAATGTTTTTTTTGCTTTAAATGTAGTACTCCCTCCGATTCATATTACTTGACACTAATATGGATGTACCTAGAACTAAAATAGGTCTAGATGATATGGATCGGAGGTAGTATATGAATCAAATGGCGCCAGGAAATGTAAAATAAGAAGAAACGGAAAATTGAAAACCATAAGAAGAAACAGAAAATTAAAAACTTGCATCTATAGTAGGAGTGGATGATTTCTCTAGGAAGCAACCAATGAAGCAAATCAAGCAATGAACGAATTCGGGGGCAAAGAACTGAGGAAAGGAAATCGGCCGTACCTTCAGCGCTGCTCGGGGACGCTGGGGCAGGGCCACGCTGACAGCAGGAGGGGCACGGGTAGGTGGGGGTGGGGCCGGGGCGGCGCTGCCACGGCGGGTGCGGGGCCATCGCCTGCTGCTCCGGGCTGCATCGCCGGTGGCGGTCGTGGGGCGTGGGGCGTGCGTCGCGTGCGTGCTGTGAGTTGCGAGCGAAAGGGGATTGCGTGCGTGCAGTCGATGGCTTGGTTTCTGCCTTGTTGGGCTGGGCCAAATATCCACATTTTTCTTCCGGTCAAAATCTTGGGTATTCCAGGGAAGACAGGGAAATACCCCCAGCGCCGCCCATGCCGGAGGTATAGTGTGCATCGTACGCATCCTTTTGGCTTTGTTTGGCCTTGGGGCCTCCTGGGGTCCTTGCCTCCTCAGCTTGTCCCTACCTTGTAATTAAACTCTTTCTATCTAATTGAATGGAAGATCGACTACCGTTTGTCAAAAGGTTTTTTGAAGTTCTAATTTTGTCCAAAGATTTAAAAAAATCGAGTTTGAGAGGATTTATGAAAAATATTAATATTTACCAATTTATATGGTATGAAATAATGTACGATGAATCTAACAAAACTGCAATTTAAAGTAGCTTGACTTAGGATAATATTAGAACTTCAACCATTTAAGAATGGAGGGAGTAATAAAGTTTAAAACTTAGGGGTGTGTAAATAATTTTGCCATCAATATGGACAACAATGACTATTACACAGAGAGTGTTCACATTGCCTCATGATATATAGGATCCACATTACGAAATATGATTGAGAAATTGTCAGCTATGTGTACATAGTCTGTTAGACATATTTTGAGAATAATAACTTATCTGAGACTTTTTTGCGGGTAACATGCCTCTTTGAGTACCTTTTTTTTTCAAAATGGGACAGGAGCTCTCGAGTAGCAACTTTGAAAGTGAAAAGGGAAGTCGTTGATACAAAGATCTCACCGGAGCCGATGACAAAGATGGATCTGAGCACGTACACCCCACAATTTGCGATGTAGCACTTCTTATCGGCGTCCAAGTTCAAATCACCAGATTGGTATGTTGACCATGGTTGGACAAAGAACTTGAAAGTTGCATTTATCGAAACAAGCGAATTGACATGGAGTCCTTCTTTTAGAGAGTGTTGCTTCTTCTCTTGCAAGTGAATACCTTCCAAAGTAAAACAAAAAAGGACTCATTCATCCGACATTAGACAAGCATCGACTTTCACGCTAATATGTCGTAAAGTAGTTAAGCCTTTATAAAGTTTAATTATAACATTATAATCTATTATTCATGAAGCTCTAGAAGCAAATAAAAATCCCCAAATATCTATGATCGGTTTTTATCTAGGTCGAAGATCGCACCTGAATGACTCAGAGGAGAGGAACGAGGGACACCTTTCCCATGCACCGACCAGGTAGGCCCGTGTCTCAATTGAGTGTGGGCCCACTAAGCGCTGCAACCATGGACCTTTCGCCCCATGGACTATAGATACCCATTGAGGTCACTTTGAATGTGTAAAGATAACTCGTCAATACAAAGATCTCACTAAGAGAAGTGTAATGGCTTAAAAATGGAGCAGATGCCTAATGGCAAAAAAAAAACTACACACGCTTACGAGTGTGTTGAGACTCAAAGTGCAGAGTGGTGTAGCAATGGTGATTTACCCCACAAGGGTGACTGACATAGGCATCCCCAATGGGCCTGCCGAAGATGGTACCCGGGGTTTACTGAAGGCCCACGACCCGAAGGATAAGGAGAGTCGGAAGCCCAAATTGTTGTTAAGGAAAGCTAGAGTTGTATTAGGAAGCATTATTTGTAATCCTGCGGGATGGGTTAGAAACCCTCCCGGACTCTGTAAACTTGTATATCACGAATCCCTCGGCTCCGCCTCCTATATAAGGGGGAGTCGAGGGACAAAGAGAGGATCGAATCATTGTCTCATAAACCCTACTTTTCATATCGTCGAGTACTTTTCGGCTGAAACCTTCGAGATCTACTTGCCCTCTACTTCCGACTAAAACCCTAGTCTACAACCCGTAGGCATTGATAAGTTAATCCCTTGTCAATTGGCGCCGTCTGTGGGAATTAGAGGTGTCAAGGATCTGATCTCGATGGCACGTTCAAGATCATCGACTTCGTCAACTGCAAGCAACGCAATAGACAAAGGTAAACAGATCGAAACTGGTCTAGTTGATTTTGTACCTCACCCGCCCTCCCGTTTGGATGCATATGCGTATCTGGAGGAGCCCATGGAGATGACGTTCGGAAAGTTCCACTCCGCGTCGAGAAAGAAGGAGCGTATCGTCTCGAAATTCCGTTCTCATCGGGATTATCAGCGGTCGATCCCGATTTTTCGAGCTCAGCATCATCCGTCGAGTCAGGCGACGAGGAGATTTTGTCGCCACGCTTCATCAGCACCAGGGCAAGCGAAAAACTCGTCAAGATCTTCAGCAACATGTCCTTCGAGTCATCTGCGGACTCCTATATAAGCGATGACTCGAGCGACACCGACAGCTTCAACTTCATCGACAAATCCATCACTGTTGGAAAGGTCTTCACCAATCTCTATAATGGTGTCACCAAACCTGACAAAATCCAGCATCCAAGATATCATCAGATCTACGCAATTGGATAACCAAGCCGGACAGAACCAGCAACGTCAGAGGCTTTCGATGATGCGGGAAATCCGTATGTCGATCCCGCAGATCTTGCGCGAGGTTTGGGAACAAAATATATCGGAACAGGAACACGAGAGATGGTGCAATTTCCACAGGCCGTGTGGGATCGAGTTGCAAGAGCTATCGATGGCACAGAATCAATGACTATCGCGGCAACACCTGAGGAGTCACAAGCATACCAATATAGGCTTGCCCGTATCAGAAGGGAGCTCGAGAAACAGAAAATCGAGTTGGATAGGAGGCAGGAAGCAGCCTCTGCATCAAGTAGGCGAAGAGCGGAGCTAAGTCGACATTCAGGAACTTCGGGAGATAGTCACAGGGAAGCTCGAAGGAGAGCAAGGTCTCGCCCGCAAAACATACCCGAAGCGAGAGAGGAAAACCTAGTTCAAAACCTCGACATGTCTTTTATGTCAATCGACACGAGGGGGAACATTATTCCCAAAACACCGGAAGTTGGGTATATGGCGACACAAGCTTTTATCCTCGCAAATAGACCACCTCCCGGAGATCCAAGGGAAGCATTGTACAACATGGCCATGGCAGGGGTCGGAGTTATGGGGACAGCATTTGTAACTCCGCCTCCTGAAGGGGCAGCAAGGCAAAATAGTCCACGACCCGCTGCAGCAGCGCCAGGTCCCGAGAGAACAAGTGGAGCACGAGACACAGTAGTGCAAGCGCGAGTGGACAGAGCACGACAAAATAGAAGGGAACATCGACACGCCCCAGAGTTAGATGATGAGGATATGTGTGGGTTGCCGTGCTTTACAAGGAGGGTCCGGAAAACTCGAGTTCCGTCAGGGTTTAAATTACCCGACAATTTCAAAAAATTCGACGGCCTGCAAGATCCAGAGGATTGGCTAATCGATTATCTCGAGATGGTAAAGCTGATAGGAGGAACCAGAGCAACAGCCATGCAAAGCATCCAAGTACATCTGAGTGGAGCCGCAAGATCGTGGATAAAGAAGCTTCCCCCAGGTTCCATCGACAGTTGGGACAGTTTTGAGGATGTGTTCGTCAAGAACTTTCGATCTACCTGCAAAAAACCTGCGTCATTAGAAGAGTTGGGATCGTGTCGACAAAAGCATGATGAGTCAATGAGAAAGTATATCCAAAGATGGAACATCATTAAAAACTCGGCAGAGAACATATCTGACGAGAGAGCGATAGATGCGTTTGTAGCGAGGAATTCGACGAGGAGACTTTGTCGAAGATTTGGGGAGAACTAACCCAAAAACAGTATCAGCATTGATGGAGATAGCAAACAGGTGGGCAGATGGAGAGGATGCTGTTCACAATAAACGGCATAGATCACCTGAAGAGGACCGCAATCGAAATTTCCAAAATAGGCGACGATTTTCTCGGCAATACTCGAATTTCGACGCTCCTGGTCAAATCTCGGCTGGTTTTCGAGCAAGTGCGGGAGGAAGCAATATAGATGACTATTAAAGGAGTAACGAGCAGCGAGGCGACAACAGAGATGATCCACTAAATAATAGGCCAAATAATGGGCCAAGGTTCCAGAGGCCTTTCGTGTCCCCCGAAGATATGGTGAACGGGCCATGTCAGATGCACTTTTATCTCGACAGCAATGGGAAGAGACAGTCAGGACACTTACAGAAGAACTGTCGAAATTTTCAAGCAATGCTAAGGTTTGCAGGGCAAGCCAATGCTCAGGCGATAAATAGAAATCCTCAAGGGCCTAGGAGTGAGATCCACTTGCCACCTCCTCCCGCAATTACGGACGAAAATCGACACCAGCTCAGAATAGCGGCAGCACCACAACCACCTCCATATGTTGATCCTAACTCCAACGGAGCGGTCTCGATGATTCAGAAGGGTAGGCCATCCAATAGAGCTCAGAAAGTAATCTCGCGATAGGTATTCATGGCAGAGAAGATGCCTCCACCAACGATTGAGTACTTAAATTGGTCAGGGCAAGACATTGGCTTCACAATGGCAGATCATCCGCAGCAAGTTCCTCGACCAGGGCAGTCAACACTTATCTTACCAGCAGTAATCGCAGGATTCGATGTATCCCGCGTATTCTAAACCTTATGTAAGCAGATACACTAAGGAAGATGAACATATCTCTAGCAAATCTGAAACCAACTGACACACGTTTCCATGGTATCACGCCAGAAAAACCAAGTTATCCGTTGGGGAAGATCAATCTCGATGTTCAGTTTGGGACCCGAGAAAACTACGAGAATAGAGAGGCTGGAGTTTGAAGTTGTGGATTTCCGTCGCGAGTATCACGCCTTGTTGGGACGGCCAGCATATGCCAGGTTTATGGCGGTGCCACATTACACATACTTGTTATGGAGGCTACCCGGACCTAAGGGACCAATCACGATCAAAGGAAGCTTTGCGTTAGCCGATAAGTGCGACAAGGATTTTCATCGGCTCGTCGAAACTTTCGGGATGCAAGCGAGAATACATGGAGTCAAGGCTTACGACCGATTATGATGTGCTGCCGGATGTAGGAAGGCCTAACAAGGAACCAACCTTTAACACCGCAAAAGATTCCAAGGAGGTGCAGATTCACCCGACAGATCCGAAGAAAACGACGTCCATCGCGACAGATATGGACCTCGCATAGGAAAGCGCGCTCGTCGAGTTCCTCCGTGAGCACTGGAAAATCTTCGCATGGTGTCCAGCTGACATGCCAGGAGTACACAGGGAACTCGCCGAGCACCACCTAAATTTGGATCCAATCGCAAAACCAATCAAACAACCTTTGCGGCGTTTTTCGGAGCCAAACCGCAAAGCTATGCTATCAGAGATCGATCGACTAAGAGAAGCTGGTTTCATTAAAGAGCGGCATACAGAGGCCACGTGGGTAGCAAACCCGATGCTTGGTTCCGAAGAAAAACACTAAAGTCCCTTCGCATGTGTGTCGACTTTACGTGTCTCAACAAACATTGTCCAAAGGATCACTTTCCCCTCCCAATGATCGATCAAATTATCGACTCCACGGCAGGATGTGAACGTCTTTCCTTCCTGGATGCATACTCTGGTTATAACCAGATCAGATTGAAAGAAGAGGACGAGGTCAAAACAGCGTTCATTACACCTTACGGCGTGTTTTGTTATAAAACAATGCCCTTTGGTTTGAAAAACGCGGGAGCAACATATCAGCGGATGATGCAGAAGTGCTTAGCAACACAAATTGGAAAAAACGTACAAGTATACATTGACGATGTCGTCATAACGTCAAAAAGGGTGCCACGCTAATCGAGGACTTGAAGGAAATTTTTGACAACCTCGACAAGTTTTGTCTCAAGCTGAATCCGACGAAGTGTTCTTTCGGCGTCCCTGCAGGAGAACTTCTCGGGTTCTTAGTCTCAGCAAGAGGGATTGAAGCTAATCCCGAAAAAATCCAAGCTATCGTAACAATGAGGAAGCCAACGAAGTTGAAAGAAATACAACAGCTAACTGGGCGAGTCGCAGCTTTAAGTAGATTCGTCGCCAGGCTGGGAGAAAAAGCGTTACCGTTCTACGCTTTAATCAAGCAAGGAGAAAAGTTCCAGTGGAACGAAGAGGCAGATAGAGCTTTCGAAAATCTCAAGCGTACAATTTCGACACCACCAATCTTGGTGGCGCCTAAAGAGAAGGAACCCCTCCTGTTATACATTGCGGCTACACCCCAGGTGGTCAGTACGGTGCTAGTCGTCGAAAGAGAGGAAGAAGGAAAACTCCATGGAGTGCAGAGGCCAGTATATTTCATCGGTGAAGTTTTATCGCCTTCAAAACAGCGGTATCCGCAGTATCAGAAGCTAGCATATGGAGTGTTTACAACTGCAAGAAAATTGCGGCACTATTTTTCGGCGCATCCGATAATAGTGGTCAATGAGGCACCTCTATCCAATATACTAAACAATCCAGAAGCTACAGGTCGTGTCTCCCTTTGGGGAATAGAACTTTCTCCTCGGGACATCACGTATGAAAAAAGAAAAGCAATAAAGTCGCAAATTCTGCCAGATTTCATAGCAGAGTGGATGGAGCTGCAAAATACAGGACCCCCGGATTTATCAAGAACCTGGACTATGAACTTCGACGGGTCCAAGAGGTTAGAGGGAGCTGGAGCAGGCGTGATACTCATATCACCTGAAGGCGACAAATTAAAGTATGTCTTGCGGATGACGTTTCCAAACGCGTCTAACAATGAGGCAGAATACGAAGCTCTTATACACGGGATGAAGATGGCGAAGGTTTGTGGTGCAACTCGACTGAAAATCTTTGGCGACTCACAATTGGTGGCTCAACAAGTTATGAACCAATGTGACGCAGTCAATGATAGCATGGTGGCATACAAAGAAGTGTACAATGAACTCGAGAAATTATTTGATGGATGTGAGGTAAATCACATTAGCAGACTGAGCAATGATGAAGCCGATTTTCTCGCAAACATCGGGTCGCAATGCCTTGCGATTCCACCAGGCGTGTTTTGGGAAGAGATAGCCGAGAGATCTACAAAGCCGAAGAAAATACAGAAGAAACAGAAAGATGAGAAACCCTTGGGGACTCCTAAAAAGGCACTAGTAGAAGAAGAGGAACAGGAACTAGTAATGATGGTGCAGGTTCCATGGATGCAAGCGTACATATCGTACATCCTAAGGAAAGAAATATCCGATGATCCAGTTGAAGCAAGGCGAGTTATTAGACGATCCAAAGCTTTTACGGTGGTGAAAGGGGAGTTATACAAGCGAAGTATTTCGGGCGTGTTGCAAAGGTGCGTCACACCCGAAGAAGGAAGGATGATGTTGAAGGACGTGCACGAAGTAATATGTGGTCATCACGCAAGCAGTCGAGCTATCGCGGCCAAGGTTTTTCGAGCAGGATTTTATTGGTTGACAGCAATCGAGGATGCAAAGGAGATAGTCCGAACTTGTGATGCGTGCCAGAGATTTGCTGTGAAACCTCATTCTCCGGCAGCAGAGCTGATGACAATACCATTATCTTGGCCCTTTGCTCAATGGGGCCTCGATATGGTGGGAAAATTACATAAAGCCTCGCCAGGAGGATACGAGTATATGCTCGTCGCTGTCGACAAATTTACCAAGTGGATAGAAGCCAAGCCGATAAATTCACCAGACGCAGCATCCGCAATAAAGTTCGTGAAGAGTATTGTTTTTCGGTTCGGAGTACCTCATAGCATCGTCACGGACAATGGCAGTAACTTCACATCCAAGGAATTCAAGGCATACTGCGCAGAAGTAGGCATTAAATTACACTTCGCGTCAGTCGGGCACCCGCAAACCAATGGTCAGGTCGAGAAAGCCAACGGTATCATCTACAACGGTATCAAGAAGCGATTGCTGGGACCACTGGAAAAAGCTCGACATACGTGGCCAGAAGAGTTGCCAAGTGTATTATGGACTATTCGAACAATGCCAAATACAGCGACGCAGGAGACTCCATTTTTTCTGGTCCATGGAGCAGAGGCAGTACTGCCGATTGAAATAGAGCATGATTCTCCAAGAGTCATGGAGTACGATGAAGAAACTTCTAGAAGAGCATTAGAGGACGATGTCGACGCATTGGACGAAGCCAGAGATGAAGTACTATCACGGGTCACCAAGTATCAGCAAGACCTGAAAAATTATCATAATCGACGCTTGCGACCAAGGTCCTTTCAGGTTGGAGATCCAGTTCTACGACTCAATCAACGAAGTACTTGAAAAACTCGAGTCACCATGGCTTGGCCCTTACATCGTCACGGAAGTCATCGAAGGAGGAGCATACGGGATCAAGGATAAGAAGACGGGGGTTCCCGAGAAAACCCCTGGAACGTGGTGCAGCTAAGGCGTTTCTACGCTTAGTGTCGAAATATAGTCCTCCTTGTAAAAATACAATGTACTCAAACGCCCGCGAGTTTTCAGACGCACTCTTTTCCTTTTCCAGGGCACCGAGTGGGGCTGGGAAAGGTTTTTAATGAGGCGGGCTCGCGGTGCTGCAATATAATAAAGATAGTGGAGATATATATCTTTTTCTTCGACATGCTCGGGGGCTTATGCCCAAGAGTTACAATATATACTATCAAAACTATTTCGCTTTGGTGCAAAACACCTCGCAAAATAAATGAAGATACAAAATAGCGATCAGCCAAAAAGGCTCGGGGGCTCGTACCCGTAAATATAGTACACTCAATATAACTTATCTTGCCTTGGTGCAACCCCGTTTACACAAAAAAGAAATTTGCCACCGAAACACTCGGGGGCTTGACAAAGAAAATAAAGGAATACATCTTTCATGGCTTTACAATATACAAGGTACAAGTCATTGAGGAAAATCGACAAGAACAAAGGAAAAATTAATGGCCGCCTAGTATGTTATCTATGGTCATTCGTTCATTATTGGAAGTGCGAGTGCCAGCATAGCTACCCTTCACGAAGAATTCGGCATCCATCCGAAGCAATTCATCCATCATATCTTCGGCTACAGGCTTGACCACATCGTCAATTTTGTCAATATTCCTCTTCCTCTTCGCCATCTTGGCTAGGCACTTGGCAACAATACGACTCATGTCTAACTTCGGATAGCAGATTTGTATCATGATCATAGCAAATCTCGCGCCAGCAGACATTTGAGCCCGTACAAATCCATGGATTCGAGGGGCATCTCGGAATTTATCCAGCAGAGCAGGCAGAGTTTCTGTCATCTTGTTGCGCGGAAACAAAGCACTATAAACCAAAGACAAGGTTCTTGTACAGAAATCAAGGAACTCATGAACCTGACAAGCGCGGTCTTGAAATCTAACAATCTGTCGGGTGCGTTCTGGAGTGGCCCAGAAGAGAGAACCATGATCAAGTGAGAGGTTAACCAGGAGATTTGTCCTTGTGTCTACCCTTTGGTCCTCGGCAGCAGTGTCTAGAAAAGAACCTATTTGGCGACAGCAAAACAATTTCAAAGGAGGAAACAGTACAAAAACAGAAGAAGTTCTTGTTTGCAAAAGTGTACCTGACATATCCACTCTGGCTTCATTCATCAACTCAAGCATAAAATACTCTCGGGTGGTAGCCTTCGCAGCTTCAGAAACGGCGGCTTCCTTGGCAGCTATGGCTTCCTGCGCCTGCTGCAGAGCAACTTTCTCTTTTTCGGATGCCTTTCGAGATTGTTCCATTGATACGTCTCCGACGTATCGATAATTTCTTATGTTCTATGCCATATTATTGATGATACCTACATGTTTTATGCACACTTTATGTCATATTCGTGCATTTTCTGGAACTAACCTATTAACAAGATGCCGAAGTGCCGATTCTGTTGTTTTCTCGCTGTTTTTGGTTTCGGAAATCCTAGTAACGAAATATTCTCGGAATTGGATGAAACGAAGACCCGGGGGCCTATTTCGCCACGAACCTTCCGGAAGACCGAAGAGCATACGAAGTGGGGCCACGAGGTGGCCAAACCACAAGGCGGCGCGGCCAAGGGGGGCCCGCGCCGCCCTGTGGTGTGGGCCCCTCGTCGGCCCTCCGACTCCGCCCTTCCGCCTACTTAAAGCCTCCGTCGCGAAACCCCGAGGCGAAAAACCACGATACGGAAAACCTTACCGAGACGCCGCCGCCGCCGATCCCATCTCGGGGGATTCTGGAGATCTCCTCCGGCACCCTGCCGGAGAGGGGATTCATCTCCCGGAGGACTCTACACCGCCATGGTCGCCTCCGGAGTGATGAGTGAGTAGTTCACCCCTGGACTATGGGTCCATAGCAGTAGCTAGATGGTTGTCTTCTCCTCATTGTGCTTCATTGTTGGATCTTGTGAGCTGCCTAACATGATCAAGATCATCTATCCGTAATACTCTATGTTGTGTTTGTCGGGATCCGATGGATAGAGAATACCATGTTATGTTAATTATCAAGTTATTACATATGTGTTGTTTATGATCTTGCATGCTCTCCGTTACTAGTAGAGGCTCCGGCCAAGTTTTTGCTTTTAACTCCAAGCGGGAGTATTTATGCTCGATAGTGGGTTCATGCTCGCATTGACACCGGGACGAGTGACGAGAAAGTTCTAAGGTTGTGTTGTGCTCGTTGCCACTAGGGATAAAACATTGGCGCTATGTCCGAGGATGTAGTTGTTGATTACATTACGCACCATACTTAATGCAATTGTCCGTTGCTTTGCAACTTAATACTGGAAGGGGTTCGGACGATAACCTGAAGGTGGACTTTTTAGGCATAGATGCAGTTGGATGGCGGTCTATGTACTTTGTCGTAATGCCCAATTAAATCTCACTCGTACTTATCATGACATGTATGTGCATTGTTATGCCCTCTCTATTTGTCAATTGCCCGACTGTAATTTGTTCACCCAACATGCTTTTATCTTATGGGAGAGACACCTCTAGTGAGCTGTGAAACCCGGTCCATTCTTTAATACCGAAATACAAATCTGTCTGCAATACTTGTTTTTACTGTTTTCTCTCGCAAACAATCATCTTCCACACAATACGGTTAATCCTTTGTTACGGCAAGCCGGTGAGATTGACAACCTCACTCGTTTCGTTGGGGCAAAGTACTTTGGTTGTGTTGTGCAGGTTCCACGTTGGCGCCGGAATCTCCGGTGTTGCGCCGCACTACATCCCGCCGCCATCAACCTTCAACGTGCTTCTTGGCTCCTCCTGGTTCGATAAACCTTGGTTTCTTTCCGAGGGAAAACTTGCTCGCTGTGCGCATCATACCTTCCTCTTGGGGTTGCCCAACGAACGTGTGAAATACACGCCATCAAGCTCTTTTTCCGGCGCCGTTGCCGGGGAGATCAAGACACGGCTGCAAGGGGAGTCTCCACTTCTCAATCTCTTTACTTTGTTTTTGTCTTGCTTTATTTTATTTACTACTTTGTTTGCTGCATTATATCAAAACACACAAAAATTAGTTGCTAGCTTTACTTTATTTACTGTCTTGCACTCTATATCAAAAACACAAAAAAATTAGTTTACTTGCATTTACTTTATCTAGTTTGCTTTATTTACTATTGCTAAAATGGCCAACCCTGAAAATACTAAGTTGTGTGACTTCACTAGCACAAATAATAATGATTTCTTATGCACACCTATTGCTCCACCTGCTACTACAGCAGAATTCTTTGAAATTAAACCTGCTTTCTTGAATCTTGTTATGCGAGAGCAATTTTCCAGTGTTAGTTCCGATGATGCTCGCTGCCCATCTCAATAATTTTGTTGAACTATGTGAAATGCAAAAGTATAAAGATGTAGATGGTGACATTATAAAATTAAAATTGTTTCCTTTCTCATTAAGAGGAAGAACTAAAGATTGGTTGCTATCTCTCGCCTAAGAATAGTATTGATTCCTGGACTAAATGCAAGGACGCTTTTATTGGTAGATATTATCCCCCTGCTAAAATTATATCTTTGAGGAGTAGCATAATGAATTTTAAACAATTGGATAATGAACATGTTGCTCAAGCTTGGGAAAGAATGAAATCTCTGGTTAAAAACTGCCCAACCCATGGACTCGACTACTTGGATGATCATCCAAACCTTCTATGCAGGACTAAATTTTTCTTCGCGGAATTTATTGGATTCAGCTGCTTGGAGGTACCTTTATGTCCATCACTCTTGATGAAGCAACAAAGCTTCTTGATAATATGATGATTAATTACTCTGAATGGCATACGGAAAGAGCTCCACAAGGTAAGAAGGTAAATTCTGTTGAAGAATCCTCTTCCTTGAGTGATAAGATTGATGCTATTATGTCTATGCTTGTGAATGGTAGGACTAATGTTGATCCTAATAATGTTCCGTTAGCTTCATTGGTTGCTCAAAATTCTAGACCATATCTTGCTAATGGTAATTCTTATGGTAGACATGTTTCACCTAATGAGGAAAAGATGTTAGAAATTGAAAGATCCACCAAGAGCTTTATGCAATCACAATATGAGCAAAATAAATTGTTTACTAAAACTATGAATGAACAATCTACCTTGTTGAAGAAAATAGGAAATCAACTTGAAAATTTGAATATGGAGATTTACGGGTTGCAAACTAAACTTGCAAATGCTCGAAGACCGAATCTCATACATGTACGCGTCACAATCTTCTTTAATTAATAAAATGGCTGCTAAACCTGAGGATATTGAAAATAAAATTGTTTTTACAGCAAATGCCATCCAAGTTAGAATTAATGAGAATATAAGATTAATGGCTGAACTGCGTGCTAGGTGGGATAGAGAAGAAAATGAAAAACTAGCTAAAGAGAAAAATGTAGCTAAAGTTTGGACTATTACCACCACTAGCAATGCTAATAATTTACATGTTGCTGCACCTCCTACTATCAATGGTAAAATAATTGGTGTTGGCAATGCTTCTACTCCTAGTGCAAAGCGCGCAAAATTACCTGAAACTGCTAAAACTGCTGAAACTGCTTCGTGATAAAACTGCTGAAATTTTTTCCAACCTTGGGGATGATAATCCCATTGCTTTAGATTGTAATGATTTAGATTTTGATGATTGCCACATATCTGAAGTTATAAAGTTCTTACAAAAACTTGCTAAAAGTCCTAATGCTAGTGCTATCAACTTGGCTTTCACAAAACATATTACAAATGCTCTCATAAAAGCTAGAGAAGAGAAACTAAAACTTGAAACTTCTATTCCTAGAAAGCTAGAGGATGGTTGGGAGCCCATCATTAAAATGAGAGTTAAAGATTTTGATTGTAATGCTTTATGTGATCTTGGTGCAAGTATTTCGTTATGCCTAAAAAAGTCTATGATATGCTTGACTTGCCACCATTGAAAAACTGTTATCTGGATGTTAATCTCGCTGATAATGCTAAAAAGAAACCTTTGGGGAAAGTTGATAATGTTCATATTATGGTTAACACTAACCTTGTCCCCGTTGATTTTGTTGTCTTGGATATTGAATGCAATGCATCTTGCCCCATTATATTGGGAAGACCTTTTCTTCGAACCGTTGGTGCTACTATTGATATGAAGGAAGGTAATATTAAATATCAATTTCCTCTCAAGAAAGGTATGGAACACTTCCCTAGAAAGAGAATTAAGTTACCTTATGAATCTATTATTAGAACAAATTATGATGTTGATGTTTCGTCTCTTGATGTTACTTGAGATACACTTTCTGCGCCTAGCTGAAAGGCGTTAAAGAAAAGCGCTTATGGGAGACAACCCATGTTTTTACTACAGTATTTTTGTTTTATATTTGTGTCTTGGAAGTTGTTTACTACTGTAGCAACCTCTCCTTATCTTAGTTTTATGTTTTGTTGTGCCAAGTAAAGTCTTTGATAGTAAAGTAAGTACTAGATTTGGATTACTGCGCAGTTCCAGATTTCTTTGCTGTCACGAATCTGGGTCTACCTCCCTGTAGGTAGCTCAGAAAATTAAGCCAATTTACGTGCATGATCCTCAGATATGTACGCAGCTTTCATTCAATTTGAGCATTTTCATTTGAGCAAGTCTGGTGGCCTAATAAAATCCATCTTTACGGACTGTTCTGTTTTGACAGATTCTGCCTTTTATTTCGCATTGCCTCTTTTGCTATGTTGGATGAATTTATTTTATCCATTAATGTCCAGTAGCTTTATGCAATGTCCAGAAGTGTTAAGAATGATTGTGTCACCTCTGAACATGTGAATTTTTATTATGCACTAACCCTCTAATGAGTTGTTTCGAGTTTGGTGCGGAGGAAGTTTTCAAGGATCAAGAGAGGAGTATGATGCAATATGATCAAGGAGAGTGAAAGCTCTAAGCTTGGGGATGCCCCGGTGGTTCACCCCTGCATATTCTAAGAAGACTCAAGCGTCTAAGCTTGGGGATGCCCAAGGCATCCCCTTCTTCATCGACAACATTATCGGGTTCCTCCCCTGAAACTATATTTTTATTCCGTCACATCTTATGCACTTTGCTTGGAGCGTCGGTTTGTTTTTGTTTTTTGTTTTGTTTGAATAAAATGGATCCTAGCATTCACTTTATGGGAGAGAGACACGCTCCGCTGTAGCATATGGACAAGTATGTCCTTAGGCTCTACTCATAGTATTCATGGCGAAGTTTCTTCTTCGTTAAATTGTTATATGGTTGGAATTGGAAAATACTACATGTAGTAATTCTAAAATGTCTTGGATAATTTGATACTTGGCAATTGTTGTGCTCATGTTTAAGCTCTTGCATCATATACTTTGCACCCATTAATGAAGAAATACTTAGAGCTTGCTAATTTGGTTTGCATATTTGGTTTCTCTAGAGTCTAGATAACATCTAGTATTGAGTTTTGAACAACAAGGAAGACGGTGTAGAGTCTTATGATGTTTACAATATGTCTTTTATGTGAGTTTTGCTGCACCATTCATCCTTGTGTTTGTTTCAAATAACCTTGCTAGCCTAAACCTTGTATCGAGAGGGAATACTTCTCATGCATCCAAAATCCTTGAGCCAACCACTATGCTACTTGTGTCCACCATACCTACCTACTACATGGTATTTATCCGCCATTCCAAAGTAAATTGCTTGAGTGCTACCTTTAAAATTCCATCATTCACCTTTGCAATATATAGCTCATGGGACAAATAGCCTAAAAACTATTGTGGTATTGAATATGTACTTATGCACTTTATCTCTTATTAAGTTGCTTGTTGTGCGATAACCATGTTTACGGGGACGCCATCAACTATTTCTTGTTGAATATCATGTGAGTTGCTATGCATGTCCGTCTTGTCCGAAGTAAGAGAGATCTACCACCTTAATGGTTGGAGCATGCATATTGTTAGAGAAGAGCATTGGGCCGCTAACTAAAGCCATGATTCATGGTGGAAGTTTCAGTTTTGGACACATATCCTCAATCTCATATGAGAATAATAATTGTTGCCACATGCTTATGCATTAAAGAGGAGTCCATTATCCGTTGTCCATGTTGTCCCGGTATGGATGTCTAAGTTGAGAATAATCAAAAGCGAGAAATCCAAAATGCGAGCTTTCTCCTTAGACCTTTGTACGGGCGGCATGGAGGTACCCCATTGTGACACTTGGTTAAAACATGTGCATTGCAAAGATCCGGTAGTCCAAGCTAATTAGGACAAGGTGCGGGCACTATTAGTATACTATGCATGAGGCTTGCAACTTGTAAGATATAACTTTCATAACTCATATGCTTTATTACTACCGTTGACAAAATTGTTTCATGTTTTCAAAATAAAAGCTCTAGCACAAATATAGCAATCGATGCTTTCCTCTTTGAAGGACCATTCTTTTACTTTTATGTTGAGTCAGTTCACCTATCTCTCTCCACCTCAAGAAGCAAACACTTGTGTGAACTGTGCATTGATTCCTACATACTTGCATATTGTACTTGTTATATTACTCTATGTTGAATATTATCCATGAGATATACATGTTACAAGTTGAAAGCAACCGCTGAAACTTAATCTTCCTTTGTGTTGCTTCAATACCTTTACTTTGATTTATTGCTTTATGAGTTAACTCTTATGCAAGACTTATTGATGCTTGTCTTGAAGTACTATTCATGAAAAGTCTTTGCTTTATGATTCACTTGTTTACTCATGTCATTACCATTGTTTTGATCGCTGCATCCACTACATATGCTTACAAATAGTATGATCAAGGTTATGATGGCATGTCACTTCAGAAATTATCTTTGTTATCGTTTTACCTGCTCGGGACGAGCAGAACTAAGCTTGGGGATGCTGATACGTCTCCGACGTATCGATAATTTCTTATGTTCTATGCCATATTATTGATGATACCTACATGTTTTATGCACACTTTATGTCATATTCGTGCATTTTCCGGAACTAACCTATTAACAAGATGCCGAAGTGCCGATTCTGTTGTTCTAGCTGTTTTTGGTTTCAGAAATCCTAGTAACGAAATATTCTCGGAATTGGACGAAACGAAGACCCGGGGCCTATTTCGCCACGAACCTTCCGAGAAGACCGAAGAGCATACGAAGTGGGGCCACGAGGTGGCCAAACCACAAGGCGGCGCGGCCAAGGGGGCCCGCGCCGCCCTGTGGTGTGGGCCCCTCGTCGGCCCTCCGACTCTGCCCTTCCGCCTACTTAAAGCCTCCGTCGCGAAACCCCCGAGGCGAAAAACCACGATACGGAAAACCTTGCCGAGACGCCGCCGCCGCCGATCCCATCTCGGGGGATTCCGGAGATCTCCTCCGGCACCCCGCCGGAGAGGGGATTCATCTCCCGGAGGACTCTACACCGCCATGGTCGCCTCCCGGAGTGATGAGTGAGTAGTTCACCCCTGGACTATGGGTCCATAGCGGTAGCTAGATGGTTGTCTTCTCCTCATTGTGCTTCATTGTTGGATCTTGTGAGCTGCCTAACATGATCAAGATCATCTATCTGTAATACTCTATGTTGTGTTTGTCGGGATCCGATGGATAGAGAATACCATGTTATGTTAATTATCAAGTTATTACATATGTGTTGTTTATGATCTTGCATGCTCTCCGTTACTAGTAGAGGCTCTGGCCAAGTTTTTGCTTTTAACTCCAAGAGGGAGTATTTATGCTCGATAGTGGGTTCATGCCTGCATTGACACCGGGACGAGTGACAGAAAGTTCTAAGGTTGTGTTGTGCTTGTTGCCACTAGGGATAAAACATTGGCGCTATGTCCGAGGATGTAGTTGTTGATTACATTACGCACCATACTTAATGCAATTGTCCGTTGCTTTGCAACTTAATACTCGGAAGGGGTTCGGACGATAACCTGAAGGTGGACTTTTTAGGCATAGATGCGGTTGGATGGCGGTCTATGTACTTTGTCGTAATGCCCAATTAAATCTCACCGTACTTATCATGACATGTATGTGCATTGTTATGCCCTCTCTATTTGTCAATTGCCCGACTGTAATTTGTTCACCCAACATGCTTTTATCTTATGGGAGAGACACCTCTAGTGAGCTGTGGACCCCGGTCCATTCTTTAATACTGAAATACAAATCTGCTTGCAATACTTGTTTTTACTATTTTCTCTGCAAACAATCATCTTCCACACAATACGGTTAATCCTTTGTTACAGCAAGCCGGTGAGATTGACAACCTCACTTGTTTCGTTGGGGCAAAGTACTTTGGTTGTGTTGTGCAGGTTCCACGTTGGCGCCGGAATCTCCGGTGTTGCGCCGCACTACATCCCGCCGCCATCAACCTTCAACGTGCTTCTTGGCTCCTCCTGGTTCGATAAACCTTGGTTTCTTTCTGAGGGAAAACTTGCTGCTGTGCGCATCATACCTTCCTCTTGGGGTTGCCCAACGAACGTGTGAAATACACGCCATCATCCATCATCACAAGTGTTTGTTTCTTCGCATATTGAAGCTGCCGACGAAGTTCCTCCAAATCCTGTGCTGAACCCTTACTCGAGGAATCTTCACCAAATTCATTATCAATAGGTGTTTTCTTCGAGTGAGAGGAAGCAGGAAAAACATCGGAGGGACGAGGAGTTGAAGTGTAGTTATCAAATATCAACTGAAAACAAAAGGTTCGACATCAATCATCAAGCAAAATAGAATTCCATTTATTTTCAGAATATTTACAAGGCATTACAATGGAGGACGCCCTAACAAGCTAGTGGGGTAAGTGTCGCCAAAAGCTACTTTGGCGACAGCATCAAAAGGAAGAAAGAAAAAGAAAAAAAGTAAGAAAGACAGGGTGGTCCACTTGACCTCCGGCTTGGATGAGCTTGGTGCAGGAGTGGGTTTGCAACCGAGGAAGGCAAGGATCGGCTTTGTGGGTGACTTGGCAGCTTTAATTAAAGATTGCCATTTCTTCGTCTCCTGCTCTTTTATGTCGCCAACTTTAGCCCAGTCGACGTTTTGCTGGCTATCAGCAATCAGAGCGATTGTTCCTTCAACGCCAATCTCAGGCCTTCTTGGCGAAGTTTGACCCAAGATCTTCCGTCACATTGAAGCATTTGGCGAGAGCACTGAAAGTATTGGGCTCTTCTTTCTTCGGGAAGAAATAGGGAAAAAGCTTCGACAAACCTGCTTCGGCGTCAGCAAGGCCATCACGTGCTTCATCTCCATGTATTTCAAGGAGAGAAAGCGCGTCGATAAGCTCATCACCTTCAGGATTTTCCAGTTCATATTCTTGGTGCGTTCTCCCTGGAAACAAGCAAAAGGAAGTTCATTAATAAGTGCGTTAGAAGCAACTCGAAGAAATGCACAAGGATTTGAGTACTCACTGACAAAACGTCGACTCTGCGATTGCAAGCGGCGAGGATTTCTTTTCACGAGCAGCTTGCTCGGTAATCTTATCGCTCAAAGCGAGTTTCCGCCTCATGAAGTCTTTTTCGAAGATCTTCGACAGTGGCAACCTCTGCCTTAGCTTTCTTGGCATCTGCTTCAGCCTTCTTACAAGCTTTTTCACTTTGCTCCAGTTATGAGCAAGTGCGTCAGCACGCTTGTTGGCTTCCACAAGATTTTCTGGCAAAGTAATCGACAGCAATCAAAATCATGACAAGAAAGCTAAAGAAAGAGGTCATTTGCCAGAAGCAGCAAAATAATACCTTCGGCTTTTTTGGCATGATCACGGTACCCGATGAATTGGGTACCGAAATGGATGAATTCCTTCATCAAAGGCTGACAAAAAAGATAGAGAAAGAAAGCATCAATACAGTAAAAAGTTCGACATCAAAAAGAAAAGGAAGCAAAAAAACAAAGCAAAAAAGTCGGCAACATTGAAAAATTTGGAATAGAAGAGAAGAAGTGAACAACTTACATCATTCAAGGAAGGAGTCGTGGAACTACTAGGTAGCAAGGCAAGCTCCTTGGTTGGATCGACCCTTGCCCTCTTCGGTGAAGGGACACGGGGGCTTGCAGGCGGAGTTGGATGCTCGACATTCTGTTGAGGAGGCGAGGTTTCCTCCACATCAGGTTGAGCATCCGAAACAACTAAAGTACGTGACGTACTCGTTCGAGCAGCCGCGTCAACAGGTGGATTCTCTTCCTCGTCGCCACTACAATAAAATGTCGACAATATAAGAAGCAACGCAGACAAGCATATCGCGTCCAAAACAAACAAAGAGTGATAAGGACTTACGAGCTAACAAGGGCATCTAAGTAAGGGTCGAAAGCTGTCTTCCTTTCGGAAGGACCAACTTCTTCGGCTTTGGAAGAGCCGGAATCGGCGACTTCATTCCTCTTCCGCTTATTCCTTGGAGAAACAGCGGAAGGAAGGGAGTGCGTCGAGGCAGTGGCCTCAGAATCGGCTTCTTTTTCAGAGGAAGTCGCGGATTTTGGAGAACCCGCGACTTCACTTTCAGGGCGAGAAGTACCCTGGTTGTCATCATCGACAACGGTACGATCTTCGACTTCTCCACCCTCAGGAAGGGGAGGAAGAGAAGTCAGAGCAGGGTGATTCTGCAAAAAACAAAGAATGTCGACAAACAGTTATGCAAGAGAAGCTAGCAAGATAGTAGTCGACAAATACTAAAAATTCAAGGAGACAATATAGTAGTCAAAAAGAAAAATTACCTCGGGAATGGGATTGGTACTACTAAATGGCGTAATGCGACAAGCGGATGGAATAGCATCTTTCTTGTTCAGCGATGAGATCTTTCGGATCAGTTTCTCCAAATACTTCACAGGAAGGTCTTTGGAGAGTGATGCGCGTAGTTGACACGTCCGTTGGGAACCCCAAGAGGAAGGTGTGATGCGCTGATGGCGTGTAACTCACACGTTCGTTGGGAACCCCAAGAGGAAGGTATGATGCGCACAACAGCAAGTTTTCCCTCAGAAAGAAACCAAGGTTTATCGAACCAGGAGGAGCCAAGAAGCACGTTGAAGGTTGATGGCGGCGGAATGTAGTGCGGCGCAACACCAGGGATTCCGGCGCCAACGTGGAACCTGCACAACACAACCAAAGTACTTTGCCCCAACGAAACAGTGAGGTTGTCAATCTCACCGGCTTGCTGTAACAAAGGATTAGATGTATAGTGTGGATGATGATTGTTTGCGAGAAAACAGTAGAACAAGTATTACGGATTGTATTCGATGTAAAAGAATGGACCGGGGTCCACAGTTCACTAGAGGTGTCTCTCCCATAAGATAAATAGCATGTTGGGTGAACAAATTACGATCGGGCAATTGACAAATAGAGAGGGCATAACAATGCACATACATGATATGATGAATATTGTGAGATTTAATTGGGCATTACAACAAAGTACATAGACCGCTATCCAGCATGCATCTATGCCTAAAAAGTCCACCTTCGAGGTTATCATCCGAACCCCTTCCGGTATTAAGTTGCAAACAACGAGACAATTGCATTAAGTATGGTGCGTAATGTAATCAATAACTACATCCTCGGACATAGCATCAATGTTTTATCCCTAGTGGCAACGAGCACATCCACAACCTTAGAACTTTTCGTCACTTGTCCCAGATTTAATGGAGGCATGAACCCACTATCGAGCATAAGTACTCCCTCTTGGAGTTAAGAGTGAAAACTTGGCCGAGCCTCTACTAATAACGGAGAGCATGCAAGATCATAAACAACACATAGGTAATAGATTGATAATCAACATAACATAGTATTCTCTATCCATCGGATCCCGACAAACACAACATATAGAATTACAGATAGATGATCTTGATCATGTTAGGCAGCTCACAAGATCCGACAATGAAGCACATAAGGAGAAGACAACCATCTAGATATTGCTATGGACCCATAGTCCAGGGGTGAACTACTCACTCATCACTCCGGAGGCGACCATGGCGGTGAAGAGTCCTCCGGGAGATGAATCCCCTCTCCGGCAGGGTGCCGGAGGTGATCTCCGAGAATCCCCCGAGATGGGATTGGCGGCGGCGGCGTCTCGGTAAGGTTTTCCGTATCGTGGCTCTCGGTGCGGGGGTTTCGCGACGAAGACCTTAAGTAGGCGGAAGGGCGGAGTCGGAGGGGTCACGGGGGCCCCACACAACAGGGCCGCGCGGGCCCCTCCTGGGCCGCGCCGCCCTAGTGTGGCGGCGCCCGTGGCCCCACTTCGTCTTCTCTTCGGTCTTCCGGAAGCTTCGTGCAAAATAGGACCCCGGGCGTTGATTTCGTCCAATTCCGAGAATATTTCCTTTGTAGAATTTCTGAAACCAAAAACGACAGAAAACGACAAGCGGCTCTTCGGCATCTCGTTAATAGGTTAGTGCCGGAAAATGCATAAATACGACATATAATGTGTATAAAACATGTAGATATCATCAATAATGTGGCATGGAACATAAGAAATTATCGATACGTCGGAGACATATCGGCATCCCCAAGCTTAGTTCCTGCTCGTCCCGAGCGAGTAAACGATAACAAAGATAATTTCTGGAGTGACATGCCATCATAACCTTGATCATACTATTGTAAACATATGTAATGAATGCAGCGATCAAAACAATGGTAATGACATGAGTAAACAAATGAATCATAAAGCAAAGACTTTTCATGAATAGTACTTCAAGACAAGCATCAATAAGTCTTGCATAAGAGTTAACTCATAAAGCAATAAATCAAAGTAAAGGTATTGAAGCAACACAAAGGAAGATTAAGTTTCAGCGGTTGCTTTCAACTTGTAACATGTATATCTCATGGATAATTGTCAACATAGAGTAATATAACAAGTGCAATATGCAAGTATGTAGGAATCAATGCACGAGTTCACACAAGTGTTTGCTTCTTGAGGTGGAGAGAAATAGGTGAACTGACTCAACATAAAAGTAAAAGAAAGGTCCTTCAAAGAGGAAAGCATCGATTGCTATATTTGTGCTAGAGCTTTGATTTTGAAAACAAGAAACAATTTTTTCAACGGTAGTAATAAAGCATATGTATCATGTAAATTATATCTTACAAGTTGCAAGCCTCATGCATAGTATACTAATAGTGCCCGCACCTTGTCCTAATTAGCTTGAACTACCGGGATCATCGCAATACACATGTTTTAACCAAGTGTCACAAAGGGGTACCTCCATGCCGCCTGTACAAAGGTCTAAGGAGAAAGCTCGCATTTTGGATTTCTCGCTTTTGATTATTCTCAACTTAGACATCCATACCGGGACAACATGGACAACGAGATAATGGACTCCTCTTTAATGCATAAGCATGTAGCAACAATTAGTGTTCTCATATGAGATTGAGGATATATGTCCAAAGCTGAAACTTCCACCATGGTTCATGGCTTTAGTTAGCGGCCCAATGTTCTTCTCTAACAATATGCATGCTCTAACCATTAAAGTGGTAGATCTCCCTTACTTCGGACAAGACGGACATGCATAGCAACTCACATGATATTCAACAAAGAATAGTTGATGGCGTCCCCGAAGCATGGTTATCGCACAACAAGCAACTTAATAAGAGATAAAGTGCATAAGTACATATTCAATACCACAATAGTTTTTAGGCTATTTGTCCCATGAGCTATATATTGTAAAGGTAAAGAATGGAAATTTTAAAGGTAGCACTCAAGCAATTTACTTTGGAATGGCGGAGAAATACCATGTAGTAGGTAGGTATGGTGGACACAAATGGCATAGTGGTTGGCTCAAGGATTTTGGATGCATGAGAAGTATTCCCTCTCGATACAAGGTTTAGGCTAGCAAGGTTATTTGAAACAAACACAAGGATGAACCGGTGCAGCAAAACTCACATAAAAGACATATTGTAAACATTATAAGACTCTACACCGTCTTCCTTGTTGTTCAAAACTCAATACTAGAAATTATCTAGACTTTAGAGAGACCAAATATGCAAACCAAATATAGCAAGCTCTAGGTGTTTCTTCATTAATAGGGGTGCAAAGTATATGATGCAAGAGCTTAAACATGAGCACAACAATTGCCAAGTATCAAATTATTCAAGACTTTTTAGAATTACTACATGTAGCATTTCCCGATTCCAACCATATAACAATTTTAACGAAGAAGATTCAACCTTCGCCATGAATACTATGAGTAAAGCCTAAGGACATATTTGTCCATATGCAACAGCGGAGCGTGTCTCTCTCCCACACAGTGAATGCTAGGATCCATTTTATTCAAACAAAAACAAAAAAACAAAAACAAACCGATGCTCCAAGCAAAGCACATAAGATGTGATGGAATAAAAATATAGTTTCAGGGGAGGAACCTGATAATTTTGTCGATGAAGAAGGGGATGCCTTGGGTCCCCAAGCTTAGACGCTTGAGTCTTCTTAGAATATGCAGGGGTGAACCACCGGGGCATCCCCAAGCTTAGAGCTTTCACTCTCCTTGATCATATTGCATCATCCTCCTCTCTTGATCCTTGAAAACTTCCTCCACACCAAACTCGAAACAACTCATTAGAGGGTTAGTGTACAATAAAAATTAACATGTTCAGAGGTGACACAATCATTATTAACACTTCTGGACATTGCATAAAGCTACTGGACATTAATGGAACAAAGAAATTCATCCACCATAGCAAAAGAGGCAATACGAAATAAAAGGCAGAATCTGTCAAAACAGAACAGTCCGTAAAGATGGATTTTATCGAGGCACCAGACTTGCTCAAATGAAAATGCCCAAATTGAATGAAAGTTGCGTACATATCTGAGGATCACGCACGTAAATTGGCATATTTTTCTGAGCTACCTACGAGAGAGGCAGGTCGAAATTCGTGACAGCAAAGAAATCGTTTCTACGCAGCAATCCAAATCTAGTATGAACCTTACTATCAAAGACTTTACTTGGCACAACAATGCACAAAACTAAGATAAGGAGAGGTTGCTACAGTAGTAAACAACTTCCAAGGCTCAAATATAAAATAAAAATACTGTAGTAAAAACATGGGTTGTCTCCCATAAGCGCTTTTCTTTAACGCCTTTCAGCTAGGCGCAGAAAGTGTATATCAAGTGTTATCAAGAGATGAAGTATCAACATCATAACTTGTTCTAATAATAGAATCAAAAGGTAACTTCATTCTCTTTCTAGGGAAGTGTTCCATACCTTTCTTGAGAGGAAATTGATATTTAATATTACCTTCCTTCATGTCAATGATAGCTCCAACAGTTCGAAGAAAAGGTCTTCCCAATATAATGGGGCAAGATGCATTGCATTCAATATCCAAGACAACAAAATCAACGGGGACAAGGTTATTGTTAACGGTAATGCGAACATTATCAACTCTCCCCAAAGGTTTCTTTATAGCATTATCAACAAGATTAACATCCAAGTAACAATTTTTCAATGGTGGCAAGTCAAGCATATCATAAATTTTCTTAGGCATAACGGAAATACTTGCACCAAGATCACATAAAGCATTACAATCAAAGTTATTGACCTTCATCTTAATGATGGGCTCCCAACCATCCTCTAGCTTTCTAGGAATAGAAGTTTCAAGTTTTAGTTTCTCCTCTCTAGCTTTTATGAGAGCATTTGTAATATGTTTTGTAAAGGCCAAATTTATAGCACTATCGTTGGGACTCTTAGCAAGTTTTTGTAAGAACTTTATAACTTCAGAGATGTGGCAATCATCAAAATCCAAACCATTATGATCTACAGCAATGGGATCATCATCCCCAATGTTGGAAAAAATTTCAGCAGTTTTATCACAAGCAGTTTCAGCAGTTTTAGCAGTTTCAGGCAATTTTGCGCGCTTTGCACTAGGAGTAGAAACATTGCCAACACCAATTATTTTATCATTGATAGTAGGAGGTGCAGCAACATGTGAATCATTAACATTACTAGTGGTGGTGATAGTCCAAACTTTAGCTACATTACTCTCTTTAGCTAGTTTTTCATTTTCTTCTCCTTCCCACCTAGCATGCAATTCGGCCATCAATCTTATATTCTGATTAATTCTAACTTGGATGGCATTTGCTGTAGTAACAATTTTATTTTCAATATCCTCAGGTTTAGCAGTCATTTTATTGATTAAAGAAGATTGTGACGCAGACATGAATGAGATTCGGTTTTCAGCATTTGCAAGTTTAGTTTGCAACCCGAAATCTCCATATTCAGATTTTCAAGTTGATTTCCTATATTCTTCAACAAGGTAGATTGTTCATTCATAGTTTTAGTAAACAATTTGTTTTGCTCATATTGTGATTGCATAAAGTTCTTGGTGGATCTTTCAATTTCTAACATCTTTTCCTCATTAGGTGAAACATATCTACCATAAGAGTTACCATTAGCAGGATATGGCCTAGAATTTTGAGCAACCAATGAAGCTAACGGAACATTATTAGGATCAACATTAGTCCTATCATTCACAAGCATAGACATAATAGCATCAATCTTATCACTCAAGGAAGAGGTTTCTTCGACGAGAATTTACCTTCTTACCTTGTGGAGCTCTTTCCGTGTGCCATTCAGAGTAATTGATCATCATATTATCAAGGAGCTTTGTTGCTTCACCAAGAGTGATGGACATAAAGGTACCTCCAGCAGCTGAATCCAATAGGTTCCGCGAAGAGAAATTCAGTCCTGCATAAAAGGTTTGGATGATCATCCAAGTAGTCAGTCCATGGGTTGGGCAATTTTTAACCAAAGATTTCATTCTTTCCCAAGCTTGAGCAACATGTTCATTATCTAATTGCTTGAAATTCATAATGCTACTTCTCAAAGATATAATTTTAGCAGGGGGATAATATCTACCAATAAAAGCATCCTTGCATTTAGTCCATGAATCAATACTATTCTTAGGCAGAGATAGCAACCAATCTTTAGCTCTTCCTCTTAATGAGAAAGGAAACAATTTTAATTTTATAATGTCACCATCTACATCTTTATACTTTTGCATTTCACACAATTCAACAAAATTATTGAGATGGGCAGCAGCATCATCGAACTAACACCGGAAAATTGCTCTCTCATAACAAGATTCGAGTAAAGCAGGTTTAATTTCAAAGAATTCTCGCTGTAGTAGCAGGTGGAGCAATAGGTGTGCATAAGAAATCATTATTATTTGTGGTTGTGAAGTCACACAACTTAGTATTTTCAGGAGTGGCCATTTTAACAGTAGTAAATAAAGCAAACTAGATAAAATAAATGCAAGTAACTAATTTTTTTTTGTGTTTTTGATATAGAGTGCAAGATAGTAAATAAAGTAAAACTAGCAACTAATTTTTTTGTGTTTTGATATAAGTGCAGCGAACAAGAAAGTAAATAAAATAAAGCAAGACAAAAACAAAGTAAAGAGATTGGATTGTGGAGACTCCCCTTGCAGCGTGTCTTGATCTCCCCGGCAACGCCGCCAGAAAATATGCTTGATGGCGTGTAACTCACACGTTCGTTGGGAACCCAAAGAGGAAGGTATGATGCGCACAGCAGCAAGTTTTCCCTCAGAAAGAAACCAAGGTTTATCGAACCAGGAGGAGCCAAGAAGCACGTTGAAGGTTGATGGCAGCGGGATGTAGTGCGGCGCAACACCTGGGATTCCGGCGCCAACGTGGAACCTGCACAACACAACCAAAGTACTTTGCCCCAACGAAACAGTGAGGTTGTCAATCTCACCGGCTTGCTATAACAAAGGATTAGATGTATAGTGTGGATGATGATTGTTTGCAGAAAACAGTAGAACAAGTATTGCAGATTGTATTCGATGTAAAAGAATGCACCGGGGTCCACAGTTCACTAGAGGTGTCTCTCCCATAAGATAAATAGCATGTTGGGTGAACAAATTACAGTCGGGCAATTGACAAATAGAGAGGGCATAACAATGCACATACATGATATGATGAATATTGTGAGATTTAATTGGGCATTACGACAAAGTACATAGACCGCTATCCAGCATGCATCTATGCCTAGAAAGTCCACCTTGAGGTTATCATCCGAACCCCTTCCAGTATTAAGTTGCAAACAACAGACAATTGCATTAAGTATGGTGCGTAATGTAATCAATAACTACATCCTCGGATATAGCATCAATGTTTTATCCCTAGTGGCAACAGACACATCCACAACCTTAGAACTTTCGTCATCACTGTCCCAGATTTAATGGAGGCATGAACCCACTATCGAGCATAAGTACTCCCTCTTGGAGTTAAGAGTAAAAACTTGGCCGAGCCTCTACTAATAACGGAGAGCATGCAAGATCATAAACAACACATAGGTAATAGATTGATAATCAACATAACATAGTATTCTCTATCCATCGGATCCCGACAAACACAACATATAGAATTACAGATAGATGATCTTGATCATGTTAGGCAGCTCACAAGATCCGACAATGAAGCACATAAGGAGAAGACAACCATCTAGCTGCTGCTATGGACCCATAGTCCAGGGGTGCTCACTCATCACTCCGGAGGCGACCATGGCGGTGAAGAGTCCTCCGGGAGATGAATCCCCTCTCCGGCAGGGTGCCGGAGGTGATCTCCAGAATCCCCCGAGATGGGATTGGCGGCGGCGGCATCTCGGTAAGGTTTTCCGTATTGTGGCTCTCGGTACTGGGGGTTTCGCGACGAAGACCTTAAGTAGGCGGAAGGGCGGAGTCGGAGGGTCACGGGGGCCCCACACGGCGAGGCCGCGCGGGGCCCTCCCGGGCCGCGCCGCCCTAGTGTGGCGGCGCCCCGTGGCCCCACTTCGTCTTCTCTTCGGTCTTACGCAAGCTTCGTGGCAAAATAAGACCACGGGCGTTGATTTCGTCCAATTCCGAGAATATTTCCTTTGTAGGATTTACTGAAACCAAAAACAGCGAAAACAACGAATCGGCTCTTCGGCATCTCGTTAATAGGTTAGTGCCGGAAAATGCATAAATACGACATATAATGTGTATAAAACATGTAGATATCATCAATAATGTGGCATGGAACATAAGAAATTATCGATACGTCGGAGACGTATCATGCGCACAGCAGCAAGTTTTCCCTCAATAAGAAACCAAGGTTTATCGAACCAGTAGGAGCCAAGAAGCACGTTGAAGGTTGTTGGTGGCGGAGTGTAGTGCGGCGCAACACCAGGGATTCCGGCGCCAACGTGGAACCTGCACAACACAATCACGGAACTTTGCCCCAACGTAACGAGTGAGGTTGTCAATCTCACCGGCTTGTCGTAAACAAAGGATTAGATGTATAGTGTGGATGATGATGGTTGTTTGTGAAGAACAGTAAAGAACAATTGCGGTAGATTGTATTTCGGATGTAAAGAATAGGACCGGGGTCCACAGATCACTAGTGGTGTCTCTCCCATAAGATAAGCAGATGTTGGGTGAACAAATTACAGTTGGGCAATTGACGAATAAAGAAGGCATAACAATGCACATACATATATCATGATGAGTACTATGAGATCTAATCAGGGCATTACGACAAAGTACACAGACCGCTATCCAGCATGCATCTGTGCCTAAAAAGTCCACCTTCAGGTTATCATCCGAACCCCTTCCAGTATTAAGTTGTAAACAACAGACAATTGCATTAAGTATGGTGCGTAATGTAATCAACACAAATATCCTTAGACAAAGTATCGATGCTTTATCCCTAGTGGCAACAGCACATCCACAACCTTAGAACTTTCCATTCTTGTCCCGGATTTAATGGAGGCATGAACCCACTATCGAGCATAAATACCCCCTCTTGGAGTCACAAGTATCAACTTGGCCAGAGCCTCTACTAGCAACGGAGAGCATGCAAGAACATAAATAACATATATGATAGATTGATAATCAACTTGACATAGTATTCAATATTCATCGGATCCCAACAAACACAACATGAAGAATTACAGATAGATGATCTTGATCATGATAGGCAGCTCACAAGATCTAACATGATAGCATAATGAGGAGAAGACAACCATCTAGCTACTGCTATGGACCCATAGTCCAGGGGTGGACTACTCACACATCGATCCGGAGGCGATCATGGCGATGAAGAGACCTCCGGGAGATGATTCCCCTCTCCGGCGGGGTGCCGGAGGCGATCTCCCGAATCCCCGAGATGGGATTGGCGGCGGCGGCGTCTGCGGAAGGTTTTCCGTATCGTGGCTCTCGGTGCGGGGGTTTCGCGACGAAGGCTTTAAGTAGGCGGAAGGGCGGGTCGGGGAGGCGTCACGGGGGCACCACACAACAGGCCGGCGCGGCCGGGGCCCAGGCCGCGCCGCCTTGTTGTGTCGTCGCCCCGTGGCCCCACTTCGTGACTCCTTCGGTCTTCTGGAAGCTTCGTGTAAAAATAGGACCCTGGGCGTTGATTTCGTCCAATTCCGAGAATATTTCCTTACTAGGATTTCTGAAACCAAAAACAGCAGAAAACAACAACTGGCTCTTCGGCATCTCGTCAATAGGTTAGTGCCGGAAAATGCATAATAATGACATATAATGTGTATAAAACATGTGAGTATCATCATAAAAGTAGCATGGAACATAAGAAATTATAGATACGTTTGGGACGTATCAAGCATCCCCAAGCTTAGTTCCTACTCGCCCTCGAGTAGGTAAACGATAACAAAGATAATTTCTGAAGTGACATGCTATCATAATCTTGATCATACTATTGTAAATCATATGAGATGAATGCAGCGATTCGAAGCAATGATAAAGATAATGAGTAAACAAATGAATCATATAGCAAAGACTTTTCGTGAATAATACTTTCAAGACAAGCATCAAATAAGACTTGCATAAGAGTTACTCATAAAGCAATAAATTCGAAGTAAAGGTATTGAAGCAACACAAAGGAAGATAAAGTTTCAGCGGTTGCTTTCAACTTCAACATATATATCTCATGGATAATTGTCAACACAAAGCAATATAACAAGTGCAATAAGTAAACATGTAAGAATCAATGCACACGGTTGATACAAGTGTTTGCTTACGGGATAGAAAGAATAGGCAAACTGACTCAACAATAAAGTAAAAGATAGGCCCTTCGCAGAGGGAAGCATTGATTACTATATTTGTGCTAGAGCTTTTCATTTTGAAAACAGGAAACAATTTTGTCAACGGTAGTAATAAAGCATATGTGTTATGTATAAGACATCTTATAAGTTGCAAGTCTCATGCATAGTATACCAATAGTGCTCGCACCTTGTCCTAATTATCTTGGATTAACACGGATTATCATTGCATAGCATATGTTTCAACCAAGTGTCACAAAGGGGTACCTCTATGCCGCTCGTACAAAGGTCTAAGGAGAAAGCTCGCATTGGATTTCTCGCTTTTGATTATTCTCAACTTAGACATCCATACCGGGACAACATAGACAACGAGATAATGGACTCCTCTTTAATGCATAAGCATTCAACAACAATTAATATTCTCATAAGAGATTGAGGATTAGTTGTCCACATCTGAAACTTCCACCATGAATCATGGCTTTAGTTAGCGGCCCAATGTTCTTCTCTAACAGTATGCATACTCAAACCATATGATCATGAAAATCGCCCTTACTTCAGACAAGACGAACATGCATAGCAACTCACATGATATTCAACAAAGGTAAAAGTTGATGGCGTCCCCAGAAACATGGTTACCGCTCAACAAGCAACTTATTAAGAAATAAAACACATAAGTACATATTCTTCACCACAATAGTTTTTAAGCTATTTTTCCCATGAGCTATGTATTGCAAAGACTAAGAATAGAAATTTTAAAGATAGCACTCAAGTAATGTACTTTGGAATGGCGGAGAAATACCATGTGGTAGGTAGGTACGGTGGACACAAATGGCATAGTTTTTGGCTCAAGGATTTGGATGCACGAGAAGAATTCCTCTCAATACAAGGCTAGGCTAGCAAGGTTGTTTGAAGCAAACTCAAGTATAAAAGGTGCAGCAAAGCTCACATATGAACATATTGTAACTATTATAAGACTTTATATTGTCTCCTTGTTGTTCAAACACCTCAACCAGAAAATATCTAGACTCTAGAGATCAATCATGCAAACCAAATTTTAACAAGCTCTATGTAGTTATTCATTAATGAGTACAAGGTACATGATGCAAGATCTTAAACAAGATCTATATGAGCACAACAATTGCCAAGTATCACATTATTCAAGACATTAAACCATTTACCACATGCGGCATTTTCCGTTTCCAACCATATAACAATGAATGAAATAGTCCAACTTTCGCAATGAACATTAAAGATAAAGCTAAGAACATATTTGTTCATACGAAACAGCGGAGCGTGTCTCTCTCCCAAACAAAGAATGCTAGGATCCGATTTTATTCAAACAAAAACAAAAATAAAAACAAACGAGACGCTCCAAGTAAAGCACATAAGATGTGACGGAATAAAAATATAGTTTCACTAGAGGAACCTGATAAGTTGTCGATGAAGAAGGGATGCCTTGGGCATTCCCAAGCTTAGACGCTTGAGTCTTCTTAAAATATGCAGGGATGAACCACGGGGGCATCCCCAAGCTTTGACTTTTCACTCTTCTTGATCATATTGTATCATCCTCCTCTCTTGACCCTTGAAAACTTCCTCCACACCAAACTCGAAACAAACTCATTAGAGGTTCAGTGCATAATTCATATATTCAGAGGTGACATAATCATTATTAACACTTCTGGACATTGCACAAAGCTACTGAAAGTTAGAACAAAGAAATCCATCAAACATAGCAAAACAGGCAATGCGAAATAAAAGGCAGAATCTGTCAAGACAGAACAGTTCGTAAAGACGAATTTTAAAGTGGCACCAGACTTGCTCAGATGAAAATTCCTAAATTGAATGAAAGTTGCGTACATATCTGAGGATCACGCACGTAAATTGGCAGATTTTTTTAAATTTTTCTACATAGACTACTGCTCAAATTCGTGACAGCAAGAAATCTGTTCCTGCGCAGTAATCCAAATCTAGTATTGGCTTTACTATCAAAGACTTTACTTGGCACAACAATGCATTAAAATAAAGATAAGGAGAGGTTGCTACAGTAGTAACAACTTCCAAGACTCAAATATAAAATAAAGTACGAAGTAAAATAATGGGTTGTCTCCCATAAGCGCTTTTCTTAACGCCTTTCAGCTAGGCGCAGAAAGTGTGTATCAAGTATTATCAAGAGGTGAAGCATCAACATCAATAGATATCTTAGATGCTCCCCCATCCGTAGTGGTGCTAAGGGCTTTGTCAATTTTAGGCCTATAATAGTTTTTTGGCTTAGGCACTTTAGAGACATACATAAACTTTTGCTCCTTACCCACATAAGCTTTCTCCTTAAACTTAAGAGAAGAAAAAGTTGAACCCAAGGTTCCCATAGCTTCTTCAAGTTCACTAATCCTATGGGTTCGATTATCATGAGTAGCACAAGTTTCTAAAACAGCAATTCTCTCATTAATTCCACCTAGAGATTTATCAAGTTTATCAGTGCTTTTAAGTAATATTCCCAATTTAGTCTCAGTACTTGGAAGATCTTTCTCTATGGCCTCCAACTTTTTCATGACATCTTCAAGAGAGATTTCAGTTTTAGCTTCATTAACAGGTGGTATTCCAACTAGACTCTCAATAATGCAACTAGCTTCTAAAGCAGGAGTGTCTAGGAAATTACCTCCCGCAAGAGTATCAAGAACATACCTATTCCAACTAGAGATACCAACATAAAAGTTCCTAAGTAGTATAATAGTGGAGTGTTTCTTAATGCACCTATGATGAGCATCGCTAATTCTATACCAAGCATCTTTAAAACTTTCTCCCCCTTGTTGCTTAAAGGAACGAACTTCAACTTCCGGATTACTCATTTTTAGCAGTGGTAAATAAAGCAAACTAAATAAAGTAAATGCAAGTAACTAATTTTTTTGTGTTTTCGATATAGAGAACAAGACAGTAAATAAAGTAAAGCTAGCAACTAATTTTTTTGTGTGTTTTTGATATAGAGAGCAAACAAAGCAGTAAATAAAGTAAAGCAAGACAAAAACAAAGTAAAGAGATTGGAAGTGGAGACTCCCCTTGCAGCGTGTCTTGATCTCCCCGGCAACGGCGCCAGAAAACAGTCTTGATGCGCGTAGTTGACACGTCCGTTGGGAACCCCAAGAGGAAGGTGTGATGCGCACATCAGCAAGTTTTCTCTCAGTAAGAAACCAAGGTTTATCGAACCAGTAGGAGCCAAGAAGCACGTTGAAGGTTGTTGGTGGCGGAGTGTAGTGCGGCGCAACACCAGGGATTCCGGCGCCAACGTGGAACCTGCACAACACAATCACAGAACTTTGCCCCAACGTAACAGTGAGGTTGTCAATCTCACCGGCTTGTTGTAAACAAAGGATTAGATGTATAGTGTGGATGATGATGGTTGTTTGCGAAGAACAGTAAAGAACAATTGCAGTAGATTGTATTTCAGATGTAAAGAATAGGACCGGGGTCCACAGATCACTAGTGGTGTCTCTCCCATAAGATAAGCAGATGTTGGGTGAACAAATTACAGTTGGGCAATTGACAAATAAAGAAGGAATAACAATGCACATACATATATCATGATGATTACTATGAGATCTAATCAGGGCATTACGACAAAGTACACAGACCGCTATCCAGCATGCATCTGTGCCTAAAAAGTCCACCTTCAGGTTATCATCCGAACCCCTTCCAGTATTAAGTTGTAAACAACAGACAATTGCATTAAGTATGGTGCGTAATGTAATCAACACAAATATCCTTAGACAAAGCATCGATGTTTTATCCCTAGTGGCAATAGCACATCCACAACCTTAGAACTTTCTGTCACTGTCCCAGATTTAATGGAGGCATGAACCCACTATCGAGCCTAAATACCCCCTCTTGGAGTCACAAGTATCAACTTGGCCAGAGCCTCTACTAGCAACGGAGAGCATGCAAGAACATAAATAACATATATGATAGATTGATAATCAACTTGACATAGTATTCAATATTCATCGGATCCCAACAAACACAACATGAAGAATTACAGATAGATGATCTTGATCATGATAGGCAGCTCACAAGATCTAACATGATAGCACAATGAGGAGAAGACAACCATCTAGATACTGCTATGGACCCATAGTCCAGGGGTGGACTACTCACACATCGATCCGGAGGCGATCATGGCGATGAAGAGACCTCCGGGAGATGATTCCCCTCTCCGGCGAGGTGCCGGAGGCGATCTCCCGAACCCCCGAGATGGGATTGGCGGCGGCGGCGTCTCTGGAAGGTTTTCCGTATCGTGGCTCTCGGTACTGGGGGTTTCGCGACGAAGGCTTTAAGTAGGCGGAAGGGCAGGTCAGGAGGCGTCACGGGGGCCCCACACAACAGGCCGGCGCGGCCAGGGCCCAGGCCGCGCCGCCTTGTTGTGTCGTCGCCCCGTGGCCCCACTTCGTGACTCCTTCGGTCTTCTGGAAGCTTCGTGTAAAAATAGGACCCTGGGCGTTGATTTCGACCAATTCCGAGAATATTTCCTAACTAGGATTTCTGAAACAAAAAACAGCAGAAAACAGCAACTGGCTCTTCGGCATCTCGTCAATAGGTTAGTGCCGGAAAATGCATAATAATGACATATAATGTGTATAAAACATGTGAGTGTCATCATAAAAGTAGCATGGAACATAAGAAATTATAGATACGTTTGGGACGTATCAGAGAGCCAGTCGACGTCTTCTTCACCAGCGTACATCCAAAGGGGATTTTGGCGAGCTTGGAGAGGCTGCACTCTAATCCTAAGGAAATAGGCTGTGATCTGAATACCCGACAGTTCTTTACCACGAGTGTTCTGGAGCTGGTGAATGCGAGTCATCAGCGCCTCTGTCGCCAATTTCTCATCTTCAGTAGCTTCAGCATCCCAGGAACGGCGGCGAAGGATTTTGGCTCCTCCATCGAAAGGGGCAATATTGAACTCCACTGAATCGGAGCTTTCTTCGTGCACATACAGCCATTTTTTCCGCCAACCTTGGACGGAGTCGGGGAATTTGACGTTGAAATATTCGACGTCAGAACGAACACAGATGACAACACCGCCAATGTTGTAGGCGACGCTGTGGGATCCATTACGGCGGAGGCAGAAGATACGCTTCCACAGAGCCCAATTAGGTTGGACTCCGAGGAAGCACTCACATAGTGTGATAAAAATCGACACGTGGAGGATGGAATTGGGCGTCAGCTGATGCAGCTGAAGCCCATAGACAAAAAGAAGACCTCGAAGAAACTCGTGGATAGGGGGAGAAAGGCCACGGATGAGATGGTCAACGAAACCGACCCGGTACTCCATTGGAGGCGATGGATAGCTCTCCTCCTTGGGGAAGCGCAGCGCGTTCTCCTTCTTGGTGAACCCCGAGCTTCTTCGACAGGTTCATATCTTGGTTGGAGATCTTGGATCTCTCCCATTCCGAGATCTTCGGCGGCCATCTTGGATTCCGGAGTGTTGTGCCCGGTCGGCGCGCGCGAGGTGGCATCAATGAGCGTGGAGGAGAAAGATGCGAGCGTGGTTGAGCGCGAGGAGGCAATGGGCGCGGTGGAGGATTTTTGCGAGAGGAAGAACAGAGGCGCGATGCGAGCGAAAGTATTGGCGGAGGAAGACGATGACCTTAAATAGAGGTGCGGTGAAACGACGCACCGTTGGATGAGGAGATTGCGGGATAGATGGTGTACATGTGGACAAGGGGTAAAAAGTAATTTCGTGATGTGGAGAAAATACAGGAGCTACAGTACGTGCGACAGGAAAAGTGGAGGACGTGTGTCCCCCACTTGCACGACGTGTCAATTTGCTGAGAAATTTGGGCCTACAAGTCAGAGAAAGAGCAGTTCTCGCGTTTTCCCGATGCAGCGGTCGTGGCTATCATCAGCAATGATGTCACCTTGGCAAGAGAAAAATTCGGCTAAGCAGCTTCATCATAATGGCGACAGCAGAAGATTGTTGATTATTTCGAGAGCCTTTGATCAAATACAAGTTTTTGATCAAATGCTCGGGGACTACTTTGGAATAATGAAAAACTTCGAGAGTGATAAAATAGAAATGGCGAGAGCCTATGATCAAATACAAGCATTTGTTCATAGCCTCGGGGGCTACTCCCATCGGGAGCGCTGTTCGCGCACCCGATAGATATAAAAAATTCGAAAAAGAAGGAAAATATAGCAACGTAAGGCGTTGAGCCTACACCCAAGCACAAGTCCTTGGCTGTAGCCTCGGAGGCTACTCCCATCGGGAACGCTGTTCGCGTGCCCGATGAAATTATAAAGAAAAGAGGATAAGAAGAAAGTGTGAGCATATTTCGAGTTATAGTAAATAACTCTACATATACTCCCATCGGGAGAGCAATATAAGTCATCCGTTGACTCAATAAAATGTGCTATTCCATCAGCCGAAAAAGCACTCGACAATATACTCTCAGAGCGCCAAAGTTGCGAATAATCTCTGAATGCCGCAAAACTTTGCGAAGGTAAGACCCCAGATCCGTTCTGAGTGGCGTGCGCCATCTCTGACGTCGGTTTGCTACTTTTTTCCGTATCAACAGATACGAAGAAAAATCCTAACGGACGCGTTAGGTACCCGATAAAATATGACTGGGACTCGACAGAATGGTAAGACCTTAAGCGGCACTCGTCGAAGTTTACACCAGTATCCCGAGATCATGTCCAGGGACGTGATCTTGAAGTAGGTTTTTGCGGATTGCCACTAGAGCAGTTAACTAGTACCTGATCCGTCAGATGAACTAGCCCCAACTACCATTATCCCTGTACAATATATAATTTCGTATCCAAAGATATGTGATAAAGTTCCGAGTTATTGAACGAATATAAAGTTGGAGATTTTCCCTGACTCTGCGATTCAAGCAAAATCTCGGGGGCTACTAACATAGGCATCCCCAATGGACCTGCAGAAGATGGTACCCGGGGTTTACTAAAGGCCCACGACCCGAAGGATAAGGAGAGTCGGAAGCCCAAATTGTTATTAAGGAAAGCTAGAGTTGTATTAGGAAGCATTATTTGTAATCTTGCGGGATGGGTTAGAAACCCTCCCGGACTCTGTAAACTTGTATATCACGAATCCCTCGGCTCCGCCTCCTATATAAGGGGGGAGTCGAGGGACAAAGAGAGGATCGAATCATTGACTCACAAACCCTAGTTTTCATATCGTCGAGTACTTTTCGGCTGAAACCTTCGAGATCTACTTGCCCTCTACTTCCAGCTAAAACCCTAATCTACAACCCGTAGGCATTTATAAGTTAATCCCTTGTCAGTGACTCAAGTGTTATATCAAACTCTCGAAAATATGTTTAGTTCTACCTTCTATCCTCTTCAAGCAACCTGTTAAGTAAATGAAACAGTTTTATCTACCCAAGTCTCTCAAAGTGTTTGTTAAACACAACGGTATGTGTAAGTAATAGAAAAAACTTAAATAAATAAGGCAAGTAAAATGAACAATAAATTTTTGTATTTTCGAAATAATAAAGTGCCAAAATAAAAAAATGCAAGTAAAGTAAATATAAAGGTGTTTACTATAGTTTGAATGGACCGGGGTCATGGTTTCACTTGATCCCCCTCTCATAAACATGGTGGCATAGATAAAACACTAAAAACAAGCAACAAGTGATAGAAATTAATATTGTGTAATTGATAAACATTCATATGGATTGTTGAAAAATATGCTCTAGAGCAATAATGAAGTTTGTTATTATCATATTTCTAGTTCATGGTATAAGTTTATATTCCATGCTAGAATTGTATTAACCGAAAACATAATACATGTGTGGTTTGGTAAACAACACTGAGTCCCTAACAAGCATCTACTAGGTTATATCGTTGATTAATGATGGTTATGGTTTCCTAATCATGGACATGAGATGTCGATTAATAACGAGGTCACATCATTAGGAGAATGATGTGATGGACAAACCCAATTTAACAAAGCAACAAGATCAAGTCACCATGTTTAAATTGCCTAAGCTGATTTTAAATATCAAATAACTTATTCTTAGACATGAGATTATGTTACTCTTGTACATTGAAAGAATACTTTGGGGCATCAACCGTTATTCCGTAACAGGGGATCATAAATGTGTCTTTTAGGTACTTGCAAAGATGCCTATCGAGTTACATGACTCAAGAGTGGGATTTTTCCATCCATGTGATGGAAAGATCTTCTCCGGGCCCTCTCAGTAATATAATATTCAAAGAGCTTGCAAGCAAGTGAATAATGAGTTAGTCACAGGGATGTTATGTTATGTATGAGTAAAGAGTGCTTGCAGGTAAAGATATTGAACTAGGTATGGTGATATTGATGATCTATTCTCGGTCAAGTAATATATCGAGAGACAAAGGGATTTGGATACTTGGTTATTTGAATCCGTGACATGGTGGTTCAATCGATAGGGATCTTTGTTGAATACATGGGATTCATTGCGTACATTTGGATCTTGCTAATGATTATTGACCGGAGAGGTCTCTCAATCATGTCCACACATTTTCGAACTCGTATGGTCACACACTTACCGTTAGATATTGCTAGGGTAGAAATGAGAAATGGATAATGGTGAAGGCCGAAGTTTGTTCGGAGTCTAGGGTGAGATATAGGACATCACGAGGAGGTTCGAAATGGTCCAAATAATGGGATTATATAAGGGAAGTTATTTTTAGGGTTTTGTAAAAAGTTTGGAATTTCCCGGTATTGTATCAGAATGTTCTAGAAAGGGGCCAACTTGTTCCGGGGAGGGAGACATGGACCAAGGGGGTGCGGCTACGTACCCGGACACACCAAAAGGGAAACCCTAGGGAGGGGCCACCAAAATTTGTGGGGGGGAGGGGGGAGAGATCTTCCCCCCTCCTTGGTCGTCGCCCCACCATCTTGGAGGAGAGGCAAGGCTGCACCCACCCCTGCCCCTATATAGAGGGCCGGGGAACTAGCCACCTCCCTCCAAAACCCTAGCCGCCCCCTCTCCCTTCCTCCTCTCCGCCGCTGCCCTGGCTTAGGCGAAAACGGAATACTTCACCACCATACCTTGTGCTGCTAGATCCAATCTCATCTACCTCACTTCCCCTTTTTTGGATCAAGAAGGAGGTGACGCCATTAAGTTGTATGTGTGCACATTTCAAAGGCACTGCTCATTGCGGTGTTGATCGGATTGGATCACATGGAGTACATCTTCATCAACCACGTTTTAAACATTTTCACTTAGCAATCCATAGCAACAGATTACTATCTAAGAAATCACCACCAAGATGCACTGTCACCATACATGCTTAATAGTATCTGAGGCTAACCTGTAGTTTATGCAACTCATGGGATGTTCCTCGGTATAACGCACACCTGTCGGATAGACTGAACCCTGATGCGCCATATATAACGTCAGTAGAGAGTAGTGACCAGCTCGCAGTCACTCTCCCTGCTTCTAGCTGCTAGCCTCGACACATAATCGACAAACGCAACAACCGAAAATTCTATGAAGACGCGGTCTACCTCGGCATCTGCTGGTACCATGCATGCCGGCGCCGGCCAGGATGGCCGCAGCCCACAGGCATTCGTCGCATTCAAACACAGTCTTCTTTTAAGACAGCAGGGTAGCAAGACATCGCCACAAGCATCAGTGCCTCCCTACCTCGTACCAGTCTGGCCTGCAGAGGATGGCACCAAACGGCCGGGGGAACGATGGCATCGGCAGCGCTGCCAAGGCGCACTTCGTGTTTGTCCCTCTGATGTACCAGGGGCACGTCATCCCGGCGGTGGACACCGCGCTGCTGCTGGCTACCCACGGCGCGCTCGCCAGCGTCGTGGCAACGCCGTACAATGCGGCGCGCATCCGCCCGACGATCGACTTCGCCAGGCAGTCCGGCCTACCGATCCGGCTCGTGGAGCTCCCGCTCGACTGCGCCGCCGTGGGCCTACCCGACGGAGCCGACGACGTCGACAAGATCCCGGCGGAACTCCACGCGAACTACTTCAGCGCGCTGGAGCTCCTCGCGGCGCCGCTCGAGCGCCACCTCCGCGCGCACCCGCCGTACCCGACGTGCATCGTGTCCGACTTCTGCCACGCGTGGACCGTGAGTGTCGCCGCGAACCTCCATGTCCCGCGGCTCAGCTTCTTCAGCATGTGCGCGTTCTGCCTCCTGTGCCAGCACAACCTGGAGAGGTTCAACACGTACGACGGCGTAACCGACGACAACGAGACGGTGGTCGTGCCGGGCGTGGAGAGGAGGATCGAGGTGACGAGGGCCCAGGCCCCTGGGTTCTTCCGTTCTCCTGGGTTCGACCACCTAGCCGACGGCGTCGAGCGCGCACAGGCCCAGGCCGACGGCGTCGTCATGAACTCCTTCCTGGAGATGGAGCCGGAGTACGTCGCCGGGTACGTGGCCGCCAGGAAGATGAAGGTGTGGACCATCGGCCCTGTCTCGCTGTACCACCGGCACGCCGCCACGCTGGCGGCGAGAGGGAACACCACCACCGCCGTTGCTTCCGACGAGTGCGTCCGGTGGCTGGACGACAAGGAGGCCAGGTCCGTCGTGTACGTGAGCTTCGGGAGCATCGTGCACGCGGACCCGAAGCAGTTGGTGGAGCTCGGGCTCGGGCTCGAGGCGTCGGGACACCCGTTCGTCTGGGTCCTGAAGAACCCTGGATACTACGGCGATGAGGTGCGCGAGTTCCTCGGGGGCCTCGAGGAGCGCGTCGCCGGGCGCGGCATGCTGATCAGAGGGTGGGCGCCGCAGGTGCTGATCCTGAACCACGCGGCGGTGGGCGGCTTCGTGACGCACTGCGGGTGGAACTCCACGCTGGAGGCGATCGCGGCCGGGCTGCCCCTGGTTACGTGGCCTCACTTCTCGGACCAGTTCTGGAACGAGAAGCTGGTCGTGGAGGTGCTCGGGATCGGCGTCAGCATCGGGGTCAAGGAGCCGGTGGTGTGGCAGGTAGTGGAGAAGGAGATCGTGGTGGGGAGAGAGGTGGTGGAGGAGGCGGTGAGGAGCATCATGGATGGAGGAGGTGAGGGGGAGGAGAGGAGGAGGAAGGCACTGGCGCTGTCGGAGAAGGCAAGGGCGGCCGTGCAGGAGGGCGGGTCGTCGCTTGCTAACCTTCTTGATTTGATCAAGCGTTTCGAGGTGGACGCGGGAGCTCGCACGACTGAATGAGCTTCGCAGTTCAATCTTCGTTTGACGAACACAGTTCAGTTTTCTGAAGATTCACCTTTTCTTGAACAGAAATTCACGCGTAATCTTGTTTTAATTTATGCATGCCCAATAGAATGACATAGTATCTCATTTCCGTTGGAGGTAAAAATGATCATAAATATTTTCATATCAATTCGCTGGAATTTAAATGCTTACCAATATATTCAAACACGCTACCTTTTATTTTTATTTTGAAGCAAGGCAAAACAATTTTCATTTCATTAATTAAGAAAAACATAGATGCCCAATTAATTAGCAGAATACCGAGCGAAAGCTATCACAAACCGGTGATCACACACCCGAAATATCATCATGAAACCCACTGAAAAGAAAACATAGTAGTGGTTGCACGGTTCGCCTTATTGTCAATTGTCATCCTCATCACTTCTCCCCGAGCAAGCTATTCCGGCTGCACCGCAAGCGACTACCAACGAGGCCCACACCTCAAATGTCACAATAAACCAAATGAAGAACAATGCCAAGCAATTAGTCGGATGCGACAATGGCAATGCAATTTGGAATATGAGGATGAGCTACGAAAGAGAAATGTGCTAGGGTGTTGTGGAAGATTACCGAACGAACCACCCTCACATGTTATCATAACCACCCGCATCAACACCTGAGCTCTGTAGCCTCAACTCCGATTTCACATAGACCAGCTTGAAATCAAGCAGAAACGTCGGAGAGCCGACTGCCCCAAATACCCCAACCTTGCAGCGACCCCGACATTGGTAATCCATGTTGGCTTCTTCACACTAATATCGACAAGGATCACTGCCATCTTCCACTAGTCCTCCTGATGCTCACCTCCAAAAACAATGCCATTAGGAGGGAGACGACACAAAAAAACAACCATCATTTGATCAAGTAGTATCAAGACTATGCCTTATCTTTCTTAGTTTCAGAAGTCTCCCTTTTCCGAGTGAATTAGCAAGAGCACGACTCGCGACCTCTTATTCTGCGACATCTTCCTTTTGTCGCCTAATCTTCCGTTCCTCTCTACCTATGAGCTTCTAAGTAGGTCATTCCAGGCCGTCCATTTAGAAAGGACACCTCCTAGGTTCTCATAGCATCTTGCTTTCCTGGTTCACACTAATCTAAGATTTCCCACAGAGTTGCATCCGGTGAAGGAAGGATTGCAACACCTCGATAATGCCATCTGCGAGATAACAATGTACAAGAGCGACGCCATCGCCGGTTCTAGCCACAACAGGGTGAGGCTTTCCCATAGATGCTGATACATGCATTTTATATCATCCTATTTGCATCATATAGGGATCGTTTATGTTGTTATTTGCATTGACATTGCATTATTTCCACTTATTTAGATGATCTATGGGATTTTCTTACAAAGTCTCTTATTTTGGTGTTTAATTTCTGGGAGGATGAAAATCTCCTATTCATATTTTTTACGTTCCAACGACCTTAGGGACTCAATTAAATCGAGAATAAATATCACGGAAGTTTTTCATTGGAGAGAAGACCACCAACAAAGGAAACAACCGGGGAGGGCCACGAGGCCCAATATGGGCCATGGGGGGCCATCTGGCACTCATGCATTGCCTCGCCTCCGTCTTTTTATGGGGAGCTCCGTATCGCAAAAAAAATGCGCCATAATGTTCCCAAGATTTACAGCAGAGGAGGAAGTCTTATCCTTCTTCGTGAGAGGGCAGATCCTGCTGCTCCGCGACCTCCACCGTGGTGAAATCGAAGCCATCATCACCACCAACTGCTCCTTGGCATAGGGGAAATCTCTCCATCATCATCTCCATCATCCCCAACATCAGCACCAACTCCATCTCGATGATTCACTTCACTCCCCTCATAGTTTGTGATAGATTGGAACCCTAAGTAAGTTTCTAGTGTTGTGTGCATGCTTGTTGTTGATAACTGTTGTTGTTTGGCAGAGAAGTTATTATTTCAGATTGTGTTGTATACATATGCTATCGATCATTGCCATGTTTCACCGTTCTGAGTAGTTCCCCATGTCCCTAAAGGGATAAGATGGATTGGCTGTGACTTCTATATAGTACGTCTAACATGTGTTACTTCTATGGCTCATAGGGTTACACCTTAGTGTAATAAAAAGGACTATCGATGTCACAAGATGATAGAAACCTTGTCTAGATCATTAGAGTTGGATTAGGAGGTTTATATGATTGGGGATCTTAAAACTTAAGGCAATGGTTGGACATTTATGTCCTAATGAATCCCTAGTTGGCTCATGTAAATTAGGGGCCAATCATTAGAGATGTGTTTGCTCATGCATGTGACTGCACCTATTTTAGGCTCCCTCCAACGAGAATAAAAAGTGATAAAATATTTACCATGCTTTTTCTAGCAATCCTTATGCCATGATATCAGTGTCGCCATTGGGAATGCTTCTCTCGTATAAGAGCACACCTAAGCTTGTCCACTTGTTGAAGAGATGATTAGGCTTCCTCTGAAAACATTTAAATTGCTTACAATTTAATTTACTAGTATTTTACTTTACTTATCATTTAATTTTCCGCAAATTATAATTCAAAAATACAAACCTTTACATCTTCCACATTTGTAGGAGCATTGGAAATGTTGTCAGGGTGATGTCATGATGGCTGAACCTCCGATATATATGTTTGTGTGTGAGGGGCAGCTAAGTGATGCCCCCCGCTCAATTGGCCCGACGCGGTCGATTTTGACAAAACCTATGCCACTGATGGCCCACAAGTATAGGGGATCGCAACAGACTTCGAGGGAAGTAAAATCCAATTTATTGATTCGACACAAGGGGAGCCAAAGAATATTTGTAAGCCTTAACAGCAGAGTTGTCAATTCAGCTGCACCTGCAAACAGACTTGCTCGCAATAGTTTATCAGTACCAACAGTTTTATAGCAGTAGCAGTAGTGAAATATAAGCAGCAGTGTAATAAAGACAACAGTAGTGATTATAGTAAACAGCAGGATTAAAATACTGTAGGCATAGGGATGGATGAACGGGCGCTGCATGGATAAGATAACTCGTGTAATAATCAAGACAAGGGATTTGCAGATAATAATAAAACAGTATCCAAGTACTAAATAACCATAGGCATGTGTTCTGTATGTAGTCGTACGTGCCCGCAATGAGAAACTTGCACAACATCTTTTGTCCTACCAGCCGGTGGCAGCCGGGCCTCTAGGGAAACTACTGGTAATTAAGGTACTCCTTTTAATAGAGTACCGGAGCAAAGCATTAACACTCCGTGAACACATGTGATCCTCATATCACAGCCTTCCCCTCCGGTTGTCCCGATTTCTGTCACTTTGGGGCCTCGGGTTCCGTACATCAATATGTGTATACAACTTGCAGGTAAGATCATAAAACAATGAATATAATCATGAATCAATAACATGTTCAGATCTAAAATCATGGCACTCGGGCCCTAAGTGACAAGCATTAAGCATAACAAGTTGCAACAATATCATAAAAGTACCAACAACGGATACTAGGCACCATGCCCTAACAATCTTATGACTATTACATGATCAATCTCATCCAATCCCTACCATCCCCTTCAGCCTACATCGGGGGAATTACTCACACATGGATGGGGGAAACATGGATGGTCGATGGAGAGGCGTCGGTGGTGATGATGGCGATGATCTCCTCCAATTCCCCGTCCCGGCAGGGTGCCAGAACGGAGTTTCTGGTCCCGAGACGGAGTTTCGCGATGGCGGCGGAGTTCTGGATGTCTTCTGGCAGATTGGTCGAACTCCCGTGCGTTTTTAGGTCGAAACCCTTAAGTAGTCCAGAGGGGAGCGTCGGGGGCTGGCCGAGGTGGCGTCCCCATGTGGCGGCGCGGCCATGGGCCCACCACGCCTGTCGTTGCCTATTCGACGGTACCTCGAAGGAGGGATCCTCACGAGGGGGAGAAGAAGTAGGGGCCATAGGGCGGAGTGCACTCGGGACGGTGGTACGCGATTTACCCAGCTTCGGAGCACCTGCACGATGGCAAGGCCTACTGCTGCTTGTCTGGAATTATCTGGGCGCTTTCGCGTTGTTACAATGAGTTGTGGTTGTGCCTCTAGGGCTCCCGGGATCTGGCTTATAAAGCCGCACAGATCTAGGGTTTACATGGAGAGTCCTAGCCGGATTACAGGTTGCCTAACTACGGTACAATATCTTGCCGTGTACGTAAAGGATCCGCCTTCCATCTACATTGTACTGGATCCGGGCTCCTCATGGGCCTTGGCGGATCCGGCTTCCTCCGAAGGTCGGTTAGGATCCGGCTTCCATATCTTGGGCTGGACTTCATCCTTCATGATCAACAGCAACTGGGCCGCCCGATGGGCCGCATGCCTCATCACCGTCTGTGGTCCACCCGGGCTTGCCGGATCTAGGCATTGTCGATGGTACACCCATGAAGTATACCCACAACAGTAGCCCCCAGAGTTCTCCGAGATTCACCTCTTGTTTCCGCCTTGCAAAACGCCTCGCGTCGCAATCTCGGTAACACGGAGAAACTTGAAGAACTCCAACTTCATATTTTCTTCTTTTCCAATTCTTAGTCGGAAAGTATTCTTATCCCGCGGGACTTCATCCATCGACAGTATTATTGCAACATGTCTCCGGGTTACTCCCATGCGTGGTTAAGAGTTCACAGCTTTTCAAACTGCTACCCGGAACCTACAAAGGGTTCAAACGGTTCCGCCAATTTTGGCGCCATTTTCGGGAAATTTGAGCGGTAACTTATCCTTAGCCATTTTTCCGTTTAGGGTTTTCGACACGTGTCGCTCATCCAACGGTGCGACGCTTGCGTTCCGACCACAGGATGCGGAACACGAATCTCCTCCCCTCAGCCGATAAATATCCGCCGTTCACCCCTAATCACCCCATTCGCCCCCTTTTCACCTCTCAGCGCAGCGCCGCCTCCGAGCTCTTCCTCCGCCGCACCGGAGTCCGCCGGAAGTTCGCCGGTGCGTCATCACCGCCGTGAGCTGTTCTTCCTGTTCTTAAGTCCGGCGAGCCACCGCAGCAAAACCTCGCCACCGACGACCCCAACCTCCGCGGAAGCCATTCCGGTAAGCTCTCAAGCTTTGTCTTCTCACCATAGTTGGTAGGGATGACTAGGGCTCTCAACATAGGATCCGGCTAAGTTTAACCAGCTCACTTTTTCTTCGTAGATGTCTTCTTCTACTCCGTCTCCGTCGTCTGAGCCGATCATGGCGATCCCCATCTCCTTCCCCCTCCTCCCCTCGACCCAGTTCATCTGGAGCCCCAGAAGGACTCCGGAAAAAACATCGAAGGTTCATCAGCTAACTCGGAGGAAACCGCGGGTGCTGAACAGATGGAGAAGATGGTGGAGGAGGCAACCACCAAAAAATCAAAAGCTCGCAAACGAGATAGCCACACCAAAGGGAAGTGGTGGCCTACTTCACCACGGAGACCGAGCTCCGCAACCTCGAGGCGGAGGGTTTTATAAAACCCGGATCCTGGCGGACGATCCCAGGCGAACAGAATCCTGCCCCAGAAGCCGGAGAGTGGGTGGTGACCAAGGCGCTCGTCGAGCGTGGCTTTTCTATCCCGCCCAGTTCTCGGAAATCCTGAGGGCGTACGAGCTTCAACCTCACCACATCACTACGAACAGTATCTTGGCCATCATCAACCAAATAACGCTGTGTGAAGGCCATCTCCAGGTAACCCCGGAACTTTCCCTCTTCCAATATTACTTCTCCATCAAAAAGGAGAAAGTTTCACAGACTTCCACGCTAGCCACCTGCGGTGGCGTTACCTTCAAGCTCTGCCCCGGACGCGTGTACCCGCCCACAGATCGCCATGAATCTGCGTGGTATTGGTCCGGCAACTTCTTCTACCTGAAGGACGTAGCCGATCCGGCTTCCCCAAAGGTGCTGCCAGATTATAAGGACGCCCCCCCAGCGAGACTCCGGCCTAGACTCAATGTCCTCATCTCTCCGAGTCACCTCAACCGACTCGGGCGATTAGGCGGATCTGCAAGCTTACGGAGGAGGGCTTGTCGGGGAAAGACCTTACCATGTCCTGGTTTACAAAGCGGATCCAGCCCCTACAACATCGGGACCGCCTGCTGTTCCAGTACACTGGGCGTGACGATACCATGCGCGCCTCCAAGGACAACCTCTCCGCCGACGCCTTGGATAGGCGACTCCGGGTGCTGATCAAGATTTCGCGTGACCTCAAGATTCACGTGTGTTATATGGATATTCACACCAACGGCTCCGAGACCGCGGTATGTTTGCTTTGACTTAACTGTTGATTCCTTTTCAATCTCGAATTTATCTAAGTGCTGGCTGGGTAACTTAGCTCGAAGCCCTTGAGGAGAACGAACTTGGAACTCTTCTCCGGGTACCTCACGCGGGCAACACTGACCCGGAGGCCGCGTCCGACGCGGAAGTTCCTGAAGCTCCGCATCCCTCCAAAAGGAAGAAGGTTGCTTCCTCCGGCCCACCCGCTAAACGCGTCCGCGAAGCGCCCAGCAACGCGGCCACCCGAAAAGCGGAGGCGGAGAAGAAACGCCTCAAGCTCATCGACACCAGCAACCGCGCCCAACCCGACATCCACCAATTTTTCAGACCGTCTGGGTAAGCGATTAGTTTCCGTCTTGAATTTCTTTTGTTATTGTGAATCAGCATATGCTAAATGATATGCCTCTTATATTTTGCAACAACAGCTCCGGAAGCCAGCCTCCCAAGATCCCCAAGAAGAAAGCGAAGCCCTCTCCGGCTTCTGTGCCCGGCACACCAGAGGTGGAGGCTCCGCCCAAAGCCAAGCCGGATCCAAAGGACGTCATCAACCTTGATGACCTCCCAGAAGAACCAACCGCCGAAACCGGCCACGGCGAGTCCGGCAAGGGCGCGTCCTCATCAGCACCTCCGCCTGAACAGCCCGACCTTACCTCAGCTGAAGCTCCGGCTGATGAAGTTGAGAGGAAAATTTCCCTAAGTCGTGCCACTGGCACACCCCGGACTCATCCTCACCTCTTTCCGACTCTGCAAAAGGTCCCCCTCTCACAACGCCACGCGGAGATCTCTGCCATGATGGACCAAGTGTGGGGGCCTGCGAACACGGAAGAGCAGGAGCTGAATTAGCTTGAAAGTGGTCTCAAGATCTTCTTCACCAAGCACAAGAATGTGCGCCAGGTAACACTAGCCCCCAAGCATTGGGTTGGACATTTTCTCCGAGTAACATGTGTGAGCCGATGCTTTTAAATGCGCACCTTAGCGGAAATTTGAAATTTTCTCATTCTAAGGATTTAAACTTCTCGCCAGCCCCAAGAATTTTGAATTTCCGGATAACTTCTGCCTGCTTCTCAGAACACGCGGAAACTGCACGAAGATCTGCGCATCCATGTGCTGGAGCAGATGAAAGAGATCGAAGGGCTGCGCCAGAATGCTGAGAATAGCCAAAAGGCTTTATTGCTCCTGGAGACCCGCGTAAAAAATTACGAAGGTACGAACTCCGGGTTGCTCGCGTACCTTATCATGAACAAGCATAGTGTATAATGTATATGGTTTTCCGCCATATAGAAGAAATTCCCAAGCGCCCCACCATCGATGCCCTTTCCGCCAAGATCCAAGTCTTAGAGGTGGAGAGTGAATCTCTCAAGGACTTCCTTAAAGAAACCTCCGAGAAGGAGACTGCAGAAAAGAAGGAGCTCTTGGAGAAACATGCCGGCGACATGGCGGATCTGGCTGACAAGCTTAAAAAGAGCCAGCAAAAGGTCCAAACCTTGGCGGCAAAGAACAAGAGCTAGGAGGCGGGGGCGGAGGCTATCGACAAGATGATCTTCCGTAAGGACCTTTTCTGTTTTATCTCCGGCTTCCTCATAATTTGCTTTGTCCGCGGAAGAAACTGATTGTGCTTTTTCTCAGCGAGTCTTGGCTTTGAATGGACCAAGAAATCAACCCTTAACAGGACTGAAGCATATGATGAAGCGCGGGATTCTATTGATAACCTCTTCGAGGCATGTCGCGGAGTAGCCAAGTCGCTGTCCCTGAAGAAAGCGAAGACCAAGGTGATTGACACCATGTCTAAGCTGATGAAGCAGGTGCCGGAGCTGATCAAGGATTGGCAGGAGTCCTCCGCCCGCGGAGTAGCTTCCCTCATTTTGGCGACGTGCAAGGCGCATTTGCCAACCATGAGGTTTGGTGATATTGCGCGCGGAACTCCCAAGGACACCAACATGAGAGCCATTCTCGCGGAGACCCAAGGATATGATCGACTCTTTGTTGGACGGGTTAATCACTCGTTCTGGTACAACAAGCACGATATGCCCAAGGGATTCTCTAACGCGGAGGATGAAGAAGAAGGTGCCGAGGAAGGCGATGAGGAAGGCTCCGGATCAAGCGCTGATCACTTCGAGGAGGGCTCCGACGACAACTCCGGCGACGACTCCGGCGATGGCTCCGCCTACATAGCTTCCGAGGAGGATCAGTCCTCCGAGTGAAACCTGTGAAACAGTCAAACTGATGCATCATTTTGGCCCCAGAGTGGGTTTGTAATAAAACTTAAATTCTTAAGTAGCTAGGGACGAAACACTTATGCATGGGCGGAAAATACTTATCCTGCTATCCGTTTGAATATATTTTGCATGTTTCGTTTGTTGAAAGCAAGTGCTGGTTTTATGTTTTTCGGCTTGCTCATTTGACCTTCCACGAGCCGGAGGACCATTAGTCGGAAACGCTCGCCAGCGGCGACGAAGCCCAATGGCAATCCGTCAATAACCGCGGAAACAAGCCCCCAGCATAGGTGTCGGAAATCGCTACCAGGAATCCATGAGTTTGCAACAGAAAATATTTCCACCAGAAAACTTAAGCTTACGTCCAAAAGGACGATTTTGAAAATCACAACTTTCATACACGCCTAGGCGGAAATATCCAGCTCTGCGGTTTTAGTCGGAAAACATACATGATCGAAAAATGAACAAGTAAAGGAGGTAGAGGACTCAGAGAGTGAACCAAAGGCTTTATTTCATTGATCATGTATAACTATTACAAGGCATGTAATTCTAAAATTTTGCTAAGTGTGAAAGGACGTAGCTGTGCAATGTTCCAGGGGCGTTCTGTTTCATCGTATATGTCATCCGGATCCTCTCTCTTGCGTTTTCGGTGCCAATTAGCAGGTCTGTCCTTTAGCTCCCGGAAATCGACAAGGTAGTATGATCCGTTGTGGAGCACTTTGCTAACGACGAAGGGTCCTTCCCATGGAGATTGCAACTTATGATCTTTCACCTGGTGAAGGCGGAGGACCAGGTCTCCGGTCATAAACGAGCGATTTCGAACTCGACGAATGTGATAGCGTAGGAGTTTCTGCTGGTAGATGGTGGAACGTTGGTCAGCTAATTTCCGAGCTTCTTCGAACAGGTCCACAGATAGCTGCCTGGCCTCGTCAGCAGTTTCTTCATTGTAGGCGGAAACTCGCGGTGAATCGTGGATGATGTCAGAGGGGAGCACGGCTTAAGATCCGTATACTAGGAAGAACGGAGTAAATCCGGTTGACCTGTTAGGGGTAGTTCGCAAACTCCACAGAACAGACTCTAACTCCTCAGCCCAAGCACCGGCTGCGCGCCGCAGCGGTTCTTCAAGGCGTGGTTTGATTCCGGATAGTATGAGACCGTTGACTCTTTCGACCTAACCATTGGATTGTGGATGTGCCACAGATGCGAGGTCAAGCCGGATCCCTACATCATGACAGTAGTCCTTCAATTCTCCTTGTGCGAAGTTTGTGCCATTGTCTGTGATTATGTTGTGTGGGATGCCGAATCTCGTCACGAGGCTGCAAATTAATTTTAGTGCCATAGCACCATCGGCCTTTCTCACTGGCTTTGCCTCGATCCACTTACTGAACTTGTCAACAGCGACCAGGAGGTACTCAAAACCGCCAGGAGATGATTTCTTTAATTTACCAACCATATCAAGCCCCGGACTGCAAACGGCCAGGTGATAGGGATGGTCTTCAGCTCTTGAGCTGGGGCGTTTGGTTGAGTAGCATAGTACTGGCAACCTCGGCAAGTTTTCACCAGCTTGTCAGCATCTTCTTTAGCTGTGAGCCAGTAAAACCCGAGCCGAAAAGCTTTTGCAACGAGTGATCTGGGGGCGGCATGATGCCCGCAATTCCCTGCATGGATCTCTCTGAGGATTTCAATGCCATCTTGATTGGAGACGCATTTGAGAAATACTCCAGTTGCGCTTCGTTTGTAGAGCTGTCCGTCAACAATTGTGTAGGATCTTGCTCGTCTGATGATCTGTCGTGCGAGGACCTCGTCCTCTGGCAACTTCTGATCTATGAGGTAGTCCAGGAAAGGCTGTGTCCAGGCCGGAATGATAACCATCACTTCCCTAGCCGGAGATATTGCCACCTCTGGATTTTCCGGGTTAGCGCCCTTCACCGAGGGTATCCGCAAGTGCTCCAGGAAAATACCAGGCGGAATTGGTTTCCTGCCGGATCCGAGCTTGGATAGCATGTCTGCCGCTGACATAGGCATCTCCAATGGGCCTGCCGAAGATAGTACCCGGGGTTTACTGAAGGCCCACGACTCGATGAATATGAAGATTTGGAAGCCCAAACTAGTATTAAGGAAAGCTAGAGTTGTATTAGGAAAGATATACTTGTAATCTTGCGGAACGGGTTGGAAACCCTCCCGGACTCTGTAACTTGTGTATTATGAATCCCTCGGCTCCACCTCCTATATAAGGGGGAGTCGAGGGACAAAGAGAGCATCGATTCATTGTCTCACGCAACCCTAGTTTTCATATTGTCGAGTACTTTTTCGGCTGAAACCTTCGAGATCTACTTGCCCTCTACTTCCGACTAAAACCCTAGTCTACAATCTGTAGGCATTGATAAGTTAATCCCTTGTCAATTGGCGCCGTCTGTGGGGATTAGGGGTGTCAAGGAGCTGATCTCGATGGCACATTCAAGATCGTCGACTTCGTCAACTGCAAGCAACGCGATCGATAGAGGTAAACAGATCGAAACTGGTCTAGTCGATGCAAGCAACCTCGACATACTAAACAATCCTGAAGCTACAGGTCGTGTCTCCCTTTGGGGAATAGAACTTTCTCCTCGGGACATCACGTACGAAAAAAGAAAAGCAATAAAGTCGCAAATTCTACCAGACTTCATCGCAGAGTGGATGGAGTTACAAAATACGGGACCCCCGGATTTATCGAGAACCTGGACTATGAACTTTGACGGGTCCAAGAGGTTAGAGGGAGCTGGAGCAGGCGTGATACTGATATCACCTGAAGGCGACAAATTAAAGTACGTCTTACGGATGATGTTTCCAAACGCGTCTAACAATGAGGCAGAATATGAAGCTCTTATACACGGGATGAAGATGGCGAAGGCTTGTGGTGCAACTCGACTAAAAATATTTGGCGACTCACAATTGGTGGCTCAGCAAGTCATGAACCAATGTGATGCAGTCAATGATAGTATGGTAGCATACAAGGAAGTGTATAATGAGCTAGAGAAGCTGTTTGATGGATGCGAGGTAAATCACATCAGCAGGTTGAGCAACGATGAAGCCGATGTTCTTGCAAATATCGGGTCGTAATGCCTCGCGATTCCACCAGGCGTATTCTGGGAGGAAATAGCCGAGAGATCTACAAAGCCAAAGAAACTAAAGAAGAAGGAGAAGGATGAAAAACCCTCGGGGGCTCCTAAAGAGGCACTAGAAGAAGAGGAGGAACAGGACCTAGTAATGATGGTGCAGATTCCATGGATGCAAACGTACATATCATACATCCTAAGGAAAGAGATACCTGACGATCCAGTTGAAGCAAGGCGAGTTATTAGACGATCTAAAGCCTTTACTGTGGTCAAAGGGGAGCTGTACAGGCGAAGTATTTCGGGAGTGTTACAAAGGTGCGTCACACCCGAAGAAGGAAGGATAATTCTGAAGGATGTACACGAAGGAATATGTGGTCATCATGCAAGCAGTCGAGCTATAGCAGCCAAGGTCTTCAGAGCAGGATTTTATTGGTTGACAGCAATCGAGGATGCGAAAGAGATAGTTCGAACTTTCGACGCGTGCCAGAGATTTGCCGCAAAACCTCATTCTCCGGCAGCGGAGTTGATGCCAATACCGCTGTCTTGGCCCTTTGCTCAATGGGGTCTCGATATGGTGGGAAAGCTACACAAGGCTTCGCCAGGAGGATACGAGTATATGCTCGTCGCTGTCGACAAATTTACCAAGTGGATAGAAGCAAATCCGATAAATTCACCAGACGGGGCGTCGGCAATCAAATTCGTGAAAAGCATCGTCTTCAGGTTTGGAGTACCTCATAGCATCGTCACGGACAATGGTAGCAATTTCACATCCAAGGAATTCAAGGCATACTGTGCAGAGGTGGGCATGAAACTGCACTTTGCATCAGTTGCGCACCCGCAAACCAATGGTGAAGTCGAGAAATCCAATGGAATCATTTGCAATGGCATCAAGAAGCGCCTACTAGCACCATTGGAAAAAGCGCGACATACTTGGCCAGAGGAGCTGCCAAGTGTACTATGGAGTATTCGAACAACACCAAATACAGCGACACAGGAGACTCCGTTCTTTCCGGTCCATGGAGCTGAGGCAGTATTGCCGATAGAAATAGAGCATGATTCTCCAAGAGTCATGGAATATGATGAAGAAGCTTCCAGAAAAGCATTGGAAGACGATGTCGATGCACTTGATGAAGCTCGAGACGAAGTATTGTCAAGGGTCACTAAATACCAGCAAGACTTGAAAAACTATCACAGTCGACGTTTGCGACCAAGATCCTTTCAGGTAGGCGATCTAGTTCTACGGCTCAATCAAAAAAGCCATGAAAAACTCGAGTCACCATGGCTTGGCCCTTACATCGTCACAGAAGTAATCGAAGGAGGAGCATACAGGATAAAGGATAAGAAGACAGGGAATCCTGAGCCAAATCCCTGGAACGTGGCGCAACTTAGGCGATTCTATGCTTAGAGTTGAAATATAGTCCTCCTTTGTAAAAATACAATGTACGCCCGCGAGCTTTCAGACGCACTTTTTCCTTTTCAGGGCACCGAGTGGGGCTAGAAAGGTTTTTAATGAGGCGGGCTCGCGGTGCTGCAATATAGTAAAGATAGTGAAGACATACATCTTTTTTCGATAGGCTCGGGGGCTTGCGCCCAGAAGTTACAATATATACATTGCCGAAAAATACAACTCGCAAAAATGATAAGCCTTGGTGCAAAGCATCTCGCAAAACAATGAAAGATACAAAATAGCGATCAACAAAAAAGCTCGGGGGCTCATACCCACAAATACAATATATTCAATAAAAATATATTTGCTTTGGTTCAAACCTCGCAAAAACAATACAGCAAATCGCCACCGAAACACTCGGGGGCTAGGAAAAAATATATCTATGCTTTACAACATATATACAACAAGTTACAGCTCCTATCGACAAAGAAGTTATCTACCGAAGAAATAAATTTAGTCATGGCCTAATATATCGTCAATATTGACCCTGTCTTCTTCAGCAGAGGCACACAGAAAATCGGCATAGTGGCTGTCTGAAAAAAAGTCGGCATCCATCCGAAGTAGATCACTGATTATTTCTTCAGCCACTGGCGAAACTATTGCATCAATTCTAGCGACACCTATCCTCCGTCGCCTCACCCTGGTATGAACTTTTTCAACAACCTTGGTCATATCAAGCTTGGAGTGGCAGATCTGAAGCATGATGAGGGCAATCCTGGCGCCATCTACTAGTTGAGCTCTCACAAAACCATGGATTTTGCGCGAGTCCTTGAACTTGTCCATCAGCTCAGGAAGGGTCTTAGGCTGAACATTACGAGGAAACATGGAGTTGTAAATCATGGACAACGTCTTCGTACAGAACTCGAGAAATTCATGAACTTGGCATGCACGGTCTTGAAATCTGACGATTTGACGGGTGCGTTCAGGGGTAGCCCAAAAAGGACGCCATGGTCAAGTGCCAGGTTAATAAGGAAATTCGATCTGGTGTCAACTCGTTGATCTTCGGCATCAGCGTCTAAATAGGGACCTATCTAGGCGATAGAACACCGGTTAAAGGCAGAAAATAGGCAAAGGAAAATAGGAAGGATAAGTTTGAGGAACATACCCGCCATTTCCAGGCTTGCTTCAGTCATCAATTCAAGCATGCAGTTTTCTCGAGAAGCAGCCTGCGCAGCTTCAGCTACGGCGTTTTCTTTGGCAGATATAGCTTCCTGAGCCTGCTGTAGCGCAACTTTTTCTTTCTCTGAAGATTTTCGAGACTGATCCATTATAATAAGTGCCTGCTTCTTCATAGACTGAAGCTGTTGACGAAGTTCTTCCAAGTCTTGTGCCGAACCCTTACTCGAGGAACCTTCGGTAAATTCATCGATAACAGGTGTTTTCTTCGAGTAGGAGGGAGCAGGACAAGCATCGGAAGGACGAGGAGTTGGAGTGTAGTTGTCAAATATCAACTGCAAATAAAAAAATTGACATCAATCATCAAGATAGATTTCCATTGATTCTTAAAAAGTATTTACATGGCTATTACAAAGGTAGGGTTCCTACCAAACTAATGGATCAGTTATCGCCAAAAGTTACCATGGCGACAGCATCAAAAGAGAATAAAAACAAAAGAGAAAGCAAGGTGGTCTACTTGACCTCCGGCTTCGAAGAGCTAGGAGCAGGAGTTGGCTTGCAGCCAAGGTAGGCAAGGACCTTCTTCGAGTTGGGCTTGGCAGCTTTGATCAAAGATTGCCACCTCTTCGTCTCCATTTCCTTCACATCGCCAAGTCTCATCCAGTCGACATCTTGTTGGCTCTCGGCAATCAAGGCAATGGTGCCTTCGACACCAACTTTCAAACCTTCTTGGCGAAGTTTGAGCCCAAGATCTTCTTGATAATTAAAGGACTTGGCGAGTGCAAGGAAAGTCGTGGGTTCCTCTTTCTTCGGGAAGAAATAGGGAAACAACCGCGACAAACCTATCCTGGCTTCGGCAAGGCCTTCGCGTGCTTCATCTCCATTAATTTCAAGGAGAGAGAGCGCGTCGAGAAGGCGATCAGCTTCCGGGTTGTCCAGGTCATAATCCTGCTGTGTTTTCCCTAAATAAGAAAAAAAAAGAGAAAATAGAAGCTTGTCAAGAAAGAGCAAACAAAGACAAGTGTGATGATCCAAAGAAACAACAAGGATATGAATACTTACTGACAAAACGTTGACTCTGCGACTCAAAGCGAGCAAGGATTGCCTTTTCACGATCAGATTGATGAGTCATGTTGTCGCTCAAGGAAGTTTCCGCGTCATGAAGTCTCTTCCGAAGATCTTCGACGGTGGCAGCATCTGCTTCAGCTTTCTTGCGAGCTTTCTCGCTTTGCTCTAACTTGATAGTAAGAGCGTCAGCACGTTTGTTAGCTTCCGCAAGAGCCTCTGTCAAAAGAAACGACAGTTCAATGTCACGACAAGATAGTAAAAAAGAATATTCAGCAGAAGGAGCATCAGTAAAAATAGTACCTTCAAGCTTTTTCGCATGGTCACGGTACCCGATGAATTGGGTACCCATACGAATAAACTCCTTCATCAAAGGCTGCAGAGAAAAATAGAGAAGGAGACATCAATATACAAAGTATAAAAGATCGACATCAAAAAGCAAAAGAGAAGTAAAAAATAGAGAGGCGTCGGTAGCATTGAAATATCCGAAACATAAAAGGAAAGGTGAATAACTTACATCATACAGTGAAGGAGTCGTGGAACTACCAGTTAACAAGGAAGGTTCCTTGGCTGGCTCAACCCTAGCTCTCTTTGGTGAAGAGGCACGGGGGCTTGCAATTGGAGTTGGATGCTCGACGTCTTGCTAAGGAGGCGAGGTTTCATCCAAATCAGGCTGAGCCTCAGAAACAACTAAAGTACGCGACGTACTCATTCGAGCAGTCACGTCAATAGGGAGATCTTCATCCTCATCACCACTATAATAACAAGGCGACAAGATAAGAAACAGCATAGACCAATATTGAGAGCGAAAACAAAAAACAGTAGGAACTTACGAGCTGACAAGAGCATCTTCATAAGGGTTGAAAGTTGTCCTTTTTTCAGAAGTACCAACTTCTTCGGCAGGAGAGGTACCGGCTTTGGAGGTGCCAGAATCGGCGACTTCGTCCCTTTTCCTCTTGTTCCTTGGAGAAACAGCGGAGGGGAGGGAGTGTGTCGATTCGGCAGCTTCAGAATCAATTTCTCTTTCATAAGAAGCCGCGGATTTCTGAGAACCCGCGACTTCACTATCAGGGCGAGAAGTACCCTGGTTGTCGTCGGTGACAACAGCCCGTTCTTCGACTTCTCCACCTTCAGGAAGAGGAGGAAGGGAAGATAAAACTGGATGATTCTGCAAAGACAAGAAATGTCGACAAGAAGTTACGCAAGGGATGTCGGAAAAAATAGTAGTCGAGAGGATAAAAAAGTCGAGAGGACAAAACAAAAAGTCGAGAGGACAAAAAGTAGAGAGGATAGTTGAAAAATACCTCGGGGAGGGCGTTGGTGCCACTATATGGCTCCACACGGCAAGATGTTGGAATAGCATCCTTTTTGTTGAGCTTTGAGATTCTTCGGATCAGTTTCTCCAAGTCCTTCACGGAGAGGTCTTTGGAGAGCCTGTCGACATCTTCTTCACCAGAATACATCCAAAGGGGATTTTAGCGAGCTTGTAGAGGCTGCACTCTAATCCTAAGGAAGTAGGCTGTGATTTGGATACCGGACAATTCCTTGCCACGAGTATTCTGAAGCTCATGGATGCGAGTCATCAGCGCTTCTGTCGCTGTTTTTTCTTCTTCAGTAGCCTCTGCATCCCAGGACCAGCGGCGACAGATTTTTTCATTGCCATCAAAAGGGGGAATGTTGTACTCCGCTGAGTTGAGGCTTTCTTCATGGATATACAACCATTTTTTGCGCCACCCTTGAACTGAGTCAGGGAATTTGACGTCGAAGTATTCGACGTCAGGGCGGACGCAGATAACAACGCCACCTATGTTATAGGCGACATTGGGGGAGCCATTGCGGCGGAGAAGAAAGATGCATTTCCAGAGAGCCCAGTTCGGCTGGACTCCAAGGAAAGATTCGCAAAGAGTGATAAAAATAGAGATGTGCAGGATGGAGTTGGGGGTGAGATGGTGAAGTTGCAATCCATATACAAAAAGCAACCCACGCAGAAAATCGTGGATGGGGGAGGAAAGACCTCGGATGAGGTGGTCAACCAAACTGACCCGGTACTCGATTGGAGGAGATGGATAGCTCTCCTCGCTGGGGAAGCGCAGCGACTCTTTCTTCTTGCTGATCCCGAGTTTCTTCAGCAAGTTGATGTCTTGGGCAGAGATTTTGGATCTCTCCCACTCGGTGTTCCCCAGATCTTCGGTCGCCATTTTCGATTCTGGAGTACTGTGCCTAGTGAGCCGCGCGCGCGGTGGCATCAACAATGGTGTGGGAGAAAGATGCGAGCATGGTTGAGCTCAAGAAGTGATGGGCGCAATGGAGGATCTTTCGCAGAGGAAAGCAGAGGTGCGGCGCGAGCGAAAGTGCGAACGAAGGAAGACGATGACCTTAAGTAGGGGTGCGGCGAATCGACATACCGTTGGATGGGAAAATTATGGGATGGATGACGAACACGTGGATAAGGGGTAACAACGTAATTTCAATGTGAAGGAACAGAACAGGCGCTACAGTGCGTGCGCCAGAAAAAGTGGAGACGTGTGTCCCCCACTTGCACGACGTGTCAAATTGACGAGGATTTTGGGCCCGCAAGGCAGAGAGAGCGTTGCTCGCGTCTTCCCGATGAAGTGGTCGTGGCTATCGTCAGCAATGATGTCACCTTGACTACAAGGAAAATCTCGGCTGTGAAGACTAAAGAAATTGGCGGCAGGAAAAAGTTATCGATTATTTCAGAAGCCTTTTATCAAATACAAGTTTTTGCCCAAATGCTCGGGGGCTACTTAAAAAAAAAGAAGAGAAAAGTTCGAGTGTGAAAAAATAAAAATTGCGAGAGCCTACGATCAAACGCAAGCATTTCTTCATAGCCTCGGGGGCTACTCCCATCGGGAGCGCTGGTCGCGCACCCGATAGATGTGAAAAGCTCGAGAAGAAAGACAATATAGCGACATAAGGTGTTGAGCCTACAACCAAGCACAAGTCCTTGGCTGTAGCCTCGGGGGCTACTCCCATCGGGAACGCTGTTCCCGTGCCCGATGAAATTATAAAAATATAGTGAGCATATTTCGAGTTATGCAAATAACTCTACATATACTCCCATCGGGAATGTAAGATAAGTCATCCGTGACTCAATAAAATGTGCTATTCCAACAGCCGAAAAAGCACTCGACAATATATTCTCAGAGCGCCAAAGTTGTGAATAATCTCTGAATGCCGCAAAACTTTGCGAAGGTAAGACCCCAGATCCGTTCTGAGTGGCGTGGCGCCGTCTCTGACGTCGGTTTGCTACTTGTTTCCGTATCAACAGATACGAAGAAAAATCCTAACGGGCGCGTTAGGTACCCGATAAAACATGACTGGGACTCGACAGAATGGTAAAACCTTAAGCGGCACCTGTCGAAGTTTACACCAGTATCCCGAGATCATGTCCAGGGACGTGATCTTGAAGTAGGTTTTTGCGGATTGCCACTAGAGCAGTTACCTAGTACCTGATCCGTCAGATGAACTAGCCCCAACTACCATTATCCCTGTACAATATAGAATTGCATATCCAAAGATATGTGATAAATTCGACAGAGTTACTGAATGATTAAAATTGGAGATTTTTCCTGATTCTTCGATTCAGGCAAAATCTCGGGGGCTACTGACATAGGCATCCCCAATGGGCCTGCCGAAGATAGTACCCGGGGTTTACTGAAGGCCCACGACTCGATGAATATGAAGATTTGGAAGCCCAAACTAGTATTAAGGAAAGCTAGAGTTGTATTAGGAAAGATATACTTGTAATCTTGCGGGACGGGATGGAAACCCTCCCGGACTCTGTAACTTGTGTATTATGAATCCCTCGGCTCCACCTCCTATATAAGGGGGAGTCGAGGGACAAAGAGAGCATCGATTCATTGTCTCACGCAACCCTAGTTTTCATATTGTCGAGTACTTTTTCGGCTGAAACCTTCGAGATCTACTTGCCCTCTACTTCCGACTAAAACCCTAGTCTACAATATGTAGGCATTGATAAGTTAATCCCTTGTCAGCCGCTGCGTTATCGTCTCGCCTGACGTACTTGACTTCGTATCCGAGGAAGCATTTGGCGATCTCATCAACTTCATCTCTGTAAGCCGCCATGACGGAGTTTCTGGCGTTCCATGTTCCGGCTACTTGTTGTGCCACCAGGTCGGAATCTCCGCAGCAAATGGTGTGTTTGATCCCAATTTCCTTAGCGATGCGCAGACCGTGTAGTAGAGCCTTGTATTCCGCCATGTTATTTGTAGCTTCGAAGTGAATTTGCAGAATGTACTGCAGTTCTTCTCCGGTAGGGGACTTTACGGTGACTCCGGCTCCTGAGCCTTGATGTTGCTTGGATCCATTGAAGTGCATTACCCATGTTTCTGGTTCCGGCTCCAGATTTGCATCCGGAGCTTCTGTCCAATCTGCGACGAGATCTGCCAAGATCTGGGACTTAATCGCAGTCCTGGCTTTGTAATTGATGTCGAAGGGGGATAATTCAATGCCCCATTTTGCTGTGTGTCCTGTTGCGTCACCGTTGTTGAGTATTGTCGACAGCGGAGCCTTGCTCACAACTGTTACTGGATGCTCCTGGAAGTAGTGCCGTAGCTTCCTGCTACCTAGGAATACACCATAGGCTAGCTTTTGAAAGTGAGGATATCTTTGTTTGGATTCCGTTAGTACCTCGCTAATGTAATAGACAGGCCTTTGGACTCCATACTCGTGACCTTCTTCCTTTCGCTCCACCACGATGACGAGGCTGATGACTCTATTGCTAGCTGCCAGGTAAAGGAGCATAGGCTCTGACTCTTCTGGGGCTGCTAGGATAGGTGGGGAGGTGAGTATTTCCTTCAACCCTTGGAGTGCTGCATCTGCCGTGTCGTCCCAGACAAATTTGTCTGTTTTCTTCAGCAGCTTGTACAGAGGTAGCGCCTTCTCGCCAAGACGGCTAACAAACCTACTGATTGCTGCGACACAACCAGTTAGTCGTTGCACATCTTTGAGACAAGTTGGCCTTTTGATGCACAGGATTGCCTTGATTTTCTCCGGGTTAACTTCAATGCCCCTGTTAGAGACGATGAAGCCAAGGAGTTTTCCGGCTGGAATGCCAAAGACGCACCTCAGCGGATTCAACATCATCTTGTACCGTCGGAGGTTATCAAAGGTTTTACGTGAGGTCGCTGATCAAGTCGGATCCTTTCCGGGTCATGACCGCGATGTCGTCAATGTAAGCGTGTACGTTCCGGCCAATTTGGTCCTTCAAGCACCGCTGCATCGTACGTTGGTAGGTGGCACCTGCATTTTTCAAGCCAAAAGGCATGGTGACATAGCAGTAAGTGCCAAACGGAGTGATGAACGAGGTCGCCTTTTGGTCGGACTTCTTCATCCGGATCTGGTGATACCCGGAATATGCGTCAAGAAAACACAGAAGTTCCGCCCCTGCCGTCGAATCAATGACTTGGTCAATGCGCGGCAAGGGGAACGGATCCTTCGGACAATGCTTATTCAAGCCGGAGTAATGGATGCACATTCTTAGTATTTCAGAATTCTTTTTGGGTACAAGGACGGGGTTTGCGACCCAATCAGTATGGATAACTTGTACTACAAAACCTGCCTCTAGTAACTTTGCTAATTCCATTCCTATGGCACGACGCTTCTTATCTCCAAAGCGTCGCATAGCTTGCTTCACCGGTTTAGCCCCCGGATTTATGTTGAGGTAGTGCTCGGCGAGTTCCCTAGGTACTCCGGACATGTCAGAAGGCTACCATGCGAAGATGTCCATGTTAGCGCTGAGGAACTCGACGAGCGTGTCTTCCTATTTGGGGTCGATGTTGGCTCCGACCGAGACCTGCTTAGTGCTATCGCCTTCCTTGAAGTCGATCTTCTTGGTCTCTATCGCGGCCTTGAACGAGGTTTCCTGTTCGGAGATCTGCTTCTTGGTGGTGTGCATCTCTTTTGGATCCACCGCGGCTCTGTAGCCTTGCAGCTCATCTCCAGATATCACAGACTCTTCGAAGGCGGCTTCGCCTAACTCGCACCCGTGAGCCTTCTTGTAGTCTCCGGATACGGTAATCATACCATTAGGACCCGGAATCTTGAGCTTGTTGTAGATGTAGCACGCTCTTGCGTGAAACTTGTGGTAGGTGGGCCTGCCGAAGATGACGTGGTAGGAGCTCTTGAAGGGCACGACCTCAAACGTGATCATCTCTTCGCGAAAATTGTTAATATCGCCGAAGGCCACGGGAAGTCTGATGCTGCCGAGGGAGTTTGCCTTTTTACCCGGAACCACACCATGAAACTCAGTGGTGTTGTGTTTAAGTTGTTCCTTGGTAAGGTTCATCCGCTCCAGAGTCTCCTGGTACATGATGTTCAAGCTGGCTCCGCCATCCATGAGGCACTATGAGAAGTCATAGCCGTCGATGCGGGGACTTACAACCAAGGCGTAGCACTCCTTTGGAATGACGGTAGGATGATCATTCATGTCAAATGTACACGGAGATTCCGACCACCTGACATACTGCGGCACAGCCGGAACTATGGCGTTCAGGATCCAGAAAGCTGACTTGATGGCGCGTACTATTGGGGTTCCGAGGAAGGTGTGGTACGCACCTACGCTCTTTTTGCCGAAGTGATTGGGTTTAGCTGCGGATCCTTCCTTGGGATCCGGCGAAGCATCATCCTCATCCATTTCCTCGGAACTGTCTTCCTCCTTGTTCTTGTTCTTGCCCTTGCCTCCTTTGCCGCGTGGGCGGTGCTTTCGGGCTCGCTTGTATCCTGCTTCCGGGTCATTTTTGAGATCGTTGACCCACTTGCAGTTGCGGTTTGTGTGAGTGGACTTTCCCGTAGCCAGATCCAGATGAGCCAGGCAGGGCAAGTATCTGTACTCCTCGTAGGTTTGGGGGCGTGGGTTCCGGCAGCGGTGACCTCATCAGCACGCTGTTGGCCCCTGCCGGCTCCGCCTCCGCGGCCGCGACCTCTTCCACCTCCTTGACCTCCGCGCTGGAAAGCCATGGCGACCATGCCGGATCCGCCACTCTTCTGGTCATCAGGGGGGTTTTCCGCTTGGTGCCGCTGCTGTTACCGTTATCACGGTTCTTCTTTTGCTGATGCAGGGGGATTGCTGTAGCTGCGAGATCTCCGCCTGCGTCGTCATCGGCGGCAGTGTGGTCGCTGGCGATGGTGATCATGTCATACAAGGTCAGCTTGTTTGCATTGACCAAGCAAGTGAGCTTGTGCCGCAGCAGTCCTCCTCTCTGCAGTCCACCTATGAAGGCGTGCATAGCTGTGCGATTGTCAACGTTCTCGCACTCGTTCCTGGTTGCCAGCCAACGTGTGAGGAAACTCCTTGATGTTGCACCCTTCTTCTGGATACAGGCCTGCAAGTCGCTTGTAGTGGCTGGTCTTTTGTAGGTCCCTTGAAGTGCTTTTCAAAAGCGGTCTTCAAGTCAAACCAGCAAAAGATGGAGTTCTTCTCGAGGTCGCTGAGCCATATCCGGGCTGGACCTACAAGGTACAGCTGAAGCATGCGGCAAGCGATGTTAGGGGTTCCTCCAGCGAAGGTTACTGCATTGTAGTAATCCTCGATCCATGTATCCGGCCTTTCGGTGCCATCATAATTCTTCAGGTTTCCTGGTAGATTGAGGTTCATCCTTGGCTTTGGTTCCTCTCGAATCATCCTTCGAAAGCACTTTGGGCCGATGTATTCAGTTTTGTATTCATTAAGACGTTCTCGTGCATCACGCGAGCCATTGCGGGGGGATTTTGAGCGTGAGCGAGATCTCCGGCCACCGCCTCCGCCTCCACCTCCGCCTCCACCGCTAGGTGGTGGGGAGGGGGATCTGCGAGGGGGTCGATGTGACCTCTTGCTTCCGCCTTCTGATTCTCCATGCCCTTCGCGATGCTGACTCCGGCTTTGATGCCTGCCTTCACTGTGGTGCTGGATGTCGTCGTTGTTTCGGCTTCCGCGGGGCTCCGGTTCGCGTTCGTCGTTCCGACTCCTCCTGGGCTCGGGCTCGCGATCATTGATCCGGCTCCGGCGAGGTTCTGGCGTACGCTCCCTGCTCCTATTCCGTGGAGGCGGCACATTGTCGCGGATATTGATTCCACCAGGCCCATGGGGTCTGGTGTTTCCGGCTGGACTACGGCGACGAGGAAGTGGGAGACGCGGATATCCGTTGGGCGGAGGTGACGGATTACGGTACTTGTCCTTACCCGTGTATCTTGCATCCTTTCCCTTCTTTGGATCTGACAGAGGCGTCTTTGATGGCACAGGGATTGGATTTGGGTGTTCTCTGGCTTTTCTCCTACGATCTGAAGATCCGGTGCGCGATTCATTATCATGATGGCGCTTGTTGAGGGCGTCCTTCTGCGCGGTAGACACGCAAAGATCTGGGTTGGATTCCAACTTGCGCGAAGTATCTGCCTTGCTTTGCTGCTTCATTGCTGAGGCAACGAGCGTGCGGACGTAGTCGATGTTGATCTCCTCGTCCTTCTTTTTCAAGATCTCCGCAGCCTTTTTCATGTTATCCTTTGGAGTTGTGAATGGATGTTGCTCGGTAGGAGTTGCGAAGGTGATCTTGCGGGGAGCTACAGCTTCTCGCCTGATTCTATCGGCCTCCTGTTGAACCTCGGTGATCTTGTCCTCCCAATGCTTCCTAAGTTGCTTGACTTGTGCTAACGATTCGTCCACCTGACGCTCTCATTTGAGGAAATTGTCCACGAAGTTCGCGGACTCCTTTCTCTCGTCTAGCATTGCTGCTGCGGTGGTGGCGAACTTTTTGGCTGTTGCCAGCATCTCCTGCCTTTTGGCTTCTAGAGCTTCCGCATCTGCTGCATCTTCAGGAGTTATGGGTTTGTTGAGGATATCCGAGTGTGCGATTGCATCCATGCCTGCCTGCTCAACCAGTTCTTCTGTGGACAGGACTTCCTTCTGTGGTCGTTCCCGCGATAGCGGAGATCCTGCATTGGATGGCTGTGGATCGGATGGAGTATGCTCATCCCCCTATTCCTGCTGTTCCAGCGCCACTAAGGTTGCGAGGACCTGCTTAGGCTGGGCGGATTCAACTTCAGGTTGGTCACCGCCTCCGAATTCCTTTAGCTTCCGATCGAACTCTTCAGTATCCATGGAGGATGTATCACCGGAAATTTGGCTTAGGTTGCCCAGGATCGATTCTTCCACCGGAGCTGCGCTTTCTCCGACAGCCTCCTGCTGATCCGGAGCGTCGTTGTTTTCCGGTGCCTCAACATGCATGGGACCAGCTCCGACTTCTAGGGGGGTGGTTTCTGCGGTATGGGCCAAGAAGTGTACGAAGTGACACCTTTGCTTCTCTAACACCTGGGAGACCCAGGCGGATCTGCATTGGTCTTCCACCTATATTTCCTGCTCAAGGGCGGATTGGGTGGGTTTTGAATTTTCCAGCTAAGGCGGAATCTTCCCTAGGAAGTTCCTGCGTCTCAGATCGGATCTTCGCGACTGCGTCCTGCTCAGCGGCGGTCGCGTCCGCGTTACTTACCAGTGCGATCCCGTCGGAGTCGACGGTCTCGCCGATGAAGATGTTGATGCCGCCAATCGGGATGACCGAGAACTTGACGGGGTTGGTCCTAGCCGGAATCCTGCTTTCGTCCTGAGGGATGATCGGGAGATTTTCGGCGTGAAGAACACGCCCCATCACGATGGAGTCGTCGCAGCTTCCCATGGCGGAACCCTCCCGGTTCCGGCCTCCAGACGCCGCTGGCCCCACGGTGGGCGCCAACTATCGTTGCCTATTCGACGGTACCTCGAAGGAGGGATCCTCACGAGGGGGAGAAGAAGTAAGGGCCATAGGGCGGAGTGCACTCGGGACGGTGGTACGCGATTTACCCAGCTTCGAAACACCTGCACGATGGCAAGGCCTACTGATGCTTGTCTGGAACTATCTGGGCGCTTTCGCATTGTTACAATGAGTTGTGGTTGTGCCTCTAGGGCTCCCGGGATCCGGCTTATAAAGGCGCACATATCTAGGGTTTACATGGAGAGTCCTAGCCGGATTACAGGTTGCCTAACTACGGTACAATGTCTTGCCGTGTACGTCAAGGATCCGCCTTCCATCTACGTCGTACTGGATCCGGGCTCCTCATGGGCCTTGGCGGATCCGGCTTCCTCTGAAGGTCGGTTAGGATCCGGCTTCCCTATCCTGGGCTTGACTTCATCCTTCATGATCAACAGCAACTGGGCCGCCCGATGGGCCGCATGCCTCATCACCGTCTGTGGGCCACCCGGGCTTGCCGGATCTAGGCACTGTCGATGGTACACCCATGAAGTATACCCACAACAGCGCCGCCACGTGGTGTGCGCGCCTCGTGGCCCCCCTCCGTCACGTCTTCTGGCTCCGTGGGTCTTCTGTAAAAATAGGCCCATTGCAATTATTTCCGGGGATTTTCCTGAAAGTTGATTTTCTGCACAAAAATAAGACACCAGGGCAATTCTGCTGAAAACAGCATTAGTCCGTGTTAGTTGTATCCAAAATACACAAATTAGAGGCAAAACAATAGCAAAAGTGTTCGGGAAAGTAGATACGTTTTGGACGTATCAACTCCCCCCAAGCTTAGCTTATTGCTTGTCATCAAGCAGTTCAGTTAACAACTGAGTGCGATAAAAGAACTTTCACGAACACATTTTCTTATATGATGTAAATATTCTTATTATATGGACGAGTACTTAGGCAATTCATAATAAGATAAATGCAAATAAAGTCATCTAATAGTTATGTCAATCATGAAAAAGATACCAACAATCTAATAATAAGCATCATGAAATATAGCTATCAGCAGGATTGCAATGCTCATAAAAAGATATGATAAAGTGGTATCTCGCTTGCCCGTATTTGTACAACAAAACATAAATGCCCAGGCACCTCTGAAATTCATGGGAAGACTAGAAGTAAAGATTATCAAAGATAAAAGCATCAAAGTTATACCACAGTTAACCATATTCTAGGACAAACATATTACACTAAGAATGACAATTATGCTCTCAAGAAGGTGCTCAAAGAAAGGATGGTGACTCAACATAAAAGTAAAAGATTGACCCTTCGCAGAGGGAAGCAGGGATTAACATGTGCTAGAGCTTTTCATTTTTTAAACAGAAGTAAAATTGTTTTGTGAGGTGTTCGTTGTTATCAACGAATGGTAGTGGGCACTCTAACTACCTTGTCAACCAGACTTTCAAGAGCGGCTCCCATGAAGGACGTTATCTCTACCAGCAAGGTAGATCATCCCTCTTCTCTTTTGTTTACACATGTATTTTAGTTTCATTATGGATGACACTCCTCCCAACCTTTGCTTACACAAGCCATGGCTAACCGAATCCTCGGGTGCCTTCCAACATTCACATAGCATGGAGGAGTGTCTATTTGCAAATTAAGTTGCTTACTGATAAATCAGGGCAAAACATGTGAAGAGAATTATTAATGAAAATTGTAATTAATTGGGGCTGGGCACCCCGTTGCCAGCTCTTTTTGCAAAATTATTGGATAAGCGGATGTATATGCCACTAGTCCATTGGTGAAAGTCTGACTGACAAGATTGAAAGATAAAACACCACATACTTCCTCATGAGCTATAAAACATTGACACAAATTGAGAAGTACTTTGAAGGTTTTAAAGGTAGCACATGAAAATTTACTTGGAATGGTTTGAAATGCCATGCATAGGTATTTATGGTGGACACTTTGGAATAACTTGGTTTTCAGGGATTTGGAAGCACGAGCAGCATTCCCGCTCAGTACAAGTGAAGGCTAGCAATAGACTAGGAAGCGACAATCAAGAGAGCAATAACTGTCATAATCATGCTTGCGACAAAATAAAATTAATGGAGGCATAAAAGTGATACAAGAACTCTGAAGCAAAGTAAATCATCGAGGCTTAATTGACTTTTTGCTTTTCAGTCATATGCATGCGTGAGCATGTGCCAAGTCAATTCAAATGAATTATTCAGAGGAGGATACCACAATGTCATACCTATCTATGAATAAAACAATGCAAGCAATTATTTATGACATGCTACTCATTATTAATAAATTGGAGCTAAACATGAGAGATCATGAACTACTAGACTTTCATTAAATGACATATACCTCACATGAACCAACTAAGCATGCTCACATGGATGAGTATATGTACAAAAATGAAAACAAATAGAGTTCATACCAGCCTCTCACCACAGTCGAGTTGTCGTAGATCGTCATTATTGCCTTTCACTTGTGTGGCTTGAATAATATGAAATTAAAACCAAGCTCCAACCACCGGAGACCGTTGAACTCCATAATAAACTTTACAAAACCGAAGAAGAACAACAAATATTTTTTGTGTTTTCGAATTGGAAACAAGAACAAAAGAAAACAGGCAAACAAAGCAAAATCTTTTTGGATATTTGAATAGCAACCCGAATTAAAAACTAAGCAAACTAATACTAAATACTAAATAAATAAATAGAGAGAAACAACAGAAATATTTTTGGTCTTTTCGTGTTTTGGAAAACAGAAATAAACAACAAGCAACAAAAAGAAAGAAAGAAAATCGAAACATGGATATACAAAGTACCGACAAGATATGATATGTAGATGAGTGAGATGTCGGTGTACCTCCCCCCGAGCTTAGGCTTTTGGCCTAAGTGGAGATCAACCCCAGCGAGGGTCAGGGTTCCATGCCGGTGGATCATACATGGCGTGGTCGTAATAAGATCCCTGTGCAGAAGAAGAGGATGAAGGCTCCACATGCCCAAAATACTGATGTGAAGAACTTGCTGCGTCGGATGACAAGTCGAGGGGGTCCTCGGCCTCCTCCATGTCGTCCCCTGTATGATGGCCGCACCTCTCTATGTATGCATCAAGTTCATCTTCTGTGACCGACCAACTTTTCCTGGAATCAAGGTTAAACAAAGCAGGTGCAGGCAATCCAACTAGCCTTTCAGATTTAATTACTCTCCACTTTTTCTTGAAAAAGGTTATCTCATAGGACAGGTTATTCAAGTTAGACCAATTAGAAACAAAGTCATGTTTTATCATGGAAACAATATCAAGTTTCTCTATAGAGAGCTGAACATCAAGAGAGTGAGGTTCTACACCATGCATAGCTAGCAAACGAGAGGCAATGAGACCTCCACAAATTCCTCCTTTCTCACGGTTAGTAGCAAGCCTAAAAGCTATCAAAGCACCCAAATTATAAGTTCTATCATGTTGCAATGCAGCAGCTAAGAAAACCAAGTCATGGATGGATAACTTATTTGCATTCTTTCTAGCAAGAACGCACTTGGTGATAAAGTAAGCAAAATAGCGAATAGATGGGAGTTGAATACTACGAATTTTACCACTCTCATCCGAGAAGCTTCTCCCTTGACAGATCATCTCGTATAGATTCAAGAGTTGTGGTGGCAGCCTGATACGTCTCCAACGTATCTATAATTTCTGATGTTCCATGCTTATATTATACCAATTGCTACATGTTTTATATACACTTTATATCATTTTTATGCATTTTCCGGGACTAACCTATTAACAAGATGCCGAAGCGCCAGTACCTGTTTTCTGCTGTTTTTGGTTTTAGAAATTCTACATAGGAAATGTTCTTGGAATTGCGCGAAACAAAAGGCCACGTCCCTATTTTCCAGAAGCTTCACGGAGTCCGAAGGAGAGACGAAGGGGGGCCACGAGCTGGTCACACCATAGGGGCGCGGCCCCACCGCCTGCCGCGCCGCCATGTGGGGTGGGCCCCTCGGGACCCCACCGACGCTGCCCCTTCGTCTATATATTGTCCCAGATGCGAAAACCCTAAACAATCCAGTCATATTCCACGAAGGGTTCTGCAGCGCCGCCGCCATCGACGACAAGTTTCGGGGGACAGAATCTCTGTTCCGGCAGGCCACCGGGACGGGGAATTGCCCCCGGAGTCATCTCCATCGACACCACCGCCATCTTCATCGCCGTTGCTGTCTCCCATGATGAGGAGGGAGTATTTCTCCCCCGAGGTTGAGGGCTCTACCGGTGGCTATGTGGTTCATCTCTCTCTCCCATGGTGTGATCTTTATGTGATCATGAGCTTTGTATCATGTTGAATAAGTAGATGCTACTCTTCATCTATGTGCTATTCTAGTGGTGTTATTAAAGTAGTCTATGTAGGGATTCGTTGCATAGAAAACAAAAAAATTCCTACCGCGAGAACGCAATCCAAGCCAAGATGCAATCTAGAAGATGGGAGCAACGAGGAGATGATCGAGACTCACCCTTGAAGATTTCCAAAGCCTACAAGATGAGGCTCTTGTTGCTGCGGTAGACGATCACTTGCCGCTTTCAAAAGCGCGTAGAAGATCTTGACGGTGCCACAATCGGGCAGCACCTCCGTACTCGGTCACACGTTTGGTGTTGATGAAGACGACGTCCTTCTCCCCGTTCCAGCGGGCAGCGGAAGTAGTAGCTCCTCGTTGAATCCGGCAGCACGACGGCATGGTGGCGGTGGCGATGGAGAACTCCGGTGGAGCTTCGCTAAGCGTTGCGGGAGAGGTGGAGGAGTGGGGCGGCTAGGGTTTGGGGAGAGGGGGTGGCCGGCCTCTATGGGGTGCGGCCAAGGTGGTGGCTTGGTGTGGCCGGCCCCCTCCCCCTTGCCCCTCTTTATATAGGTGGAACCCCCAAGTGTTGGACTACAAGTATTCGAATAAGACCCCAACCCAAAACCTTCCATGTGTAGGGAAACCTACCCAAGGTGGGATTCCCACCTCAAGTGGGACTCCCACCCTTCCATGAGGGGGGTGGCCGGCCACCCTTGGTGGAGTCCACCTGGGACTCCACCCCACTAGGGTTGGCCGGCCATGGGAGGTGGAGTCCCTTCGGGACTCCGCCTTCCAAAGTGATTTCTTCCGGACTTTTCTAGAACCTTCTAGAACCTTCCATAAATGCACCGGATCATTTCCAAACTTGGAATATGACTTCCTATATATGAATCTTATTCTCCGGACCATTCCGGAACTCCTCGTGATGTCCGGGATCCCATCCGAGACCTCGAACAATACTTCGAACTGCATTCCATATTCAAGTTCTACTATTACAACATCAAACCTTAAGTGTGTCACCCTACGGTTCGCGAACTATGTTAACATGGTTGAGAACTTTCTCCGACCAATAACCAATAGCGGGATCTGGAGATCCATAATGGCTCCCACATATTCAACGATGACTTAGTGATCGAATGAACCATTCACATACGATACCAATTCCCTTTGTCACGCGATATTTTACTTGCCCGAGGTTTGATCATCGGTATCACTCTATACCTTGTTCAACCTCGTCTCCTGACAAGTACTCTTTACTCGTACCGTGGTATGTGGTCTCTTATGAACTTATTCATATGCTTGCAAGACATTAGACGACATTCCACCGAGAGGGCCCGAGTATATCTATCCGTCATCGGGATGGACAAATCCCACTTGTTGATCCATATGCCTCAACTCATACTTTCCGGATACTTAATCCCACCTTTATAACCACCCATTTACGCGAGTGGCGTTTGATGTAATCAAAGTACCTTTCCGGTATAAGTGATTTACATGATCTCATGGTCGAAAGGACTAGGTAACTATGTATCGAAAGCTTATAGCAAATAACTTAATGACGTGATCTTATGCTATGCTTAATTGGGTGTGTCCATTACATCATTCATATAATGATATAACCTTGTTATTAATAACATCCAATGTTCATGATTATGAAACTAATCATCTATTAATCAACAAGCTAGTTAAGAGGCTTACTAGGGACTCATTGTTGTTTACATAACACACATGTATCAATGTTTCGGTTAATACAATTATAGCATGGTATATAAACATTTATCATAAACACAAAGATATATAATAACCACTTTTATTATTGCCTCTTGGGCATATCTCCAACGAGTCTCCCACTTGCACTAGAGTCAATAATCTAGATTACATTGTAAGGTACCTAACACCCATGGCATTCGGTGTTGGTCATGCTTTGCCCTAGCGAGAGCTTTAGTCAACGGATCCGCTACATTCAGATCGGTGTGTACTTTGCAAATCTTTACTTCTCCATCTTCGATGTACTCGCGACTCGAATGATAACGCAGCTTGATATGCTTCAGCCTCTTGTGTGACCTTGGTTCTTGTGCATTGGCGATGGCACCCATGTTTTCACAGTAGATGACTAGTGGGTCCAATGCACTAGGAACCACACCGAGCTCTACAATGAACCTCTTCATCCATACCGCTTCTGATGAAGCCTCTGAAGCCGCTATGTACTCCGATTCTGTTGAAGACTTCGCCACCGTGCACTGCTTCGAGCTTGCCCGGCTCTATCGCAACACCATTCAATATAAACACGTACCCGGACTGTGACTTAGAGTCATCGGGATCGGTGTTCCAACTTGCATCGGTGTAGCTGGTTACAACGAGCTCTTGGTCACCTCCATAACAAAGAAACATATCCTTAGTTCTTTTCAAGTACTTCGGGATATTCTTGACCGCTGTCCAGATGTTCCATTCCTGGATCACTTTGATATCTCGCTAGTTAAACTAACGGCATGTGCTATATCCGGTCTAGTACATAGCATGGCATACATGATAGAGCGTCATCGCCGAGGCATAGGGGATCCGACTCATCCTTTCTCTTTGTTCTCGCCGTAGCCGGACCTTGAGTCTTACTCAAGACCTTGCCCGGTAACATAGGTAAGAATCCTTTCTTACTTTCGTCCATTCTAAACTTCTTTAGAATCTTGTCCGAGTATGTACTTTGTGATAGCCCTATTAGACGTCTTGATCTATCTCTATAAATCTTGATGCCTAATATATACGATGCTTCACCAAGGTCTTTCATTGAAAAACTATTATTCAAATAACCTTTTACACTTGCTTAATAGTTCTATATCATTCCCAATCAATAATATGTCATCTACATATAATATCGGGAATGCTACGGAGCTCCCACTCACTTTCTTGTAAATACGAGGCCTCTCCATGACACTCGTATAAACCCGAAGTCTTTGATCACCTTATCAAAGCGTCGGTTCCAACTTCTCGATGCTTGCTTCGAGTCCATAAATTGAACGCTGAAGTTTGCATACTTTGTCAGCATTTTTAGGATCGACAAAACCTTTGGGTTGTACCATATACAACTCTTCCTCAATGTCTCCATTAAGGAACGCTGTTTTGACATCCATCTGCCAAATCTCATAATCGAGAAATGCAGCTATTGCTAACAAAATCCTCACAGATTTTAGCTTCGCTACAGGTGAGAAAGTCTCATCGTAGTCAACACCTTGAATTTGTCGGAAACCCTTTGCGACAAGTCGAGCTTTATAGACAGTAATATTACCATCGGCATCTGTTTTTCTCTTGAAGATCCATTTATTCTCGACAGCCTTGCGGCTATCAGGTAAGTCTACCAAAGTCCACACTTTGTTATCATACATGGATCCCATTTTGGATTTCATGGCTTCTTGCCATTTGTTGGAATCTGGGCTAATCATCGCTTCTTCATACGTCGCAGGGTCTTCATCATTGTTGTCCACAATCATGACATTTAGACAAGGATCATACCAATCTGGAGTGGCACGTTCCCTTGTCGATCTGCGAGGTTCAGTAGCTGTCTCGTTTGAAGTTTCATGATCATTATCATTAGCTTCCTCTGTTGCCGGTGTAGGCGGCACAGGAACAACTTCTGGTACTGCACTACTCTGTTCAACCAGTGAAGATTCATCAATCTCATCGAGTTCTACTTTTCTTCCAGTCACTTCTTTAGTGAGAAATTCTTTCTCAAGAACGTTTCCGTTCTTAGCAACCAAGATTTTGCCTTCGGATTTGTGATAAAAAGTGTACCCTATAGTTTCTTTAGGGTATCCTATGAAGACGCATTTCTCCGCTTTGGGTTCTAGCTTGTCCGGTTGTAACTTTTTTACATAGACTTCGCAACCCCAAACTTTAAGGAACGACAACTTAGATTTCTTATTAAACCATAATTCATACGGTGTCGTTTTAACGGATTTTGATGGTGCTCTATTTAAAGTGAATGCGGTTGTCTCTAATGCATAACTCCAAAATGATAATGGCAAATCAGTAAGAGACATCATAGAACGAACCATATCTAAGAGAGTTCGATTACGATGTTCGGACACACCGTTTCGTTGTGGTGTTCCCGGCGGTGTCAATTGTGAAAGTATTCCGCATTTCTTTAAATGCATGCCAAACTCATAACTCAGATATTCACCTCCGCGATCAGATCGTAGAAATTTAATCTTGTTGTTTGATACGTCTCCGACGTATCGATAATTTCTTATGTTCCATGCCATATTATTGATGATACCTACATGTTTTATGCACACTTTATGTCATATTCGTGCATTTTCTGGAACTAACCTATTAACAAGATGCCGAAGAGCCAGTTCTCGTTTTCTGCTGTTTTTGGTTCCGGAAATCCTAGTAAAGAAATATTCTCGGAATTGGACGAAATCAAGACCCGGGTCCCTATTTTTCCCGGAGCCTTCCGGAACACTCGAGAGCCGCCGGAGGGAAGCCACAGGGGGCCCCACACCACACCCCGGCGCGGCCGGAGGGGGGCCGCGCCGCCCTATGGTGTGGGCTCCCCGGGCCCCCTCCGAGGCTGCCCTTCCGCCTATTTAAAGCCTCCGTCGCGAAAACCACGATACGAAGAACCACGATACGGAAAACCTTCCAGAGCCGCCGCCATCGCGAAGCCAAGATTTGGGGGACAGGAGTCTCTGTTCCGGCACCCTGCCGGAGCGGGGAAGTGCCCCCGGAAGGCTTCTCCATCGACACCGCTGCCATCTCCACCGCCATCTTCATCACCGCTGCTGCTCCCATGAGGAGTGAGTAGTTCTCCATCGAGGCTCGAGGCTGTACCGGTAGCTATGTGGTTCATCTCTCTCCTATGTACTTCAATACAATAATCTCATGAGCTGCCTTACATGATTGAGATTCATATGATGATGCTTGTAATCTAGATGTCACTATGCTAGTCAAGTGAGTTTTACTTATGTGATCTCCGGAGACTCCTTGTCCCACGTGTGTAAAGGTGACAGTGTGTGCACCGTGTGGGTCTCTTAGGCTATATTTTACAGAATACTTACTCACTGTTATGAATGGCGTAGTGAAGTGCTTATTTATATCTCTTTATGATTGCAATGTGTTTTGTATCACAATTTATCTATGTGCTACTCTAGTGATGTTATTAAAGTAGTTTTATTCCTCCTGCACGGTGTAATGGTGACGAGTGTGTGCATCCGTGTTAGTACTTGGCATATGCTATGATCATGATCTCTTGTAGATTGTGGAGTTAATTATCATTATGATAGTATTGATGTGATCTATTCCTCCTACATAGCGTGAAGGTGACAGTGTGCATCTCTGTGTTAGTACTTGGTTTAGTCGTGTTGATCTTTCTTGCACTCTAAGGTTATTTAAATATGAACATTGAATTGTGGAGCTTGTTAACTCCGGCATTGAGGGTTCGTGTAATCCTACGCAATGTGTTCATCATCCAACAAGAGTGTAGAGTATGCATTTATCTATTCTGTTATGTGATCAATGTTGAGAGTGTCCACTAGTGAAAGTCTATTCCCTAGGCCTTGTTCCTAAATACTGCTATTGCTTGCTTGTTTACTTGTTTTACTGCGTTACTACTGCTGCGTTACTACTCGCTTGTTTACTGTCCTCGGGCAAAGCACTTTTCCGGTGCCGTTGCTACTACTTATTCATACCACCTGTATTTCACTATCTCTTCGCCGAACTAGTGCACCTATTAGGTGTGTTGGGGACACAAGAGACTTCTTGCTTTGTGGTTGCGGGGTTGCATGAGAGGGATATCTTTGACCTCTTCCTCCCCGAGTTCGATAAACCTTGGGTGATCCACTTAAGGGAAACTTGCTGCTGTTCTACAAACCTCTGCTCTTGGAGGCCCAACACTCGTCTACAAGAATAGAAGCTCCCGTAGACATCAAGCACTTTTCCGGCGCCGTTGCCGGGGAGGAAAGGTAAAAGGCACTCATACTCCGGTTCCGGGTAATAGTACTTTTCCGGCGCCATTGTGTTTGTGCTCGAAGCTATTTCCTTTAGATCCTGCAATTGCATCTTTTTGTTTCTTGTTTACACTAGTTTGGCATAATGGACAACAATGAGCTTCTTATTCTATTTCCTGATTTAAAACATGGATTGTTTGATGCGAAAATTAAAAAACCTATGGAATCTTATTTGCATGCTTCGGTAGTAATATTAGTATGAACTCTTTGAACACCATTGTTGATAATAATATAGAAAGTTCTAAGCTTGGGGAAGCTGGTTTTCATGATCTTTTTAGTCCCCCAAGCATTGAGGAGAAAATTTACTTTGATGATACTTTGCCTCCTATTTATGATGATTATAATGATAGTGGTCTTTTGGTGCCGCCTACTATGGAGAGTAAATTTTGTTGTGATTATACTATGCCTCCTACACTTGATGAGAATAATAATGATAGCTACTTTGTTGAATTTGCTCCCACTACAACTAATAAAATTGATTATGCTTATGTGGAGAGTAATTATTTTATGCATGAGACTCATGATAAGAATGCTTTATGTGATAGTTATATTGTTGAGTTTGCTCATGATGCTACTGAAAGTTATTATGAGAGAGGAAAATATGGTTGTAGAAATTTTCATGTTACTAAAATGCCTCTCTATGTGCTGAAATTTTTGAAGCTACACTTGTTTTATCTTCCTATGCTTGTTACTTTGCTCTTCATGAACTTGTTTATTTACAAGATTCCTATGCATAGGAAGCATGTTAGACTTAAATGTGTTTTGAATTTGCCTCTTGATGCTCTCTTTTGCTTCAAATACTATTTCTTGCGAGTGCATCATTAAAACTCGCTGAGCCCATCTTAATGGCTATAAAGAAAGAACTTCTTGGGAGATAACCCATGTGTTATTTTACTACAGTACTTTGTTTTATATTTGTGTCTTGGAAGTTGTTTACTACTGTAGCAACCTCTCCTTATCTTAGTTTTATGTTTTGTTGTGCCAAGTAAAGTCTTTGATAGTAAAGTAAGTACTAGATTTGGATTACTGCGCAGTTCCAGATTTCTTTGCTGTCACGAATCTGGGTCTACCTCCCTGTAGGTAGCTCAGAAAATTAAGCCAATTTACGTGCATGATCCTCAGATATGTACGCAACTTTCATTCAATTTGGGCATTTTCATTTGAGCAAGTCTGGTGGCCTAATAAAATCCATCTTTACGGACTGTTCTATTTTGACAGATTCTGCCTTTTATTTCGCATTGCCTCTTTTGCTATGTTGGATGAATTTCTTTGATCCATTAATGTCCAAGTAGCTTTATGCAATGTCCGAAGTGTTAAGAATGATTGTGTCACCTCTGAACATGTTAATTTTTATTGTGCACTAACCCTCTAATGAGTTGTTTCGAGTTTGGTGTGGAGGAAGTTTTCAAGGATCAAGAGAGGAGTATGATGCAATATGATCAAGGAGAGTGAAAGCTCTAAGCTTGGGGATGCCCCGGTGGTTCACCCCTGCATATTCTAAGAAGACTCAAGCGTCTAAGCTTGGGGATGCCCAAGGCATCCCCTTCTTCATCGACAACATTATCAGGTTCCTCCCCTGAAACTATATTTTTATTCCGTCACATCTTATGCACTTTGCTTGGAGCGTTGGTTTGTTTTTGTTTTTGTTTTGTTTGAATAAAATGGATCCTAGCATTCACTTTGTGGGAGAGAGACACGCTCCGCTGTAGCATATGGACAAGTATGTCCTTAGGCTCTACTCATAGTATTCATGGCGAAGTTTCTTCTTCGTTAAATTGTTATATGGTTGGAATTGGAAAATACTACATGTAGTAATTCTAAAATGTCTTGGATAATTTGATACTTGGAAATTGTTGTGCTCATGTTTAAGCTCTTGCATCATATACTTTGCACCCATTAATGAAGAAACACTTAGAGCTTGCTAATTTGGTTTGCATATTTGGTTTCTCTATAGTCTAGATAACGTCTAGTATTGAGTTTTGAACAACAAGGAAGACGGTGTAGAGTCTTATAATGTTTACAATATGTCTTTTATGTGAGTTTTGCTGCATCGTTCATCCTTGTGTTTGTTTCAAATAACCTTGCTAGCCTAAACCTTGTATCGAGAGGGAACACTTCTCATGCATCCAAAATCCTTGAGCCAACCATTATGCCATTTGTGTCCACCATACCTACCTACTACATGGTATTTATCCGCCATTCCAAAGTAAATTGCTTGAGTGCTACCTTTAAAATTCCATCATTCACCTTTGCAATATATAGCTCATGGGACAAATAGCTTAAAAACTATTGTGGTATTGAATATGTACTTATGCACTTTATCTCTTATTAAGTTGCTTGTTGTGCGATAACCATGCTTCTGGGGACGCCATCAATTATTCTTTGTTGAATATCATGTGAGTTGCTATGCATGTCCGTCTTGTCTGGAGTAAGAGAGATCTACCACCTTTATGGTTGGAGCATGCATATTGTTAGAGAAGAACATTGGGCCGCTAACTAAAGCCATGATTCATGGTGGAAGTTTCAGTTTTGGACACATATCCTCAATCTCATATGAGAATAATAATTGTTGCCACATGCTTATGCATTAAAGAGGAGTCCATTATCCGTTGTCCATGTTGTCCCGGTATGGATGTCTAAGTTGAGAATAATCAAAAGCGAGAAATCCAAAATGCGAGCTTTCTCCTTAGACCTTTGTACAGGCGGCATGGAGGTACCCCATTGTGACACTTGGTTAAAACATGTGCATTGCAAAGATCCGGTAGTCCAAGCTAATTAGGACAAGGTGCGGGCACTATTAGTATACTATGCATGAGACTTGCAACTTGTAGGATATAATTTACATAACTCATATGCTTTATTACTACCGTTGACAAAATTGTTTCATGTTTTCAAAATAAAAGCTCTAGCACAAATATAGCAATCGATGTTTTCCTCTTTGAAGGACCATTCTTTTTACTTTTATGTTGAGTCGGTTCACCTATCTCTCTCCACCTCAAGAAGCAAACACTTGTGTGAACTATGCATTGATTCCTACATATTTGCATATTGCACTTGTTATATTACTCTATGTTGACAATTATCCATGAGATATACATGTTACAAGTTGAAAGCAACCGCTGAAACTTAATCTTCCTTTGTTTTGCTTCAATGCCTTTACTTTGATTTATTGCTTTATGAGTTAACTCTTATGCAAGACTTATTAATACTGGTCTTGAAGTACTATTCATGAAAAGTCTTTTCTTTATGATTCACTTGTTTACTCATGTCATTACCATTGTTTTGATCGCTGCATCCACTACATATGTTTACAAATAGTATGATCAAGGTTATGATGGCATGTCACTTCAGAAATTATCTTTGTTATCGTTTTACCCGCTCGGGACGAAGCAGAACTAAGCTTGGGGATGCTGATACGTCTCCGACGTATCGATAATTTCTTATGTTCCATGCCATATTATTGATGATACCTACATATTTTATGCACACTTTATGTCATATTCGTGCATTTTCTGGAACTAACCTATTAACAAGATGCCGAAGAGCTAGTTCCTGTTTTCTGCTGTTTTTGGTTCCAGAAATCCTAGTAAAGAAATATTCTCGGAATTGGACGAAATCAAGACCCAGGTCCCTATTTTTCCCGGAGCCTTCCAGAACACCCGAGAGCCGCCGGAGGGAAGCCCCGGGGGCCCCACACCACACCCCGGCGCGGCCGAGGGGGCCGCGCCGCCCTATGGTGTGGGCCCCCCAGGCCCCCTCCGAGGCTGCCCTTCCGCCTATTTAAAGCCTCCGTCGCGAAAACCCTGATACGAAGAACCACGATACGGAAAACCTTCCAGAGCCGCCGCCATCGCGAAGCCAAGATCTGGGGGACAGGAGTCTCTTTCCGGCACCCCGCCGGAGCGGGGAAGTGCCCCGGAAGGCTTCTCCATCGACACCGCTGCCATCTCCACCGCCATCTTCATCACCGCTGCTGCTCCCATGAGGAGGGAGTAGTTCTCCATCGAGGCTCTGGGCTGTACCGGTAGCTATGTGGTTCATCTCTCTCCTATGTACTTCAATACAATAATCTCATGAGCTGCCTTACATGATTGAGATTCATATGATGATGCTTGTAATCTAGATGTCACTATGCTAGTCAAGTGAGTTTTACTTATGTGATCTCCGGAGACTCCTTGTCCCACGTGTGTAAAGGTGACGAGTGTGTGCACCGTGTGGGTCTCTTAGGCTATATTTTACGGAATACTTACTCACCGTTATGAATGGCGTAGTGAAGTGCTTATTTATATCTCTTTATGATTGCAATGTGTTTTGTATCACAATTTATCTATGTGCTACTCTAGTGATGTTATTAAAGTAGTTTTATTCCTCCTGCACGGTGTAATGGTGACAGTGTGTGCATCCGTGTTAGTACTTCGCATATGCTATGATCATCATCTCTTGTAGATTGTGGAGTTAATTATCATTATGATAGTATTGATGTGATCTATTCCTCCTACATAGCGTGAAGGTGACAGGTGTGCATGCTCGTGTTAGTACTTGGTTTAGTCGTGTTGATCTTTCTTGCACTCTAAGGTTATTTAAATATGAACATTGAATTGTGGAGCTTGTTAACTCCGGCATTGAGGGTTCGTGTAATCCTACGCAATGTGTTCATCATCCAACAAGAGTGTAGAGTATGCATTTATCTATTCTGTTATGTGATCAATGTTGAGAGTGTCCACTAGTGAAATTCTATTCCCTAGGCCTTGTTCCTAAATACTGCTATTGCTGCTTGTTCTACTGTTTTCTCTGCGTTACTACTGCTGCGTTACTACTTCTTGTTTCTTGTCTTGGGCAAAGCACTTTTCCGGTGCCGTTGCTACTACTTATTCATACCACCCGTATTTCACTATCTCTTCGCCGAACTAGTGCACCTATTAGGTGTGTTGGGGACACAAGAGACTTCTTGCTTTGTGGTTGCGAGGTTGCATGAGAGGGATATCTTTGACCTCTTCCTCCCTGAGTTCGATAAACCTTGGGTGATCCACTTAAGGGAAACTTGCTGCTGTTCTACAAACCTCTGCTCTTGGAGGCCCAACACTGTCTACAAGAATAGAAGCTCCCGTAGACATCATTGTTACGTTGATTTTCTACTTCACTTTGGAATTCCTTAAACTTCTCGAAAGTTTCGGATTTATGTTTCATGAAATAGATATACCCATATCTACTCAGATCATCTGTGAAGGTTAGAACATAACGATAACCACCGCGCGATGCTACACTCATTGGTCCGCACACATCGGTATGTATGATTTCCAATAAGTCAGTAGCTCGCTCCATAATACTAGAGAATGGAGTCTTAGTCATTTTTCCCATTAGACATGCTTCGCATTTATCAAGTGACTCAAAGTCAAGTGATTCAAGTAATCCATCGGTATGGAGTTTCTTCATGCGTTTCACTCCAATATGACCAAGACGATAGTGCCACATATAAGTAGAATTATCATTCAATTTAATTCGCTTAGCATCAATGTTATGTATATGTGTATCACTACTATCGAGATCTAACAGAAATAAGCCATTCTTTTCAGGTGCTCGACCATAAAAGATATTATTCATAAAAATAGAACAACCATTATTCTCGGACTTGAATGAATAACCGTCTTGCATTAAACAAGATCCGGATATAATGTTCATGCTCAACGCGAGTACAAAATAACAATTATTGAGGCTTAAAACTAATCCCGAAGGTAGATGTAGAGGAAGTGTGCCGACAGCGATCACATCGACTTTGGATCCATTTCCAACGTGCATCGTCACTTCATCCTTTAATAGTCTTTGTTTATTCTTTAGTTCCTGATTCGAGTTACAAATATGAGCAACCGATCCAGTATCAAATACCCAGGTACTAGTACGAGAACCAGTAAGATAAACATCTATAACATGTATATCAGATATACCTTCTTTCTTCTTCTTGACAAGGCCGCTCTTCAGATCCGCCAAATACTTGGAGAAATTACGCTTCCAGTGTCCCTTCTCCTTGCAGTAAGAGCACTCAGCATCGGGCTTAGGGCCGTCTTAGGTTTCATAGGAGGCGTGGCAGCTTTCTTGCCACCCTTCTTGAATTTTCCCTTAGACTTGCCCTGTTTCTTGAAACTGGTGGTCTTGTTGACCATCAACACTTGGTGCTCTTTCTTAATCTCAATCTCAGCAGATTTCAGCATGGTGAAGAGTTCAGGTAACTCTTTGTTCATGTTCTGCATACTGTAATTCATCACAAAGTTCTTGTAACTAGGTGACAGTGATTGAAGGACACGATTAATCCCCAGTCTGTTAGGAATCACTATTCCCAAGTCACTGAGTTTCTTCGCATGCCCGGTCATGGCTAACGGAGCTGCCTTCTTCCATCATGCAGCTGAAGAAGTGTTTTGATGCTTCATAGCATTCCACGGCCGCATGAGTTTCAAATATAGCTTTCAGCTCATTGACCAACTCATGAGGATCGTGGAGCTCAAAACGTTTTTGAAGATCGGCTTCCAGACTGCATAGGATGTCACACTGAACTTGAGAGTACCGAGTTTTCCGAGTCGCGTAAACATTCTTTACTTCATCGGTTTCAGTTTCTGCAGTAGGGTCACCTAGCGGTGCATCAAGCACATATTGCAGGTTTCCACCAGAGAGGAAAATCCTCACATGACGGAACCAGTCGGTGAAGTTGCTACCGTTGCTCTTAAGCTTTTCTTTCTCTAGGAACTGGTTAACATTGATTGGGGACGCCATATCTACAACATATATTTGCAATAGTTTAGACTAATATTTATGACAAATTGAATTCAAATTTTAATTTAACAAAATTAAAAACTAGGTGAACTCCCACTCAAAACAATATCCCTCGAATTGTCTTAGTGATCACACGAACCAAATCCACCACACCAAGTCCGATCATCACGAGACAAGATATATGTAACTTCAATGGCGAACACTCAAAGTGTTCATCATATCAATCATATGATTCATGCTCTACCTTTCGGTATCACGTGTTCCGAGACCATGTCTGTACATGCTAGGATCGTCAAGGCCACCTTAGTATCCGCATGTGCAAAACTGTCTTGCACCCGTTGTATGCACTCGTTGAGTCTATCACACCCGATCATCACGAGGTGCTTCGAAACGACAAGTCTTGGCAACGGTGCTACTAAGGATGAACACTTTATTATCTTGATATTTTAGTGAGAGGGATCATCTTATAATGCTACCGTCGCGATCTAAGCAAAATAAGATGCATAAAAGGATTAACATCACATGCAGTTCATATGTGATATGATATAGCCCTTTTGTCTTTGCGCCTTTGATCTTCATCTCCAAAGCACGGACATGATCTCCATCATCAACGGGCATGATCTCCATCATCGTCGGCGTAGCGTCAAGGTCAATGGCGCCGTCTTCATGATTGTTCTCCCATGTAGCAACTATTACAACTTCTTTGAAATACTACTCAACATGAAATTTAAAGACAACCATAAGGCTCCTGCCGGTTGCCACAATACAATAATGATCATCTCATACATATTCATCATCACATTATGGCCATATCACATCACCAAACCTTGCAAAAACAAGTTAGACGTCTCTAATTTGGTTTGCATATTTTACGTGGTTTAGGGTTTTCGAGTAAGATCTAATCTACCTACGAACATGAACCACAACGGTGATACTAGTGTTGTCAATAGAAGAGTAAATTGAATCTTCACTATAGTAGGAGAGACAGACACCCGCAAAGCCACTTATGCAATACAAGTTGCATGTCGAGCGTGGAGCAAATCTCATGAACGCGGTCATGTAAAGTTAGCCCGAGCCGCTTCATCCCACTATGCCACAAAGATGCAAAGTACTCAAACTAAAGACAACATAAGCATCAACGCCCACAAAACCATTGTGTTCTACTCGTGCAACCATCTATGCATAGACACGGCTCTGATACCACTGTAGGGATTCGTTGCATAGAAAAAAAAAATTCCTACCGCGAGAATGCAATCCAAGCCAAGATGCAATCTAGAAGATGGGAGCAACGAGGAGATGATCGAGACTCACCCTTGAAGATTTCCAAAGCCTACAAGATGAGGCTCTTGTTGCTGCGGTAGACGATCACTTGCCGCTTTCAAAAGCGCGTAGAAGATCTTGACGGTGCCACAATCGGGCAACACCTCCGTACTCGGTCACACGTTCGGTGTTGATGAAGACGACGTCCTTCTCCCCGTTCCAGCGGGCAGCGGAATTAGTAGCTCCTCCTTGAATCCGGCAGCACGACGGCGTGGTGGCGGTGGCGATGGAGAACTCCGGCGGAGCTTCGCTAAGCGTTGCGGGAGAGGTGGAGGAGTGGGGCAGCTAGGGTTTGGGGAGAGGGGGTGGCCGGCCTCTATGGGGTGCAGCCAAGGTGGTGGCTTGGTGTGGCCGGCCCCCTCCCCCTTGCCCCTCTTTATATAGGTGGAACCCCCAAGTGTTGGACTACAAGTCTTCGAATAAGACCCCAACCCAAAACCTTCCATGTGTAGGGAAACCTACCCAAGGTGGGATTCCCACCTCAAGTGGGACTCCCACCCTTCCATGAGGGGTGGCCGGCCACCCTTGGTGGAGTCCACCCGGGACTCCACCCCACTAGGGTTGGCCGGCCATGGGAGGTGGAGTCCCTTCGGGACTCCGCCTTCCAAAGTGATTTCTTCCGGACTTTTCTAGAACCTTCTAGAACCTTCCATAAATGCACCGGATCATTTCCAAACTTGGAATATGACTTCCTATATATGAATCTTATTCTCCGGACCATTCCGGAACTCCTCGTGATGTCCGGGATCCCATCCGAGACCTCGAACAATACTTCGAACTCCATTCCATATTCAAGTTCTACTATTACTACATCAAACCTTAAGTGTGTCACCCTACGGTTCACGAACTATGTGGACATGGTTGAGAACTCTCTCCGACCAATAACCAATAGCGGGATCTGGAGATCCATAACGGCTCCCACATATTCAACGATGACTTAGTGATCGAATGAACCATTCACATACGATACCAATTCCCTTTGTCACGCGATATTTTACTTGTCCGAGGTTTGATCGTCGGTATCACTCTATACCTTGTTCAACCTCGTCTCCTGACAAGTACTCTTTACTCGTACCGTGGTATGTGGTATCTTATGAACTTATTCATATGCTTGCAAGACATTAGACGACATTCCACCGAGAGGGCCCGGAGTATATCTATCCGTCATCGGGATGGACAAATCCCACTGTTGATCCATATGCCTCAACTCATACTTTCCGGATACTTAATCCCACCTTTATAACCACCCATTTACGCAGTGGCGTTTGATGTAATCAAAGTACCTTTCCGGTATAAGTGATTTACATGATCTCATGGTCGAAAGGTCTAGGTAACTATGTATCGAAAGCTTATAGCAAATAACTTAATGACGTGATCTTATGCTACGCTTAATTGGGTGTGTCCATTACATCATTCATATAATGATATAACCTTGTTATTAATAACATCCAATGTTCATGATTATGAAACTAATCATCTATTAATCAACAAGCTAGTTAAGAGGCTTACTAGGGACTCATTGTTGTTTACATAACACACATGTATCAATGTTTCGGTTAATACAATTATAGCATGGTATATAAACATTTATCATAAACACAAAGATATATAATAACCACTTTTATTATTGCCTCTTGGGCATATCTCCAACAGTCTATTTCTCCTCCATGATGTAAAGAGGACAGCGTGTGCATCATGTAGTACTTGGCGTAGGCTATGATTGTAATCTCTTGTGGATTATGAAGTTAATATTACTATGATAATATTGATGTGATCTATTCCCCCTTTCATAGGTATTGTTGACAGTGTGTATGCTATGTTAGTACTCGGTCTAAATTGCAACGGTATTATCTTGGATTATGATTTGATGAGGATATCCCTATGAGTGGTGTTTGTCAAATACTTGATGAACTTTGAGTGGAGCTTTTGTAGCCACTACGTGATGATTAGTGATTCCAATAGGAGAGTAATTCATAGTAGCACAAGTGAAGAGAAGTTATCAAATTGTTTAATTATGTGATCATTGTTGAGAGTGTCTGCTAGTGAAAGTATGATCACTGGGCCTTGTTTCTAAGCATTGAAACACCGTTTCCAACAAGTTCTGCTACATGTTCGCTTGCTGCCATTTTTATTTCAGATTGCAATTACTACTTATAATCATCCATATTACTTGTATTTCACTATCTCTTCGCCGAACTAGTGCACCTATACATCTGACAAGTGTACTAGGTGTGTTGGGGACACAAGAGACTTCTTGTATCTTAATTGCAGGGTTGCTTGAGAGGGATATCTTTGACCTCTACCTCCCCGAGTTCGATAAACCTTGGGTGATTCACTTAAGGGAAACTTGCTGCTGTTCTACAAACCTCTGCTCTTGGAGGCCCTACACTGTCTACAGGAATAGAAGTGTGCGTAGACATCAAGCTATTTTCTGGCGCCGTTGCCGGGGAGGTAAGGTAAAAGGTATTAACATCCTCCGACTACTAAGCTATTTCCTAGCACTGTTGCCAGTGTGTGAGCGCTCGAAGTTATTTCCTTTAGATTCTGCAATTGCATCTTTTTGTTTCTTGTTTTTATTTTTCACTAGTTAGGCATAATGGAAAACAACAAAAAAATTAGTGAGCTTTTTAATCTTTTTCCTGAGTTAAGACATGAATTGTTTGAAGCGAAAATTAAAAAACCTATGGAACCTTATTTGCATGCTAGTAGCAATGTTATTAGTATGAACGCAATTACTGCTAATGCTATGGAAAAGTCTAAGCTTGGGGAAGCTAGTTTTTATGATCTTTTTAGCTTCCCAACTTTAGGGGAGAAAATTTGCTCTGATAATACTTTATCTCCCATATGCGATAACTCTAATGATGCTTGTGATATTTTAAATCCACCTACTGAAAGTATTCCTTTCAAAATACCTACGAAAATTGTTAAACTTGCTATGAACAATTGCTATTTTGGAGATGGGACTGTCCATCCTAGTGATCATTTACTCTTTATACATGAATTATGCGAGTTGTTCGAGAGTGCAGGTATTTCAAATGACCAAGTTAAGAGGAAGCTATTCTCTATATCTCTGAAAGGCAGAGCTGCGGAATGGTATAAGATGCTGAAGAATGGTCGATCTATTGGTTGGGAGGAAATTGTACCTCTCTTTTATTCTAAATTTTATCCTCCTCATGAAGTGCATGTTGATAGGAATCCATTTATAACTTTTATCCTCGTGATGGAGAGAGTATTTCCCAAGCATGGGGGAGATTGAAGTCACTAATGCTCAAATGTCCCATTCATGAGCTCCCCCATAATGTTATTATTAATAATTTTTATGCAAGGCTTTCAGGACACCACAAGGACTATCTAGATGCCTGTTTGGAGGGATCTTTCACAAGAAAGGAAGTTGAAGCTAAGTGGAATCTTCTCGAAGAAATTTAAAGGAATACTGAAAATTGGGATAATGACAAAGGTAAAGAATCAGGTATAAACTACGAGTATGATTGCATTAAATCTTTCGCTCAAACTGCTGATTTTCAAGAGCTTAGTGCTAAATATGGTCTTGATCCTCAAATAATGGTTGATTGCTATAGAGCCTTTGCTTCTCATATTAATGTTCGTAAAGAAAATTGGTACATGTATCATGAACCTTTTAAAGACATCAGCATGAAGGATGAAACTATTGTTAATGATTGCAATGAACATGCTCAAACTTCTGAAAATGCTATTTCCTATAAGCATGTTAATTTTTGTGGAGTTCATAGACCTTGTGAAAAGAATAAAATTGAAGAAGAATATTGTATCCATCACAGGAATGAAAAAACTAGAAAGTGGTCTAGGGTTCTAGATGATCTTGGTGAAAAAGTTTGTGCCCTCTATCCTTTTATTTGTGAACTTTGCCATAGAGTGGGTCATTTTAATTTTCAATGCTCCTCCAATGATAATTCGAACCTCTTGAGTGCTGCAAATTTGTATTGTGATGATGAAATCATTCCTAATCAGCATGATGAACTTACATTATTTTTGGAGTGTGAAGAGTTATTGAGAAAAACTTCTTTGGTGGATATGAGTGCTCTTGATATTAATAGTGTCCTGCATGGGTGTCTTTCTTATTGCATTGATAATTGCCACACAAATACTTACATACAAAATATTATAGAAGATGACCCTTTGCCAAAATATGATAGGACCGCTGTGTGTTTTGAACTTATTAATGAAAAGGAGGAATCCTCCCAAGTTTCTTCTATTGTTTCTGGAAATAAATCAGGTTATGTGGAGAAGCTTCCTTTCAAGCCTCTTCCTCCTAAAGGAGGGAACGAGGAGAAGGAGATGAAGAGGAGGAATAAGAAGAAGAAGAAGAAGAAGAAGAAGAGGGGGAATAAAAAGAAAGAGATAACGGCATATCCCCGCGTGTATGAGATAACGATAGGTAATCGTAAGTATGTTGCTCCTAATGATTATTATGATAATGAATCTTAGTACAATGATCTTCCTATGCCCTTTACCTATATAAGTGATCATGACTTGGAAGAGCACACTACTTTTGATACTGAAAATCTCTTTGGTACCGATTATGAAAGTAATGATGTTAGCACTATCCATGTTCCCTCAAACGATGATATTGAAAGCTCTAAGCTTGGGGATGTTGTGCTTGAAGATCCTATATTTGAGACCTTTACTTTTAGTGAAAATGATGATATTATATCTTCGGGCTTAGATAATCGTTATAGAGATGGCTATGACACAGAGTTATAATTATCCTTATGAAACTTGTCATAGTTATGATGGGATTTCCAAAAACCATCCCCTTAGTATGCAACTTGTTTACCACGTTCAAATTCTTGATAATGATCCTGCTCCAATTACTATTAATGAGAAGAGTTTTTCTTATGCCAAAAATAATGATACTTTTATGCATATGAACCATGATAAGAATGTTTTAAGTGATGGTTATATTGTGGATTTCATCAATGATGCTACTGAAAGTTATTATGAGAGAGGGAAACATGGTTATATGCATCTTAATAATATTAAGTTTCCCCTCTTTATGTTGAGAATCTTGAAGTTGCGCTTGTGTTGCCTTTCTATGCTTGTTGCTTTGTGCTTTCAGTACTTGTTCCCTTACAAGATTATTTTTCATAGGAAGTGGGTTAGACTTAAAAGTGTTTCTTATTTGCTTTTTGATGCTCTCTTATATTCAACTCTCATATTTATAAGAGCATCATGAAAATTATCATGCCTAGCTAAAAGGCTTTAAAGAAAAGCGCTCTTGGGAGACAACCCATTGTTTTATTTCTACAATTTTTGTTTTATTTTTGAGTCAAGGTGCTTGTTACTACTGTAGAAATACCTTTGTATGTTTACTTTATTGCATTGTTCTGCCAAGTAAAGTCTTTGATAGAAAGTTGATACTAGATTTGGATTTCTGCGCGGGAACAGATTTTTAGCTGTCACGAATTTGAGCTGTTCTCTCTGTAGAAAAATCGTAAAATCTTGAAAAAATTCATGAGTAATCCTCAGATATGTACGCAACTTTCATTCAACTGGAGCTTTTCCATCTGAGCATGTTAAGTTCCTCGAAAAAATTCGTCTTTACGGACTGTTCTGTTTTGACAGATTCTGCCTTTTATTTCGCATTGCCTCTTTTACTGTGTTTGAGTGGGTTTCTTTGCTCCATTAAATTTCAGTAACCTTGGGTAATGTCCGGAAGTGTTGGGAATGATTGTGTCCTTGCTGAACATGTGAATTTTTGATTATGCACTAACCCTCTAATGAGATTGCTTTGAGTTTGGTGTGAAGGAAGTTTTCAAGGATCAAGAGAGGAGGATGATATAATATGATCAAGAAGAGTGAAAAGTCTAAGCTTGAGGATGCCCCCGTGGTTCATCCCTGCATATTTCAAGAAGACTCAAGCGTCTAAGCTTGGGGATGTCCAAGGCATCCCCTCTTCATCAACAACTTATCAGGTCACCTCTAGTGAAACTATATTTTAATTCCATCACATCTTATGTGCTTTATTTGGAGCGTCTGTGTGCTTTTATTTTCGTTTTGTTATTTTAGTTTTCTAAATAAATTCGGATCCTAGCAATCCTTGTGTGGGAGAGAGACACGCTCCGTTTTTTCATTTGAACATTGGTGTTCTTCGTTTTACTTTTAATGTTCATGACAAAAGCTGAAAGCCGCTGCATTTATTGCTATTTGGTTGGAAACAGAAAATGCTTCATGTGGTAGTTGGTATATTGTCTTGAATAATTTGATACTTGGCAATTGTTTTGAGCTCTCAAGTAGATCATGTTTAAGCTCTTGCATCATGTAGTTTAAACCTATTAGTGGAGAACTATTGTAGAGCTTGTTGAAATTTGGTTTGCATGATTGGTCTCTCTAAGGTCTAGATATTTTCTGGTAAAAGTGTTTGAGCAACAAGGAAGACAGTGTAGAGTCTTATAATGCTTGCAATATGCTCTTATGTAAGTTTTGCTGTACCGGTTTATACTTGTGTTGCTTCAAACAACCTTGCTAGCCAAAGCCTTGTACTGAGAGGGAATGCTTCTCGTGCATCCAAAACCTTGAGCCAAAACCTATGCCATTTGTGTCCACCATAACTACCTATTATGTGGTATTTTTCTGCCATTCCAAGTAAATACTTCATGTGCTAGCTTTAAACAATTCAAAACTTTATTACTCCATATTTGTGTCAATGTTTTATAGCTCATGAGGAAGTATGTGGTGTTTTATCTTTCAATCTTGTTGGGCAGACTTTCACCAATGGACTAGTGGCATCATCCGCTTATCCAATAATTTTGCAAAAAGAGCTGGCAACGGGGTGCCCAGCCCCAATTAATTAACTTTCATTAATAATTCTCTTCACATGTTTTGCCCTGATTTATCAGTAAGCAACTTAATTTTGCAATAGACACTCCTACATGGTATGTGAAATGTTGGAAGGCACCCGAGGATTCGGTTAGCCATGGCTTGAGAAAGCAAAAGGTTGGGAGGAGTGTCATCTATAAATAAAACTAAAATACATGTATAAACAAAAGAGAAGAGGGATGATCTACCTTGCTGGTAGAGATAACGTCCTTCATGGGAGCCGCTCTTTGAAAGTCTGTTTGACAAGGGGGTTAGAGTGCCCACTACCATTCGTTGACAACAACAAACACCTCTCAAAACTTTACTTTTACGCTCTCTTTATGATTTCAAAACTTGAAAAGCTCTAGCACATGATTTAATCCCTGCTTCGCTCTGCGAAGGGCCTTTCTTTTACTTTATGTTGAGTCAGTTTACCTACTTCTTTCTATCTTAGAAGCAAATACTTGTGTCAACAGTGTGCATTGATTCTTACATGCTTACTTATTGCACTCATCATATTACTTTGTGTTGACAATTATCCATGAGATAGTTGAAAGCAATTGCTAAAACTTAAATCTCCCTTTGTGTTGCTTCAAAACCTTTTGTTAAGAATCTATTACTTTATGAGTTAACTCTTATGCAAGACTTTTTGATGCTTGTCTTGAAAGTACTATTCATGAAAAGTTTTTGCTATATGATTCAGTTGTTTAGTCATTATCTTTTTGTTAGCAAACTATAAACCATTGCTTTGAGTCACTTCATTCATCTCATATGCTTTACAATAGTATTGATCAAGATTATGTTGGTAGCATGTCACTTCAGAAATTATTATTTTTATCGTTTACCTACTCGAGGGCGAGTAGGAACTAAGCTTGGGGATGCTTGATACGTCTTCAACGTATCTATAATTTCTGATGTTTCATGCTTGTTTTATGTATCATTGTCACATGTTTTATATGCATTATATATCATTATTATACATTTTCTGGGACTAACCTATTAATAAGATGCCACAGTGCCACTTCCTGTTTTCTGCTGTTTTTGGTTTCATAAATTCTACATAGGAAATATTCTCGAAATTGCGCGAAACAAAAGGCCACGTCCCTATTTTTCCAGAAGCTTCACGGAGTCCGAAGGAGAGACGAAGGGGGCCACGAGCTGGCCACACCATAGGGGGGTGCGGCCCCACCTCCTGCCGCGCCACCGGGTGGGCCCCTCGGGACTCCACCGACGTTGCCCCTTCGCCTATATATATTGCCCCAGATGTGAAAACCCTAAACAATCCAGTCATATTCCACGAAGGGTTCTGCAGCGCCGCCGCCATCGACGACAAGTTTCGGGGGACATAATCTCTGTTCCGGCACGCCGCCGAGACAGGAATTGCCCCCGGAGTCATCTCCATCGACACCACCACCATCTTCATCGCCGTTGCTGTCTCCCATGATGAGGAGGGAGTAGTTCTCCCCCGAGGCTGAGGGCTCTACCGGTAGCTACGTGGTTCATCTCTCTCTCCCATGGTGTGATCTTTATGTGATCATGAGCTTTGTATCATGTTGAATAAGTAGATGCTACTCTTCATCTATGTGCTATTCTAGTGGTGTTATTAAAGTAGTCTATTCCTCCTCCATGATGTAAAGAGGACAGCGTGTGCATCATGTAGTACTTGGCGTAGGCTATGATTGTAATCTCTTGTGGATTATGAAGTTAATATTACTATGATAATATTGATGTGATCTATTCCCCCTTTCATAGGTATTGTTGACAGTGTGTATGCTATGTTAGTACTTGGTCTAAATTGCAACGGTATTATCTTGGATTATGATTTGATGAGGATATCCCTATGAGTGGTGTTTGTCAAGTACTTGATGAACTTCTAGTGGAGCTTTTGTAGCCACTACGTGATGATTAGTGATTCCAATAGGAGAGTAATTCAGAGTAGCACAAGTGAAGAGAAGTTATCTAATTGTTCAATTATGTGATCATTGTTGAGAGTGTCCACTAGTGAAAGTATGATCCATGGGCCTTGTTTCTAAGCATTGAAACACCATTTCCAACAAGTTCTGCTACATGTTCGCTTGCTGCCATTTTTATTTCAGATTGCAATTACTACTTATAATCATCCATATTACTTGTATTTCACTATCTCTTCGCCGAACTAGTGCACCTATACATCTGACAAGTGTATTAGGTGTGTTGGGGACACAAGAGACTTCTTGTATCTTAATTGCAGGATTGCTTGAGAGGGATATCTTTGACCTCTACCTCCCTGAGTTCGATAAACCTTGGGTGATTCACTTAAGGGAAACTTGCTGCTGTTCTACAAACCTCTGCTCTTGGAGACATCACAACCCCCTAATCTTCTCACGTGATCCCCACTGTGGCACTTTAATAGCTGCACAAAAATCATCAAAGGGCAAGTTGATAGTTTTATTGTAGATTTTATATTGAACCATGGGGTTAGGTTGGGACCAATGGAATTCAAAATCCTGCACCACCGACATGGTTAGTTTTGCATATTGGTAAGGTTCACCAACAATAAAATCTTCTAACCCTCGCATTAGAAATTAGATTTTGAACATCCTCGAAAAATTCCCGCACTCTTCATGAAATCGGTGCATGGGTAGTAGGAGGGGAATACCCCTCTTCACGGTGGACTCTCATAACTTCATGCACCTCCAATTCATGTTGGTTGAGTTGGTGTCTATTCCACTCCATTTTCTGAAATTTTTCAACAATCATTATAAAAGTTGATTTTGAGACATATAAATGAGGGAGACTACTATAGAAACTTGATAGAGTACTAAACATGCATCAAAACTAATTTTTACAACTTAGAACAAGCATGCAAACTCACTTAACATGTCACCTACAGCAGCAAAATACTCAAGATATACTCAACTAAACAAAATTCTATTTGGATAATCGGAGGAGTCACATACCGGAGAACAAATGCTCCAAATCTCAGCAGCAAAGATGGGCTGAGCAAGGAGATCGAAAATCTCGAGCAAGAACAGCAAGAAACTCGGGTTGAACAATGGTGTTGTGTTTTCCCGTGGAAGAGAGTGGAGTGGTAGGTGGATGAGTGAGTGGGGGGGGTCAGGTGGGGCCCACACCACAGGGCGGCGTGCCCCCCATGCTGGCCGCGCCAGCACATGGGGTGCAGCCCTGGGGTGCCCCACTGGTCAGCCCCAAGCACTCCCAGGTTGCAATTTAAAAAATAGGACCAGTGGTATAATTTTTGTAAATTTTTGAAAACTTCGAGAAATGCACATTTCTGGGTGTTAAAATAACTATTTCAGGGCAGAAAAAGATTTTCAAAATTTTAAACAACTAAAGCATCTTGCAAAACAAGTAGTACTACAGAAAGTAAAACAAGTGTGGAGAAAGAAAGAAATGTTGTTTAGCTCTTCCATGCATTTAAAATGTACTTGTTAAGAAGGTTGATCAAGTCTTGCCACCAAATAAATTTTACATGACATAAGAAAAAAATAAACCTCAAATCAGTCAAGTTACCTTATATTGTATTGATATGGACTCAATCATAATATTTTGATATCCTTCTTTAGGCTCATATATAGGACAATCAATAACTCCCACTTTGATAGTTCTCAAATTAGAAATTGTATTAACTCCATATACTTTATCAATCTTCTTGGGAAAATAAACAGTATGCTCCTTGTCATCAACATTGAAAGTAACTTTTCCTTTATTGCAATCAATAATAGCCCCTGCAGTGTTAAGAAAAGGTCTTCTAAGAATAATAGACATATTAGCATCTTCAGGCATTTCCAACACAACAAAATCAGTTAATATTAAGCAATTATTAGCAACTTGAACAGGAACATCCTCACATATACCAATAGGAACAACAGTAGATTTATCGGCCATTTGCAAAGATATATCAGTTGGTATCAACTTATCTAAATAAAGTCTCTTGTAAATATCAATTCAGGTCAACTTGCAAATAAAGCTATGCTCCCCGGCAACGGCGCCAGAAAATAGTCTTGATGACCCACAAGTATAGGGGATCGCAACAGTCTTCGAGGGAAGTAAAACCCAATTTATTGATTCGACACAAGGAGCCAAAGAATATTTGTAAGCCTTAACAATGGAGTTGTCAATTCAGCTGCACCTGCAAACAGACTTGCTCGCAATAGTTTATCAAGAGTAACAGCTTTATAGCGAGTAGCGTAGTGAAATATAAGCAAGCAGTGTAATAAAGACAGCAAGTAGTGATTATAGTAAACAAGCAGGATTAAAATACTGTAGGCATAGGGATGGATGAACGGACGCTGCATGGATAAGATAACTCATGTAATAATCAAGACAAGGCATTTGCAGATAATAATAAAACAGTATCCAAGTACTAAATAACCATAGGCATGTGTTCCGTATATAGTCGTACGTGCTCGCAATGAGAACCTTGCACTACATCTTTTGTCCTACCAGTCGGTGGCAGCCGGGCCTCTAGGGAAACTATCGGTAATTAAGGTACTCCTTTTAATAGAGTACCGGAGCAAAGCATTAACACTCCGTGAACACATGTGATCCTCATATCACAGCCTTCCCCTCCGGTTGTCCCAATTCTCGTCACTTTGGGGCCTCGGGTTCCGGACATCAATATGTGTATACAACTTGCAGGTAAGATCATAAAACAATGAATATAATCATGAATCAATAACATGTTCAGATCTGAAATCATGGCACTCGGGCCCTAAGTGACAATCATTAAGCATAACAAGTTGCAACAATATCATAAAAGTACCAACAACGGATACTAGGCACCATGCCCTAACAATCCTATGGCTATTACATGAACAATCTCATCCAATCCCTACCATCCCCTTCAGCCTACAGCGGGGATTTACTCACACATGGATGGGGGAAACATGGATGGTCGATGGAGAGGTGTCGGTGGCGATGATGGCGATGATCTCCTCCAATTCCCCGTCCTGGCAGGGTACCAGAACGGAGTTTCTGATCCCGAAATAGGGTTTTCGATGGCGGCGGAGATTTGGATGTTTTCTGAAAAATTGGTCGAACCCCAGTGCGTTTTTAGGTCAAGGGCTTTAAGTAGTCCAGAGGGGAGCGCCGGGGGCTGGCCGAGGTGGCGTCCCCATGTGGCGGCGCAGCCATGGGCCCACCGCGCCGCCACGTGGTGTGCGCGCCTCGTGGCCCCCCTCCGTCACGTCTTCCGGCTCCCCGGGTCTTCCGTAAAAATAGGCCCATTGCAATTATTTCCGGGGATTTTCCCTGAAAGTTGATTTTCTGCACAAAAATAAGATACCAGGGCAATTCTGCTGAAAACAGCGTTAGTCCGTGTTAGTTGTATCCAAAATACACAAATTAGAGGCAAAACAATAGCAAAAGTGTTCGGGAAAGTAGATACGGTTTGGACGTATCAGCCACCCCTACCCTTTCTTCTTACCCAACTTCGAAAAGTATGACGCCTCTAATTAAACGACTAACCTCACCCATGCCACCCGTAGCTAGTACGCTCATGTGATATCTCACCACTCCATCCTGCGAAGAGCTCCTCCTCTGCTATACGACCGTCTCCCAACTAACCCTAATTATCTATCTCCTCCTCCTGCCATGATCTGCAGCTAGGCCAACCATGCTCGTTGCTTTAAATTGTTTGTGGTGTTCGTGGTGAAGATGGGGGCATACCTTTTTGAAGATTTTTTTTAGATCCCTTTTTGAAGATGTTGCTGCTGAAGAAGTCGGGGTTTTGACCTCGTTTTACAAAAATGAAGAAAAAAAATGCGTATACTTCCACGTTAGCCAAAGAGCTAATTACACTAAAGGTCCTACAACTTGCTCATCATGTGAAGGTTTAGTCCTAGAACTTGCAAAGCATGAAGTTGCAGTCCTATAACTTGTTCATCATGTGAAGATTTGGTCCTCAATCAATCAAAATGTGACATGTGACGTTACAGATTTTGCAAAAATACCCCTAATATTATTAAGTGGCACTTTTGACATTTAGAGCAGGCTTACATGTGAGCCCCACCTGTCAGTGCGGGCAAGAAGTTAAAAATTTAACACGCGTTGCGTGGGTTCGAACTCGCCACCAGGTGCCGCTGGAGCACCCTAACCTCTATGTCATAGTTGCGGATGTTATGCTATTACTTAAATAGTTTATGCCGCATGATTGTTTTATGTTTAACATGAGAAAAACTTGTTTTCATACAGACTAATAAGTGCACAAAACAGTAGAAAATGACAAGATTTATAAATATTTGACAAGATTTATAAATATTTACTATATTTATATTAAATCTCAATTTCTTTGTGTTAACATTTAAAGACAAAGCACTTTATTATATAACATACTATATGTGTCGAACTATATTTGCAATCTACTATATTTTTCTAAAATGAAATATATTATCAATGTTTTCAGAATGTTTACATGTGCATGTTCTCATGTATTCTATTCACTACATGAGTTATACTGAGAATGGAAGACACAACTAAAAACATATAGAATACATTTAGACAATATATCAAAGATGGTGACAATTTCTCGGTTGATTTAGAAATAAGATATACCAATTAGTTATCAATGTGCCTCAGTCAAGTTCACAATTGACATATTCTCATGTATATTATGGCAGATATAATTCTTTTTTTTAATGCTCCTTAGCGTCGACTTAAAAGTAGTTATCTTGTAAACAAAATCCAAGGCCACAGAAAATATATCTATTTATTTATGAAATCTAGAGTTGCAATAATGAATCGTGTACTATTAAGTTTTAAAAACTACAACTAGCTAAATGGAGGCATACGATTACTTAATTTTCTTATGTACAATTTTCTTATGGAGAACTTGCAAAACCTAATATTAGGACGTTTGTTTCTTTTATCCTAGACTAGACTACTGGAAAGAAAAATGAGAAGAAACACATAAAAATTTATTTACTAGGAGAGGGTTCGAAGTCGCGAAAGTGCTGACGCAACTCTTTCTGTTTAACTTGAGTAAGTAATTTTCTTATACACACTTCCTTTGGTAAATTTTCTAAAACTATTATAGCAAGAGTTTCAAATACGAATCATCTTCAAGATTCGAAACATGAAGAACATGATCTTTAACGTATAAATAAGGAACTAGAGCATATGAGGTTTAGAAAAAACATTCAAGTATATATTTAGCATTATTAAAATAATATCCATTGTACACAATAGTATATTGTTATCTTTTTTTGTAAAGAAACTTTTTTACATCACCACCGCCTCCCATTAACAAACATCCAACACTTCTAGTCGGCATCCTTAGAATTAGAAAGTCCAAATGTGAATACGAAATAGAAGTGTGGCGGTAACATATGAAGATATATACACATATATATATATATATACCAGAAATTTATGAGAAAAAGTAAATGCGGCACATGAAGTTGGCCTTCATATAACATCATACGTAGTATTCCCTTGATATGAGAATCCGCATACCTACAAGATTGGAAACCTTAACTTTAAAAAATGATTTTCATGGATAAATCAGTGTTGAAAACACTCATCTCCATCAAAATACATGACTTATCTTTCGTACGTAGTTAGTAGAACAAAAGATTTGAACATCATTTCAAAATTGATATTTTACTAAATTTAACCTACACACATTGACTATAGTTTTTCAAAAATATGGTCGTTAAACTTTGTGCGCCAAGTAAAAAATTTCAGTATTGATGCACCAATAAACTATATTTTCATTTTTCTTTCCGGCTGTCTCGGATGCGATAGATTAAATATATTTTCTCCGTCAGGTAGATCACTACTTGTTCCATGGTGTAGTGGCTACAGCAGTTTACTTCGGACACCAGGTCGTGAGGTCGAGTCGTCCTGCTGCTCGCTCACTGATAGGTAGGACCCGTATGTAAGGAGGCGATAGCAAGGTCAGATTTGCTAAATTAAAATATTAGGGAGTTTTCTGCAAAAACTACGATGTCACGTGTCAGTTTCTGGTTGATTGAGGACCAAATCTTCACATGTTTTGCAAGTTGTAGGATCTTACAGTAGGTTTTGCAAGTTCTAGGACTAAACCTTCACATGGTCGTGAGGTCGAGTCCTGCTGCTCGCGAAATATTTTGTTTTGTTCCGCCGCTCACTGACAGGTAGGACCCGCATGTAAGAAGGTGGCAGCAAGGTCAGATTTGCTAAATTAAAATATTAGGGAGTTTTCTGCAAAAATTACGATGTCACGTGTCAGTTTCTGGTTGATTGAAGATCAAATCTTCACATGTTTTGCAAGTTGTAGGATCTTATAGTAGAGGCAATAGCACCGGTGGTACACAAACTTGTTCACCATGTGCAATTTGGTACAACAAGTTGTAAACTGGGGTCCAACAGTACATAAACTTGTGATCTAGGTGCAAACTGGTACAAAATCATCCTGAGGCTGACACATGGCATTGTTCTTTTTGTAAAAACCACCCCATGGTTCAACAGAAATCCGGCCGTTTCTTTAAGGTTCCTAATCCATTTTCTGTGTTTCGTCACGGCTACACGAGTACACCAGGACTGGATGTTGAGGCGGGAAAGCCACACGCGTTGCGCAGCATGCGCGCCTCGGTCTTCTACTGCCCAGCGCCACCCCTGTCGACACGTTCTTTGTAGTATCGTCCGGGTGCAACCTTGAAATGCATGAAGACCTTTTAGCTTGTTTTTTTTCTTTTGAATTTTTGACCCTGTAGCTTGTACTGGATTACGTTGCCAAATTACTCTCTTGTTTGATCATTCTGTGCTAACTAGTAAGTTTCAGAGAGAGAGACGCTGTGGAGAAACCATTTCTAGGTTGAAAGCCTCGAGCACCGGGAACACGAGCGGTATATCATGCACGCGCTCTATGTTGCAAGAGCATGACCCTCCAAAACTCCCGATCATGCACGTATTTTAGCGAGATGCTGGCTAGCTAAGAGTATCTCCAGTCGTGTCTCCCAAACCGTCCCCCAAACCGCGCCGGATTGAGCGTTTGGGGGACGTGTTTCGTTCGTGCCGCGTTTGGGAGAACGTCGCTCCCCAGTCGCGTGCCCCAAATCAAATTTCGCAAATTTTAAACTTAAACGAGATTCATCCAAACTTGCCATATATTACATAGATTCGAACGAAATTTGACTAAATTTAAACTAAACCTAATCTAGAACCACTTGCGGCGGCCGGAGGCGTCGTAGTACTGCTGGAAGTTCTACATCTCCTCGGTGATGACCTCCTGCTTGACGCGCTCCTCGACGGGCTCGTCGACGGGCTCATCCTTCACCAAGCCGCTTGGTCCTGCCTCGCCGTCGTCGGTGAGGTCCACCAGCGGCTTGCCGGAGTCGCGGATGGACATGGCGATCGCCGCGTCCAGGTCGCCCCTCCAGGCGTCCTTGTCGTTCATGGACGCCAAGAACGTCGCCCGCAGCCCTGGGCAGTCCTCGGGGTCGTCGCTGCTGGCGATGAGCCGCTGCTGCCGCTCGTACTCCGCCATCAGCGCCGCCTGCGACGCTTCCTCCGGCTCCTCCTTCACCTCCGGCTTCGGGATGAGGAGGGCGCCGCCACGCCTCCCTTGCTGCCGTTGGCTGCCGCTGCCGCTGCCGCCACGCCTCGTGTTGACGGGCGTCACCGGCTCCTCCTTGACCTCCCGTTTGGGGACGGTGTAGGGCGCCGACCGGTACGACGAGGACGGCGTCGATCGCGCCGGTCCCGAGGAAGAAGAGTGCGAGGAGGAGGAGTACGTCGTCCTCCTCGGCTGCCATTGAGGAGACGGCGGCGGCGATGACGGCATCTCCAGCCTTGGAGCGCCGTTGCGGATGCCGCGGATGACGTTGTCGAGGGTGCGCCCCGGAACGCCCTAGAACAGGGCGCGGCCGTCCTTGTTCCAGCTGTTGGGGCCGCCGACGAGGTTCTCGGTGCTGTGCATCTCGACGTCGTACTTCGCCTTGAAGTACGTCGTCCACCGAGCGTCGTTGTTGGTGACCGCCCACGTTGGATCCAACCGCTCCGCGGGGTGAGTTGAGCTCGCCGGGCCTTGATGGCGTCCCTCCATTGATCCGTGTCCGGCTTCGGCGGCGGCGGGATGCCAATGCCGTTCACGGCCATCTTCCAGCCGCCGCTTCTTGGCAGCCGCATGTCCGGCGGGACTGGATACCGGGCGTGGTACAGCGCCCACGCCTGCGCCACGGTGAGGCTGCCGCGGCCGAAGCCGTTCGCCGCGGCGATCTTGCGGGAGGACGAGGTCGACATTTTTTGAAGCGGCGAGGAGAAGATCTGGGAGGGGGGAGGCGACAGCGACGATAAGGATTGTGATGAGCGGCGAGAACTGCAGGGCGTCTTAAAACAGCGGCGGCAGCGGGTGGTTGCACGCAATAACTCCGGCGCGGACGGCCACGCGCCCATGCACGACGAGACGCGTCCCTGCGTCGCCTGGGAAAACAGGGACGCCATTGACGTCGCTTGACCAAAGGTAGGCGACGGGGTTTTAGCCTTCCGTGCCGCTGACGGGTCGGCCCCGCCACTCCCCGCCTCGCTTTTCGTTGTGTCCGGCGTGCCCGGTGCGTCCCCTGTGGGACGGGAACGGGCTCGGGGCGCCGGACACCGTATGGAGGCGCGCCGAACAAAAATGGGCTTTGGGGGACGCGGCTAGAACGATTTTTCTGTCCGGCGCGCCTCAAATCCCTTTAGAGAACGCTTTGGAGGACGCGGCTGGAGATGCTCTAAGCATCTCCCTAGCTTTGCCATCCCCCAATCGCCGTGCCCATCGTGCTCTCCGTCGATGAGCCAGTATCTTGCCGTCTTGCTCTTTTCTGCAAAAGCAGCATGTGCGCGCATATATATACATACGGACACGAGTTTAGAGTTGCAAGGAAGGATGCTCACATTCACGGTGTTGTCGCGCCATGGAGGAGCTGGCAGAGGAGTCCGTGAACTTGCAGCTGTGGCTGGTTTACATCTCCGGAGCATGTACACCGGCAGTTTCGAGGCCCGTCAGCACCGCAGTTTATAACTCCATGCAGAGCCCGCCGACTTGTCCGCCTAGTCTATCTCGGTGCGCATCCCCTTCCACATGTCCTCTGTGTGGTTCATAGCCGAAGCATAAAGCGGTGCAGGGCGACGGAGTGTCGTGCTCAGCACAGAAGAACTGGAACGAAGAAAGGAAATTAAAGAATCTCAACCAATATCCTGTATTCCTGTTGAACATAGGGGTGTTTTTGGCAAAAAGAACAATGCCATGTTTCAGCCCCTAAACGATTTTGTACCAGATTGCACATAGATTACAAGTTTATGTACTGTTCGATCCCAGTTTTCAACTTGTTGTACCAAATTGCACATGGTGGACAAGTTTGTGTACCAACGATGCTATTACCTCCTTATAGTAGGTTTTGCAAGTTCTATAACTAAACCTTCACATGGTGGATAAGTTGTAGCACTACATGTGTAATTAGCTCAGCCAAATGGGTGACTGGAAGACGCTATAAATTCGACCGTTGACCTAGAGCCACGTACCACAGTGACAACGCACGACGCCCCACGTGGACAGTTCCAGTCAAACGGAGAAAGAGAGCGCGGCGCGATCGACCGCCCGTCGCCTTCCTCGTCTAGACGTCTACCATATCTGGATCGGCGCCGCTGCCCATCCTCGACCTCGAATCCCCAACGGCGAGCTAGGAAGCCAAGCCGAGTGACGCACGGCCAGCGTCGGCGGCGCGGTAGATAATCATCACGCCAAACAAGGCGGCGCCTCCCTCTCCCTGTCGCGGTTAGTTTGGTTGGCACGTCGCGCAACCTTCCCTCTTATCTGATCTGCTCGCTGACCTGACCGACCGGGACGCCGCCCTTGTCCCCACGCGCCCATCCACGGCAGCACGGCAGGGAAGAAGAAGCCCGACTCCTCCTCTTTCGATCCCATTCCCAGATCCCAGCACGCCATGCCCGCGCGCGCCAGGCGGTGGGCATCTCTGACTCTGACTCCGGCCTGGCTCTGCTTTGCTCCAAGATTCCAAGACCCGCCGCGGCGGTGACCTCTCCACGCCGTCCGTCCGTCCGCCCGTCGCTATGGACGTCGTCAGCAACGAGGCGCGGGTGGGCGCGTTCGCGATCGGCCCGTCGACGGCGCTGGGCCGCGCGCTGGCGCTGCGGGTGCTCTGCTCCGGCTCGCTGGCGCGGCTGCGGCGCCGCCTCGCGCGCGCGCTGCGCGCGGCGGCGCCGCTGGCGGCGGCGTGGCTGCACCCGCGCCACAACACGCGCGGGATCCTGCTGGCCGTCTGCGCCGTGGCGCTGCTGCTGCGGGGCCGCGGCGGCCGCGCCGGGGTGCGCGCGCGGGTGCAGTCCGCCTACCGCCGCAAGTTCTGGCGGAACATGATGCGCGCCGCGCTCACCTACGAGGAGTGGGCGCACGCCGCGCGGATGCTCGACAGGGAGACACCGCGACGCGCCACCGACGCAGACCTCTACGACGAGGAGCTCGTGCGCAACAAGCTACGCGAGCTCAGGCACCGGCGCCAGGAGGGGTCGCTCAGGGACATCGTATTCTGCATGCGCGCAGACCTGCTCAGGAACCTGGGCAACATGTGCAACCCGGAGCTACACAAAGGGAGGCTGCAGGTACTGCATCAACTATCTCTATCTGGCCACAAATTCTGATGCCTGCTTTGACTTTGATCATATCCCTGTTTACTGCCCGAGCATTAGAAATGTTTCCCCTTCCCCGTAGTCAAAACACTCAAACCGTGCACAATTTGTTACTAGTGATTCCAGTATGTAAAATTTGAACTGGGCACAATGTGTTCAGTACTCCCTCCGTTCCATAATTCTTGTCCTGGTTTTAGTTCAAATTATGTCACACTAATGAAGTTCGTAGACGATTGGTTCACATTATGCCAAAATGGACATACATTCAAGCGTCACTGAAATATTCATCCTAAATAATCTGCCAGGTCCCTAAACTCATCAAGGAGTACATTGAGGAGGTATCTACTCAACTGAAGATGGTCTGCAATTCTGATTCAGACGAGCTGCCTCTCGAAGAGAAACTGGCATTTATGCACGAGACAAGGCATGCCTTTGGGAGATCGGCCTTGCTGCTAAGTGGAGGCGCTTCATTTGGAACTTTCCATGTGGGTGTCGTGAAAACCTTGGTAGAACATAAGCTTCTGCCTAGGATTATTTCGGGATCAAGCGTTGGCTCGATAATGTGTTCTATTGTAGCCACGAGGTCATGGCCAGAACTGGAGAGCTTTTTTGAGGAGTGGCATTCCTTGAAATTCTTTGACCAGATGGGTGGGATCTTTCCTGTGTTTAAAAGAATCTTGACGCATGGAGCTGTTCATGACATTAGGCACTTGCAGACGCAGTTGAGAAATCTCACGAGCAATTTGACATTTCAAGAGGCATATGACATGACTGGCCGGGTTCTCGTTGTCACTGTGTGTTCTCCAAGAAGACATGAGCCACCTCGATGCTTGAACTATTTGACGTCACCTCACGTTCTCATCTGGAGCGCCGTAACCGCTTCCTGTGCTTTCCCTGGACTTTTTGAGGCCCAAGAGTTGATGGCCAAAGATAGATTCGGAGCAACAGTTCCTTTTCATGCTCCATTCTTGTTGGGCGTGGAGGAACGAGCTGACGCTGCTACACGACGCTGGAGAGATGGGAGCTTAGAAAGTGATTTGCCCATGAAGCAATTGAAGGAATTATTCAATGTGAATCATTTCATAGTAAGCCAAGCCAATCCTCACATAGCTCCATTACTGAGACTAAAGGAGATCGTCAGGGCTTACGGAGGCAGCTTTGCTGCCAAGGTATGTCAAATACTTCATCCATAGCTATTGTGTCTATTACTATTTTCTTCTCTGTAGGATTGTTGAACCAATTTGACTGGCCATGCTTTCCATTTCCTGCAAACATAAATATCATTTTTTCATTATTATTTATGATAATACTGCAGTAATATGTGTGATTTTTTGACTTTGTAACATAGCATAGCACTCATGGTTGACTGTAAATTCCAGCTGAACTGTATTGCTGAATAATGCATTCAACCGAAGTATCCCCATGCAGGATGTGCTGAAGTACTTTTTCGTATGGTCTAATATGATCTTCTATTTTTTCTTTCTGTAGCTTGCTGAACTTGCTGAGATGGAAGTTAAGCATAGGTTCAATCAAGTTCTGGAACTTGGATTTCCACTAGGAGGAATAGCTAAGTTGTTTGCTCAACATTGGGAAGGTGATGTCACAATTGTTATGCCAGCCACTCTTGCTCAGGTTTTGAACGTTTCACTATCCATTCTTGCGTGCATATATCAAATATTTGAACATTAATCAGTAACCTTACAACCGTTCTTTTTCTCTGTGTGTTATCAGTACTCGAAGATCATACAGAATCCGTCATATTCTGAGCTTCAGAAGGCCGCAAGTCAGGGTAGGCGATGCACTTGGGAAAAGCTTTCTGCCATCAGAGCAAATTGTGCTATTGAGCTTGCATTAGATGAATGTGTTGCCCTCCTGAACCACATGCGTAGGCTAAAGAGAAGTGCGGAAAGAGCAGCTGCACAGGGATATGGTGCTACAATTAGACTCTGTCCATCTAGAAGGATTCCATCATGGAATCTCATAGCAAGAGAAAATTCAACTGGTTCTCTCGAGGACGAAATGCTTACGTCTCCTACTGTCCCAAACCATCAAGCTGTTGGTGCTGGACCATCTAACAGAAATCATCATCTCCAACATGGTATGCATGACAGCAGTGACAGTGAATCTGAAAGTATAGACATAAACTCATGGACGAGAAGTGGTGGCCCTCTCATGAGGACAGCTTCAGCTAATAAGTTTATCAGCTTTGTTCAGAACCTTGAGATTGATACAGAATTCCGAACAATTTCACCAAGGGGAAGAAGTGATGCTATGACACCAAGTAGTAACTTGTTGGCTGGTCACCCAGTTGGTAGAGAGCTAGTTGAGAACCATACAAGGCCCGTTTCTCCTGGTAGGAGCTCAGGAAATTCAGGTTGTGATCCTCATGATTCTACTGTCCATAGGTCTCCATTTGGTCTTTCAACCAGCATCATGGTCCCTGAAGGCGACTTGTTGCAGCCTGAAAAGATAGATAATGGTATTTTGTTCAATGTCGTGAGAAGAGATACTCTCCTAGCATCTACTAGTGGAGTTGAACCTCATGGATATCCACACGAAGCTGATGTGGAAACTGTACCCACTGAGTGCCTTTATGGTGCTTCAGATGACGATGATGTTGAATTGAAAGTAGATGATGAAGCAGCATCTGACCCTGGAGTGTACGTAAGCAGCGAAAGTGTAGGTCATCAAGGATCTTCGCCTGCAGACACTCTAGATTCTTCTGCTTCCACAGATCGTCAAGCTGAAACAAGCACTATTAGATCTGAAGCTCCTTCTCTTTTTGATATCTGTGTGGAGAATCCTCCAGCAACCGTGACCACAAAAAATAGTCGGCCTGACCAGCATTCTTCAGAAACAAGTCTGGAGACAGAAAAGACAGAATGCCGTGATGGGAATTCAACTTCTGGGAATGATGAAGTTGACTCAGTTCCAGCTAATGAAGAACCTTCCCTTTTCTCTGGTACAGCAGAAACTTTGCAGCAGCATGAAGTGGAAACGGGATCTGTAAACTCGTATGATGTTTCAGTTTCGGAAGGTGATAGACTTATCAGTGTCACTTCTACTGAGGAACCAGGTACTACATCCAGTGGCAGTGCTGAGAGTGACATCTGGGTGAAATGAAGTTCAGCATAAAAGGTGCTGAACTGTTGACTGGCTTAATGCTAGGTTGTGTTGGGACTTGTAGTTTAAAATTACTCGGCTTTGATCTGATCCATGTAATGCTAGCAGTTTAAAGCCGTCTCACGACCAAACTGGATTATGTGGAAACCTAGGGAGTAATAAGAAGTGAGTCCTTTTGAACGAAAATAATCATAAGTTTCTATGTTTCTGAAATTGATGGAACTTCTATGCGATGGATTCTCTTGACTAAACTGCACGTGCAACGGCGCTTTGCAGGCTTTTTTTGTGTGGGGGCTCTGCGCAGGTTTTTCATTAGTATTACTGAAATTGCATAACTAGGAATCGTTAAGGCCATTAGCATTCAGCAGATTACATGTAGGTTTAATTCAGCAACTGTAAACTCAGCATTTCCTTCAATTGTCCTTTTACGATTTTAGCCTTTTAGAATTCTTTTTGTTGAGAGGACCCTTTTAGGTTTCTGCTATTACATCTTTTAGTAGGTTCTAAGTGTCTACATTTGTTATTTGAATTAAAATGTGATAAGGGAGTGGATAAGAATGTGTTATTTGCCACCACCTTTAGACTTTTAGCAGTTGACACCACCTATAGGTTCTAAGTGTCTACATTTGTTATTTGACTTAAAATGTGATATGGGATTGGATAAAAAAATCGGTAGGATGTTCTTTTAGGGACAAAAAACAATGGTGATGCTATCTGTTCGTTCCCTTCACTGCTCGAAGTGTCTCTTATGGGGTGTGGCCTTGTGGTTGTGGGTACTCTCCTTGTCAACTATGCTAGGCACACCTTCGAGAAAAAAATATTTTTGCCACACTAGTTTTGATCTATTTTGCTTTTGCATTCTAAGTTTTAATATTTTGCTTCTGTCCCAGTTTTCTTAAGTATATGGGGTAAAAGCAAAATAAAAACCACAACAAACTGGGCAAAGCAAAAGCAAAACCACAACAAACTGGGCAAAACCAAATTCAGCATTGTCATTTTGTTTTTCTCCACATAAGGGAAAAATGATATATTGCATGCATTTGGCCAAGCAAAAGCACAACATCAAAATTTAGAGTGCAAAAGAATGGGCGAAAATATTAACGTGCCAAAAGCATAAAAAAAAACCGACCTTATGCTATTCGAGCTGCAGCCCAATAGGTGGGCGTACTACGAAAGATTTATTGATAAGCTGTTGGTACAGCCCAGCCCACGGAAGGTCAGCCTCTCCAGACCCAGCAACTTTCCCTCTGCTTCTCCGCTAGAACCCTAGCCGCCGCGCCATCCCAAAGAATCGGGAAAGGGAAGCGACGATCTGCTCTGCCCCTCGGCGTCGAATCCTCTCGCCTCGTAAGCTGCTACTCTCTCCCAATCTTCCCGCCCTCCTCGTAACTGAGAAACAATGGTGATTGGAGCTCAGCAGCACTCTGATCTCCATGCTCGGATTCGACCGTGTTTTTGGCAGCCCGGGAAACAACGAAGAGAGTTCATCGGCGCCGCTCCGGCGGGATGGGGAAGGCGAAGCGGGCGTCCATCTTCATCAGGCTCGTGTCGGCCGCCGGCACGGGGTTCTTCTACGTGAAGCGCAAGAACCCTCGCCGGATCACGGAGAAGCTCGAGTTCAGGAAGTACGACCCCCGCGTCAACAAGCACGTCCTCTTCACGGAGGCCAAGATGAAGTGATTGATCTTCGCCGCAGGCCCGCCCGGAAGCTGAATAACGCCGTCGAGCTCCTGGAATCATTGAGCCGGGGTCGAGACGGATGCATCTGTCCATGTTCTTCTTTCTTCGTTTTCTGTACCGTCGCTGGGCCAAGCTGCAGTGCGGTGCTGTTCGCCTGTTCTTTCGTGCTGCTAGTCTAGGTCCGATGTATCCCCATGGAGCTACTGTGCTCACTCTCTGTGTGTTCCTAGCCCCATGCCGACAGATATGACAATTCGCCTGTTTGTGTAACATCTTGGTCCAAACGACACAGGTGACTGTTTGACATTTGTGATCACTTGTTGGTGAGGGTGCTCACTTGGTCTGAGGTTGTCTCGTACTGCAGATTACTAATGAATGCTTGTATCACTGTTCTGTTCTTACATTTTTTTTGTGGAATTAATTCTTGCCTTCTGGAAATTATATGAGTTGGTCAGTAGCAGTATATCAGGAACAGGAGAGGATAGTTTTGGAAAGTAAATTTCACAAATTTAGCATGCTGTCCTTGCTAGTTCACCCCATAAGCCAAAAGTTGGATTTCACGAATTTGACATGTTTCGTTTCTCTCAAGTTCCCTTCAGCAACGGGGAGAGGTACTGCAGATAAGTAATAGTAGTAATCCTAATGCATGATGACAGCATACAACTTTGCAGCGTTAGAACAGATGTATGACAAATGAATGAATACGTCCACATGAAAAAAAAACCGTTCGTTTAGTTTTGGTTTCTCGTTTCATATATTAGCAAAAAATGCCAGCTAGAGCTCCACGCTTGGATGTTACCCTATAGCATTAAAACAAAAATATTGATATATTGTTTAATATTCTTCAACAAGTTGGGCAAGTACAGTACTAAAAAAGTGAACATCAATATGGGACAAATAAGATGTGTTATATATATTCATTGATTTTTTTTGAGCATATATATATTCATTGATGAGAGAGGGAACATGGGCTCGTGGACAACAGCATGATGCAAGTACAAGGGCCACATGTTCTTCTACCTAATTCTAGTGGCAGCATACAACTATGCAAAGCAAGCTCAGAGGCATCAAAGCAAACAATGTTCGACAGGGCAAATGCACAGTTCATGCGTCAATTCGACAGCATCTCTCATCAGAGCTGTTTCTCTACCAGACAGCAGTTTCGTCGAACAAAATCATGACATCTTATCATGTGACAGGACAGAACTTACAATTCAAAATCCTATGTGCATGCATTTGCAAGTACAATGTACTAGTTAACAGCACTACAGCAGCTGACTCCAAAGCCAACATATATTGATACAACCCTGAAGAGAGACCTAACGGGAATGGAATAACATAGGTTACATTCAGCAACAAATGAAAAAAAAAGGTGGAAATGATGAAGACAAATTTACTTTGTTATCTGATATTCTGGGGGCATTTTGTACGGCGATTATGAAAAAAGCCACACTAAAAAGAATAATATATGGGTGATGGGTGAAGTCCTAAGCTAGTATGGATCAACTAAGGTGGACGTTTGTAAGAAGCCTTGTTAGTTTACTGAGGGTTTCTCGAGCCGAAACCGTGTCGGGGTGTTGCTCGCCGCAGATGGAAGTGCGGATGAATATGGCCTTCCGTATCAGGTCATCTCCAGTGTCATACTGTCCACCTCTGAGCATCAGCTTCGCCCGTGTTTCCAATACAGAAGCTTTCAGAAGAGCCAGCTCCTGCCAAAGATAGGTGTACTGGGCCTCCGACTGAACTGGCCTAAAGCAGGATAATGATGTCTCTCTCCATTTACCAGCTTGAGAAAGCATGGATTCAGCTGCACGTTCCAATGCATCGGTGCACAGCCGCAGCAGCTCCAATGCGGCATTACATCGGGAATATGTGATGAATGTGTTTATCGCAAGTGGCACGACAATCTGCTTCACAAAGAACATCAACTCAGATGGCCTCAGTTCTACCAGGAAAGGATCAGAACCAAATCCAAAAGCCATGAAGCAGGCAGCCCACAGGTGCTCAGAAGAATGTTTGATGGAGCCTCGGAGGTACACTGATTGGACAGCGGCTTGAGCTGTTCTTGTGCCTCCTCGCTTGCGAGCATATAGCCTGATCATATCATGGAACTGGATATACTCAGACTTCGCGCTGCATCTGGCAATTCCAAACCTCATCAACATTGCAGCTGCTTCAGCTTCAGATCTCTGCATCCTAGAAGCTGCAAGGCCACAAGTTAGTGTTCGCCACCACTTCCTCCACCTTGGACCCCTCCGATGCTTCTTTGGAATTTTATGTGCAGCCAGAGCCAACATATGAATTGGAACTGCAGATGGTGCGAACCAACCACACACTTGAACCATACGAATTGCCAGACTCCTAGGACCATCTGCATGCTCAAATATTGACAGGCAGACATCCAGAAGTCGAACAAGGACTTCATTATTCCTCAAGCTGTTACCTTCCATCTCATTCCAAGAAAAATCTCTTGCGGGCGATGGCCGATTCAACGTGTCAAGAAGCCTGCTTGGAGTGATTGGAAGCTCCAAGAGTATAGCTCCAACAATACCTAGGCCAAGGGTGAGTCTCCCAAGCTTTTCTTCAATGACCTTGAGTGCATCAATTTCCATTAGCGGGTATTCCTTGACACCTCCCTTCATTAAAGTCATTGCTTCGGCACCAGATAAATAAGAAAGCTTCATTGGCTCCAAGTTCATCACACGTGAAAGGCGTGTTGTTATGATGAAGTGAGTCTCGCCACCAAATTGTGGGAGAAGGTCTGTTATGAGTCTCTTATCCCACCAGTCCTTCTCGCTCTCCAGATTATCAATGATAACTAAATATGGTATGTCCCGCATCAGTTCTTGTCGTATCTTGGCAATGGCTTCCTCCTCCTGCTCTTCAAAGCATCGGTCACTTCCTTTCTCATGCAAGTGAGTATCAACGCTTAAATCTAATTCCAGAAGAGACCGCAAAGCTAAATAATTATGGCGAATGTATCTGCTCTCTCCTCTAACCCACAAAATCATTTTATATCTCTGGGAGAACCTGTATGCGTACTCCAGAGCTAAGTCTGTCTTGCCCATTCCAGATTCCCCTGATATGCAAGCAATGCCCTTTCCATAGAGTATCTTCGTAGATTTCTTCTTCCTCCCATACCTCCCTCCATTCTTCACTCTTGGTAGTCGGCCATGCTGCAGTGGAGTGCCCAGCCTCTGCATCTCAATGCCTTCCTCGGTCTCCTTCCACGAAACTGGTTCCTTTCCCTTGATTTCATTTGCATTTAATTCCTCATAATTGTTAACAGACCACCCACTAATAGGGCTTTTTCTTCTTTGCTTTGTCTTGAGCTCAAAATATTTCTTTTCCCCTTCCCCGCTGACATCACCAAACAAAATGAGCTCCAACTGCGAGAGCTCCTTTTTCCTGCCGACGAAATCACCATTGCGAGGGAAAGGAAATTCCTCCTTATCCACCCTCGCTCTCCACCTATTCACCCGATCAACCACACTTCGCCTACCTAATTTTGTGGCCAAAAGAATAATTGTTTGCAGTATGCAAGCTCTCCAATTGGTATCATTAGCTTCTAACTGCACATCTACCACCCGAGAAAGAGCATCAACTGATTCCCTCCATTCATTCTCAATCCCACCATATAACATCCACAGCTCACCACCATGTTTCTCCCACATTTCTCCCCTCTTCTCGATGATATCTCTGGCAAGGCAATCAGCAGGACCCAAGTCAAAGAATATAGGGATCAGATTTTTCTTGCCAAAGAAATTCCTGAGCTCCTCAATGGTATAAGGATTCCCAAACGACTTCTTTGTAAGGATGACAACTCCATAGGTGGAAGCATTCATTATCCTCTCAACAGCATCATGGCTGTGTGAGTTCCGACACCTAGACCTGTCAGAAGCAAAGCAGCTGATTCCATGAATTTCAAGCTCTGCACGAAGCCAATTTGTGAACCTGAGCAGTGAAGCCTTGCGTCCATGAAATCCTATGTACACATCATAGGTCCGAAGCCTACCGACAGAAGCCGCTGATGTTGTAGGTTGAGAGGACGAAGATTTCCGATACACTTGCCTCTTCTGCTTTTCCTTTCGAGTTGAACGATCACAAGTGCTGGTTGCTGACGAACTACCTTGGTATGGGCCATTGAAGGTGGAAATGAAGCTGGGATTGTTATAGACAATTGCAGGAGTCCCAAAATTACTTGAAGTGCAAAGGCTGGGAGGAGGAGAGGCATCGTCTTGCAATAACCTAGTGTTGGCTGCTGGTAACTGCTCCTGCCGTACCAGTGTGTCACTAGAGAGAATGTCGCTGATTTTCAGCGCAATTCCACTCGAGGAGTTATTGTACTCGGGAAGTGCATGCTCCGGGCAGCGAGCAGACATTGACCGTGGCGTGAAGAAAGGTGATTGGTTCGCAGAAACAAATGCCGAGGAAGAGGATGACATGTTCCTTGATGGTGCCGAGACCAAAGCCCCGACATCGGAGCTTTCCTGTTGAAGCTCCATATACCCATTTTCAGTACTATCCAGCTCTCAAGAATAGCCTGTAATTCAACTGATCGCTGTGCAAATCAGTATCTGCAAAAGATAGAAACAACTCCATCATGACTTGAAAATCTTCAATCAGTTGCTAGCCAGTACAGAATGAAATTACACATTTGGGAACAATAATTGCTGACCAATACAGTGCCTAATATTTCATTGATCTTCTGTGGCGCATAAAACAACCAAAGTAGCAAGCAGTAGTAAAACATACACATTCTACTCACTGAAATAAACTGTAGCAAATGTGGGTTCTATTGGTCATTCAGATAAAGCAACCCATCATGGCTCAACAAGTACATTCAGGTCTCGAGGGAAAAAAAAACCTTCTCCAATTTCTCTTGTTCCTAGCCAGTATGTATTAAAAGTAGAGCTTGGGGAACAATACTTGGCGATCAATGTAATGCCTGATCTTCCATCAATATTTGGGGGCGAATAAGCAACCAAAGTAGCAAAAAAGTAGTAGTAAAACAGACGCATTTCTACTCACCGAAAGAAAATGAGGAAGTTTAGGGACAGAGACAGACAGGGGACAAATTAGAACTGTAGCAAAGGTGCATTCTATTGGTCCTTGAGATAAAGCAATCCATCATGGCTCAATAATGGCTCAGCAAGTACGATCAGTTAGGCGAGAAAGAAGAAAACCTTGTCCAAATTGCCTCTGATACTTTGATGCTGTTTACTGGATGCCAGCAAGAAAAGAAGGAGAAAAAGGTCGAGATGAGCTGTGCGCTCCAACTGTACCGATCGATTCGGTAGCAGCGGGAATAACTGTCGCGGTGACACAACAGATGGGGAGAATTGAGCTGCCCATGCCTGATGATGCACAGCACAGGGTACCAAGTACAACCTGGGCCACGAGCCGAGATAGGAAAAGAAACCACCTACGGGAGCAGCGAGGGAAGGAAAAAATGGCAACTCTTTCGTCAACAATTTGTTTTTTAATGCCGCGTGGTGGGGGGAGAGCAAGGCCGGATCTAATCGTGCCGGCGCCAACCAACCGAAGCTGAATCTTTGCGCCGATGATGCGACGCCGGATAGGCTCCAGATCTGCTGCGACTCTCGCGATAGCAATCCCAACTGATTGGCGAAGAGAGGCAGAAAGCGAACTCGACGAGATCGCGCGTGCCGACGGCGCTCAGATCTGGCGAAGCGGAAAGCCGGCCGAGAAAACCGCTGGAACACGGCTCATCAGGAGACTAGAGGCGATCAAGACGAACAGCTTCATAATCCAAAAATGAAGAAAAGGCAATCATCCGCTCTACTAACCGATTACTCGCGCTGAAAAAAGCAACGGACGGAACTTGAATTCGAAGTACCTGCGGCTTACATTTCTTCTCCGTCGGGACAGCAGCCCCGCGGGGCACGGCGTGGCGGCGTCCGGTAGCTCCCGCTGCGGATCCCGATCCGAATCCAGCTCCGGTCGGCGGCGGCGGCGGCTAGGAATCCTCGCTGCTGCTGCCTGTAGCTAGCTGTGGGTAGGTTGGGATTGGGAGGCAGCGGTCAGCCCAAGTCCATCATCCGGTGTGAAATGTGCGCGTGATTTCGTCGGGGCGCGGCGGTGTCAGTGCGAGGTGGCGCGGCGGGCGATTTTTATATGCTGGGCGAGGAGGGAAGCAGCGGCGACGGCGGGGAGGGAAGAGGAGGCAAAAGCTGAGCGAGCGAGCAGAGGGAGAGAGAGTGGATTAGTAGTAGTGGTGGTGGTGGTGGTATAATTGGGGGATTAGGCTTGGATGCAGTGTGATTAATTAAGCAAGGCTGCCACGCCGACGCGGCAGCGGCTGGGGAAAGTTTGGTTAGCGTGGGTAGGAGGAGACAGGGCCGCGCGGGCCTGACCCGACAGCGAGAGCCGGTTCGTGGCCGGGTTAGGTGTGAAGAAAAGGAAAGAAAGGCTACGCATGGAGCGACGGCGACGCAGTGGGGAAATCTTAGGGGCCCATCAGAATCTGATGCGTGAAAGAAAGCTGCGGGTTTTGACGGGACATTTACTTTAGACTGTTTTAATCTACGTACATTTTAGGTGAAGGTAAAAGTTTTGTTTCATGTTAATTTATACTCCCTCCGACTCAAGGCTTAGGACGTATTAATATCAACTATTGAATTATTTTTCTATTTTTTGGTAAATTTACGAATATGATTTTTTGAGCATTTATTTTGAACCACCTGAACAATTATTTTGTAATGCAAGACATTCTATTTTTGACTCATGTGAAAATATTGTTTTAGCTGCAAGTTCGTGCCAGTTCGTGCAGAAGTATGTGCGCACCTGAATATTTTGGTGGAATCCTTGACTGAGAAATATCTGGGTTTACCATCTCTGGTTGGCATTGATCGAAGCGACTGTTTTCAGCATCTGATTGAAAGGATCTGCCAACGTATCAATGGATGGAATGAAAATTTATTATCTATAGGAGGGAAGGAGATTCTCCGAAAGCTATAGCTCAAGCCATACCGGCATATGCTATGTCGGTTTTTAATATACCAAAGAGTATTTGTAAAGCGATATGTAATGTCATTGCTAAATTCTGGTGGGGTGGATCAAGAACTCAGAGGAAAATGCATTGGATGGCATGGTGGAAGATGTGTATCCCGAAGAATGAAGGAGCAATGGGATTTCGGGACCTTCATTGTTTTAACCAAGCCATGCTAGCTAAACAATGATGGAGATTACTAAGTGACCCAGATTCTTTATGTGCACTGGTTCTTAGAGCAAAATATTACCCTGATGGAGATTTGATCAATTCGGTCTTGAAAAGGGGTTCTTCTTACACGTGGCAACGTATTATGTCAGGTTTAAAAACTTTCAAGAGAGGATGCATTTGGAAACCAGGAAATGGAGAAACTATTGACATATGGGCAGATCATTGGGTACCCTTCAGTCCTACAAGAAAGGTTGTGACTATTAGGGGCAACCAAATTCTAACGCGAGTTAATGAATTAATCTATCCTATTACAGGTGGCTGGGATGAGGATTTGATCAGACAAACATTCTGGTCAGTTGATGCGGAGAGGATCCTTCGGATTCCCCTTCCGAATTTTGGGCAGTCGGATTTTATAGCTTGGAGTCTAAACAAATATGGACGTTTTTCTGTCAAATTGGCTTATTATACGGAATGGAGACATGAATATAGAAGGAGAGTAAACCGTTCGGACAGTTCGGACAGGTCATCTCCTCATGAGGTTTGGAAGAGAATATGGAGCACACAAGTCCCACGCAAAATTCAGATTTTTATGTGGCGTGCTTTACATGGGATTGTACCATGTTACTGTGTCTTAGCGAATAGACACATTGGTTCTTCAGTCAATTGCCCGGTCTATTCGATCAACGCAGAAGATATTCGCCATATGCTTTTTAGTTGCCCTAGAGCACAAGAGATTTGGCAAGGCCTGAGGCTCCAGGAAAATGTAAATGCGGCAATAGTAATGGACCGATCAGGGTCGATCATCCTGAAGGAACTTCTCTGTTCAGAAAAACCAGGCGGTATTGCATGTGATACGGACAATAGAGTGGCTACTGTCATGGTAGCAAGCTGGTACATTTGGTGGTCTAGGAGGCAGATAAAAAACAAAGAACCAGTACCAAATATTGTGAGGACTGTGCTGAATATCAAAGTCATTGTCGCAAACAATTCAAAAGTGAAGGGTAGTGGAAATACAATCCGTAGAGGAGGTTGGACAAAACCTGCATCTGGAGTCTACAAGTTAAATGTGGATGCTGCTTATGAACCAGAGACGGGGAGAGGAGCAACTGGTGCAATTATAAGAGATCCCGGAGGAAATTTTATTGCGGCCTGTTGTGATCATACTGATGATGCAATTGATGTGGCAACAATGGAGGCTTTATCCCTTTTTAATGGACTGAAACTGGCGGAGCAGTTTGGAGCTCAGTCTCTAGATGTAGAATCTGATTCGATGGAGGTGGTGGAAGCTGTCCGAGATCCATCAGATTATAGAGGAACGGGAGCGGTGATTATTGATGACTGCAGGAATCTGCTAATGGTGCTTGGTATGACGACGTTCACACACTGCCCACGAGAAGCTAATGAGGCTGCACACTCGTTGACTCGCCATGGTTACACCCAGGAAGTTAGGGAGTTTTGGTTTTCTGATCCTCCCCCTTTTCTAGATCCTATTCTTATTTCTGACCGGGTGATTATTTTGTAATCTTATTGTGTTCCAAGGCAGCAAGTTTCTTACGCACTCTTTTCCTCCCAGGGTACTGAAGGGGACTGAGAGGTTTTTAATGAGGCGGCTTGCTGGCCTAATATATATAATTTGTGTTTCAAAAAAAATCTAACATTTTAGGTTAAGGTAAAAGTTTTGTTTCATATTAATTTATACTCCCTCCGACTCAAGGCTTAGGACGTATTAATATCAACTATTGGATTATTTTTCTATTTTTTTTGTAAAATTTACGAATATGATTTTTTGAGCATTTATTTTGAACCACCTGAACAATTATTTTGTAATGTAAGACACTCTATTTTTGACTCATGCGAAAAATTGTTTTAGCCGCATGAATAATTATTTTTCAGATTAACTATAAATAAGAAATTCATAAAAATAGCACCTCTTAATGTGGTGGGATCTCCTTCGGGCATTGTGGCGCTAGCTGATGCTTCCTTGGGCTTGGACATCGAGTGTATATTAAAAAAACGTTAAGTGGTCTTTGTGTTACCAAATAAGATATTAATAAATATTTTTATACTTCACAAAGTTATATATTGAAGGTGATGCACACGAATTAAGTGCCATCATCTTTTTATTTATTTACCTATATCTCTGTATGTTAATCATTAGGAAAACGCTCACTTGTTGCCAAAAGATTGTTGAGATAGTCACCAAAATAAGAGTCGAATTTGACTCATAACTTTTGTCTTCCACATCTAAAAGTGCATGGAGCTTCCATGTGCGGTTTTTGGTAATTGATGACAATCCATATGGACTGATGTTTGCATTGAGTTATATTTTGTTGGATTTTTCTGCAGGAAATGTTTGAAGCATATGTTGGCTTCAAGGCTGCAATAAGAAGAAATTGATGAAGAATATGTCTTGAAGAGAAGAATATTAAGTAACCTCTCATGTGTATCTTCAAGACATCAACATGATGAAGAATGAAGAAATAAAGTGCAAGTTCAAGTTCAAGATAAGCATCTATAAAAGATCATAGGCTTGAACCTAGCCATTCTTATGGTGATCATGGATATGTGAAGACATGTCCAAAGAAGAGGCTCTCCCGTAGGAGTATGGGGGAGCAATTTGCAACTCTTCAACAAGCAAGTGTAATCAAGAAAGGTGTTCCATCTTGAGGTGGACAAGATCGTCTTCATCAACCTCGATCAGTTCGAGCTTTCCACGGTGATTCGTTGAAGTGAAAGTGAGGAGCTTGTTACTCTTGGGTTCTTGGAACCCTAAACGGTTTTGAGGCCTTTGTGGCGATTTGTTGGGAGCCTCCAATTAAGTTGTGGATGTGTGCCCCAATCTTTGTGTAAGGCCCGGTTTCCGCCTCGAAGGAAATCCCTTAGTGGAATCGTGACTTAGGCCTTTGTGGCAAGGGTCACCGAAGAATAAGGTGAGGCACCTTTGTGGCGCTCGGTGTATGGTGTGACTCCTGCATCTTGGGGCGAGGCCTTTGTGGTGTTGGTGTGCATTGAGCAACCACCCTCAAGGTGAGGCCATTTGTGACGTTCGGGGGCACTAAGCCACCGCACCTCCCGAACGGAGATTAGCACTCGCAAGAGTGTGAACTTCGGGATAAATCATCGTTTCTCGCGTGCCTCGATTATCTCTATACCCGACTTTACTTTGTGAGAGACGTCGTGCTTGAAGTTATATATCTTGCTATCGCATAGTTGCTTGTATTGCTTAGCATAAGTTGTTGGTGCATGATGACCCACAAGTATAGGAGATCGCAACAGTCTTCGAGGGAAGTACAACCCAAATTTATTGATTCGACACAAGGGGAGATAAAGAATACTTATAAGCCTTAACAACTGAGTTGTCAATTCAGCTGCACCTGGAAAAGCACTAGTAACGAGGGTGATGTGAAAGCGACGAGTAATATGAGAGCAATAGTAACGAGTAACACGGCAACGGTAAAACGAGTAACACGGAGGCAATGGCACCGGAAAATAGTTGATACTACTTCCAATGACATATAGAACGAGTATATGATGATGAGAGATGGACCGGGTTCCCGACTATCTACACTAGTGGTAACTCTCCAATAACAAGTGTTGGGTGAACAAATTACGAGTTGGGCAATTGATAGGATTGAAATAGCATTAAGACGAGAACATCAATTTATTAATCATGTAGGCATGTTTTCCATATATAGTCATACGTGCTCGCAATGAGAAACTTGCATAACATCTTTTGTCCTACCAGTCGGAGGCAGCCGGGCCTCAAGGGAATCTACTTGGTAATTAAGGTACTCCTTTTAATAGAGCACCGGAGCAAAGCATTAACACTTGGTGAAAACATGTGATCCTCATATCTAAGCCTTCCCCTCCGGTTATCCCGATTCGTTGTCACTGCGGGGCCTCGGGTTCCGTACATAGACATGTGCAAACAACTTGTAGATACAATCTAAGCAATAATTATAGAGCTTAAATCTAAGATCATGCCACTCGTGCACTAGTGACAAGCATTAAACACAACAAGATTGCGAGCAACAATAACTTCACAAACTTTATAGATAGACTAATCGTAATGTAACAATCCATCGGATCCCAACAAACACAACACCGATTACATCAGATGAATCTCAATCATGTAAGGCAGCTCATGAGATCATTGTATTGAAGTACATGGGAGAGAGAGTACCAACTAGCTACTGCTAGAACCCGTAGTCCATGGGGGAACTACTCACGGAGCATGATGGAGGCGGTGGCGTCGATGGAGATGGCTTCCGGGGCACTTCCCCGTCCGGCGGCGTGCCGGAAACAGAGATTCTGTCCCCCGAATTGGAGTTTCGCGATGGCGGCGGCGCCACGATGACCCACAAGTATAGGGGATCGCAACGGTCTTCGCGGGAAGTAAAACCCAATTTATTGATTCGACACAAGGGGAGCCAAAGAATATTTGTAAGCCTTAACGAGCGGAGTTGTCAATTCAGCTGCACCGGAAACAGAC